>NC_073693.1:204315870-204650037 GCF_029784155.1 Uranotaenia lowii | reverse complement strand
GAAAAACTGTTCCTTATAATAAATGCATATAGATCTATAAAAATTGTCGGACGAACTACAACAGCAATCACAATACTAGCCTTTGTTGAATTAGAAAACAAAAAGCTTTAGTGTGAAAGTTAGGAACGATTGGAATAGATTTTGACAGTTCTTTTGTATCGATTGGAATTTTGGATTTCAGATGTCACCTCTGTTATAATACAATCAGTACAGGTTCTTTATTTCAAAGTTTAAAAAAAAACGTAAAATAATGTTTAACTTACTAAACAAAAGCACATTCAGCCATATAATCCATGTCACTGATCCAACAGTGGACGGAAGAAATGAACAAAACAAAATGCCAAAATGTAAATAAAGTTTTTTTGTGCAGTGTCCGGCGAATCATGAAATGTAATTTTCCGGCCGTTTTTGCATCATTTGATGCAAAATACATGATTCTGTCGCTTCTCAGAGGTTGAAAAGTGCAGTAAGTACGCGTAGTAAGTAAAAGTTAAACATTCTTTCTTAAATAGTTGCAGATGGACCGTAAAATTTCTTCGACCTTACCAATGGAAATTCAGCCTGGTTGAGCGGAGCTACGATGCAACGGCACCAAGGCGCATCAAAACTCCCTTGTTCCCTATTCGGAAGGAAGAGAAATAGGCTAAGAAGGTTCCGTCCCTCGACTTTATGTGTCTGGTTGATAAGTGATGTCCAACCACCACACAGCTGTGCACAGGTTCAATTATGGCAGGTATGTTAACGGATAGCGTCGATAATACCGCAAACGAAACGATATCATTAATGCTACAGTGTTAGCTGCCTAAAAGTTATTTTCGGAAGCGTTATTGTAATTTGTTCTGGAATTTTCATTGCTATTTCAAACTAGGAAGACTGGATGTAGAATTGTTAACCTTACTGAGGATTACAGCCTGTTTTAGTATCGTATGATAGGCCTTCGGACTGATAGGAATATATAACATCCATATATCAATGTCCTCTGGAAAGAAATGTTATGCAAAATTGCAATATGGCAACAATCATATTTCACTGCACTGTTCATTATATGCAATTACAGAAGTGAAAAGAATATTCATACTACATAAATTTACAATCACTGAAGTGTAACGCTTGTTTATTTACTATGTAAACGAGTTTTGTTGTAGGAATTATTTGAAAAAAGGTTGCTAATTATTTTCGCTGTCGTTTTGCTTTCCAGAAAGTCATTATGTTTTCCGTGTTTTTTAATTATTGTAGTATTCCGTCTCACGACATAACTTGACGAACATACCTAATTCCATAATTTTCCATTTTGTTTTATAATAGGTTTTTCATTTATTATCAGGTCATCAAAACCAATTAAAGATCACCATTAGGCCACAGGTACTACAGGCCATCGAATTGCTATTTGATTATTGTGACCGCATTGCTCCTACAGAGAAAAAAACGCGTATAATAGAAAAATTCTTTCATTGGCTTATATTTTTCATGAGCGATGCCATCACTATCACTAGGTACTTGTGTTTCAATGAAAACATACATTAAAGAAAGCATACTGACTTTCTGGGAAGCGAATGAACAAAACTTACATGAATTGTATACATTGAGGCGTTACGAATCACAGCTTATGCCAAGGTACCTACACCGTATCATTATTTTATTAAACTTCAATAGAAATTCTTTATTAGAAACGATTTTAATGCCTTTGAGTGTACTTATTTGTTTTAGATAATTTTTTTTTATTTGTTTTTCTAATATGTAATCTCTGAGCGTTGACTGTACAAGGGCGCTTACATTTATTAGACTTTTTTCTCTACGAAATCTTTGATATTTTAATACAAATTCTGGCGTTTAGCTGGATATAAAAGTGTACAGTTTTTTTTTCCAAATTATAAGTCTTAATTTTTATTCGTTTTAACATCTTCGTGATACATTTTCAATTTGTATTTGAAAATTTCAAAAGTGGCGAAAATAATGAGCGTTTGTTCTTAAATAGATTTTGAAAGATGTGTATTTCTACAAAGCGAATTAACAAAGATTTTTAAGGCTTATGCTTTTTACCAATGTTCCTGATGTAGTACACTTTAAACAAAAAGCATTGAGAACGGTCGTTCGAATTGAAGCGTTAGAATGGCCGTGATATATCAATGAACTATGAATATTCCATATTTTAGTTCCATAAGTGCAGGCGATATTTTACATTTAAATATATATAATGAAACGGTTTTCATTCATTCTTATGGATTTGCATAATTAAAGGCAATATTTAGACTAATTTTTTACGGTGATGTTATTCAAAGCATATCTTATTTAAGGTAAAATTCTACAAAATTATGCTATCATGTCCTATTGGCGAAATTTGCCATTCTGCCCGAATTAATATGGTACAATACCAAAATTTTGAACCCAAAAAAGCAACTGTCTTTCGAAACTTCAAAAAAAGTTAATAATATATATTAGTTATTAACTTCATTTTTAATTTTCTGGTTCATGTTAAAAAATGTTCTCACGATTTGAGAAAGCTTAATTTATTTCAAAAACTGACATAATTAAAATGTATTTTGTGCCGTATGCATAAATCGAAAATTGAGGTGAATTAAAATATGTAAGCAATAATCAACATTTGGGCTTCGGAAAAAATGTCTGCTTTGATATTCGAGCTGAATTTAACCTTCGAACGCTGTTATGCTCTTTTATCATGTTTTGGTATAACATTATTCCTTTCAAGTTTATTTTTTACTTTAAATTCGTAAACTAAAATAAAGAATAGTATACATTCAGGCGTTTTTTTGTTGTGTACCTATCACTGCGACCAGTTGATCTATTGTAGTTTAACTGATAGTTGCCTAAGAAAAGGCGAAATTATACTCAGTATTGATCTCGAAAGAAGAACTAAATTTAGATTTCGATTGAGCTTAGAAAATATTATTGAGAAAAAAAGATATAGGGCAAAATAACAACAAATATAGCTATCACGCCTTGAAATCAATTTCGCTTATATTTTGCTTGTTTTCAGGTGGTACAAAGCAGAGCAACAACTTGCATACATGATTGGCAAAATGATACCAAATTTAGCCTGTTTTGAGGCCCAATCGATTCCTTATATTTCAGATGTTTTGAGAGCATATTGGTGCTAAATTTTGCTGTCAAAGAATTCTATTGATGCCTTGAATAAGCATCATTTTGCTCTCCAAGCTCTCGGAAAATGAGGTGTAGTTAGGGTCTCAGTTTTAGCAAAATTTGGTATCACTTTGCTAACCAAGTATGAAAATTTCTGCTCTCATTTTTGCTGTGTACCACCTTATGTCAAGCAAAATGATAGCAAACTTGGCTCTCAGGGCGTGATAGCAAAATTTGCTATAATTTTGCCATAAAAGTCTGCTCGGGTAGCGCTCGCTGTCGCGGATTTTGCCGGAATGATGACGCGCCATGTGGCATGGCAGGCCCCATGGGATTGTTCCTCATCCAGCCAGCAACAGTAAGTATCGACGGGTTTCGGGATTGGGAAGAGTTCAACACCGCTCAGGTTGAAGAAATATTGAATTAAATGGGTTTATGTTTATTACATGGCGGTTTCCACTTCTGTTTCCGGTGTTTATGTTTCGGGACGAAATGGGAAAATATGGTAAGTGCTTTCATCCTACTACGGTCGCAGCTTTTGATGGGATTGTGTGTTGACATTCATTGGGTGCAAATATCTGTCATAGCAATATCAGTAAAGTTTTTCTAACCGGTGAAATTCACTTTCATCCGAATTAGGTTCAGCAACCTAATCGTAAGGTTTAAGGAAGCTCTTACAAGAAATTTTATTATTCGTTCAGAAAGAGAAGTCGTCTATTCCAATGCTTAATAGTTCTGAGCTCATGGTAGTCGAAGCAAAAAATAGTGTTTTGAGTCAAAACTTTCAACTACTTTCGATAATCGGGAGTTTTCGGTAGTCGGACGCAACCTTCGGTCCCATTAACACCCAATGAACGAGCAAGTACTGTATTTTTATTGAAACGTTTCAGCAAGTTTTGAATCGTACTTTAGCCTTCCAAAAAAGCATTTATTTTTATTTTGATAAAACGCTCAGCAAGTTTAGTTTTGGACGCAAAGTTAAAAAAAAAAAATATAATAACTCAATTTGTGTGTTTTTGTTGCGTTATTGGAAATAAAGTGGATAAATCTGGGCAACTCAAGATAAAACCGAACCGAATGGGATGAATCATCCAACAGGATGAAAATCCCTGAAAAAAAAAAAAAATAAAATAAAAAAGATAAAACTGAACAATCTGGCAAGCTTACACTAGCCTTAATACTTTCTATCGATGGCACGGATGATTGTTTTTTCTTGTGTCACCCATGCACTGACAAAACATTCCTCACATTAGTGTGTGAAATTTCACACATTATGGAAATAAGTGAACCAACACTTTAAATGTGTGAAGGTATTGCTGCACATTACCCGATAGGAAATTTGACAGATGAAAAATTTCGCCGTTCACATATTTAGTAGGGTGCCAATTTAGTCTGGTTACGAATCACCATACTAAATCAATGACCCTATTTAGTTTGTCGATTAATCAGGCTACGCTTGAATATGAAATATGTGCCATACTAAATCGGCTGATGAGTAGGCTCACACAATTACGTATGATTTGGTAGCACAATGAGTTGATCGACTTTATTTAGTATGAAATGGTCATAACTGAATTAGTTTTTGACATTTGTTGTGTGATCAAGTTCATCAATGGGAAAGCTTGGCCCACGACAACACGGAAGGCCTCGTCGGTGCCAAAAATAGTTTATATAAAGATTCCCAACTCTTATGA
The DNA here is from genome assembly GCF_029784155.1 of Uranotaenia lowii. NCBI lineage: Eukaryota > Metazoa > Arthropoda > Insecta > Diptera > Culicidae > Uranotaenia > Uranotaenia lowii. The sequence continues at coordinate 204,645,244 of NC_073693.1, read as the reverse complement.
AAACCGGGAGACAAAAAAAATAAGCGCCACCGTCAAATATGACGGCAGAAATGCAACTAAAACACAGTGAACACTGTTAGCAGAAAAAACTCATGTAAAGCATTTTTTATCACACTGTGGGACACATGTACTCAATTGAGAGTTTTAAAGCACAGCAATCAAAAGTCCCATTAACAGTAACTAATTTTTGCACTCAAAAATCTTTAGTGTCAGAAATGAGGGTGTGGATTATTTTATGCGCAGCGTACAAAATGGGACTGCACACTTTAGATCAGTGGATTGTGACATTTCTGCCATATTTTAAATTAGTACCTATTTAAATCAGTTTTCTTTATTTTTCTACTCGCTAACCGCTTTTTGTGACAGCAAAAGATTGCACAATATCCAAATTTTTCAAAAAAAAAAATAAATATATCAGCCTGATTGTTTCACTTTGAAGAAGACTCAAAATTTGCAAAACTAATAATAAAATAATATTCTTCAAAATTTAACACGACACTTCAGGTAAAGTAAAAATCCACAGTTTTATAAGTTGATCCAGCTGTTTCTATCATACAGCACTTTGAGTATTGGAATTCCTTGCAGGCCGTTTAGCTAAATTTAGTTCTATCTACAAATTTAACAGAGTAAATGAAAGTAGCGGTACATCTCAGGTGAAAATGAAAAATCTTCTCTAGCCAGTAACTAAAAATAGTTGAAAGATGAATTTTGAACTGGTCTCAGAGTTTAAAACCTCCTAAGATGTTTTAATTTCGATTCCTCTGATTTAACCGTAGGAATGTTATCACATTGAGGGAATCAAAAATTAAAATCTTAAGAAGTTTCAAACACTGAGACTGGCTTGAAATTCAACATTTCACTATGTTCTTAAATTATAAATTGTTAAATATTCCTCAATTATTATTTTCTTTATGCACTTTTTTATTCATTGTTGATTTAAATAATCAAAATAAAAACGTTGTGAACGTTAATGTTTTCATTCTTATTTTAACTGTTTAAGTTTAAGTTTTTCAATTCAATCGATGAATCTGAATGCAGTTATCTCAATTTTACTGAGTCAGTAGCATTTGTTTCTGCAAAATTTAATCAAATTACTTCAGAGTGCATTTTGAATAGTTTTAAATTGATTGAAAACATATCAGAGTGCATCATGATCTGCACGCTCGGATCTTTAAACACAATTTGTGAGAAATGTTGACCTTTTCCGTCAGCAGGTGGTGCTGATGTTTGTAGAAAGAATGTCTGTTGGGATTTATATGAAAAATTCCAAGAGCTGGGTATCTTTATATCTACTATCTTTGTCGGTGCTCATCAGCGGTTCGTTGGAGTGGCGAGCGCGTTTCTATCGGTTCCGTCATGACGACGTTCAACCTGACCAAGTCTCCGGACGTTTGCCGGACATGCCTGAAGCCGTAATAGAGGGTGTTCCTGACTCCGATGGGTTTATGAATTCCGCGGCCCTCACGGTGGGCCAGTTTCTAGATGCAGTACTTGGATGGCAAGCTTTTTCGCAGGAAAGGTCGTTTCCAGATCGGCTAGGTTCAAAGATTCCGGCCTTCAGGTAAGCTAAAGAAATTTGTTTTATTGGTTTTATATCTATAAACATAACCGATTTTTATTTCGAAATCAGGTGGCCAACACCAAGCACACTCCATCGGGCGACAGAAGAGGAAGCCCCGGAAGATCAGAAACGCCGGAAAGCGGAGCCTGCCCAGCAAATGCAAAATGCCTTCGACGATTTTATAGACATGACGACCGAGACAATACTCTAGACTGAGTGAATTATCTTTCAAGCTGTTCCGAGCATCCTGGAGGGTCTCTGCCACCCTTTCCTATAGTACCAAACCAGAAGCAGATCGATAGCCTCCGGTCGGATTTGGATGATCGCTGTCAGGAGCTGAGCTGGCTTGATGTCCACTACAAGGAGCTGGAATCGGTCCGGGATTAAATGATAGTAGAGAAAAATAGAGAATATTTCGGTCAATAAATCCGACTACTTAGTACGATTGGGTAGGTTGGTAGAAAAACAATCGATTTTTGAGGTCAATCAATTCGGCTATTTAGTACGATTGAGTTGGGTGGTAGGCAAAAATATCGATTTTTGCGGTCAATCAATCCGGCTATTTAGTAAGAATGGGTAGGGTGGTAGGAATAAAACTCAATTTTTGTGGCCTATCAATCCGGCTATTTAGTAAGATTTGGTAGGGAGGAAGGAAAACAATTGATTTTTACAGTCAATTAATTTGGCTATTTAGTAGGATTGAGTTGGGTGGTTGGAAAAAGTATCGATTTCATCGGTCAATCAATCCGGCTATTTAGAAAGATTGGGTAGGGTGGTAGAAAAACAATCGATTTTTACAGTCAATCAATCCGGCTTTTTAGTAAGATTGGGTAGGGTGGTAGGAAAACAATCGATTTTTGAGGTCAATCAATTCTGCTATTTAGTAGGATTGAGTCGGGTGGTTAATACTAAATAGCTCGTTCGATACCCCTATTAAATAGCCGAACGTTGAATATCTCATAAACTTTATAGCCCTACTAATCAGGCGATTTAGTCGGTTCCTACACAATCATGCTACTCATCACCCTATTTGATAGGCCTACGAAGTCGGCTAATTAATCGGCTGATGCCCAGAAAAAAACTCCCATAAGCGACGTTGCAACGTAGGCCGATTAGTATGAACGAAAATCGGCCGACGCACCCTTCGCGAGCCGACTAAGTATGGTGAATAGTAGGGTGTATTTCCTATCGGGTACTGTGAAACACCGCTGAAGGAAACGAAATGTGAGAGTTTCAAACATTATGCAAAAAGCGATGAAAACGAGAAAATGTGTAAAATGTACATTAGATTCACGGACAAAAAGTTTAAAATTAAGCAATATGAGCTCAGGGAGGTCGAAATTTTAATTTATGATTCATAACTAAATGGAATATTCAAAAGTCAGCTTTAAAAGTACTTTTTTTTTGCTTTACGCTAAACTTAAGGATATGCTGCACATCTGCGTGGAGGAGAGTGATTCTTGATGTCCATGATTTATTCCTCCAAGCGACTGTTGGCAGCTGCCTCGATCTGCAGTACAAAGGACTTTAAGGGGCCTATTTCATCACTTTGTGACTGAGTCAGTTTTGGAATTTGTGTGAACGGATTAAACGGACATCGCGTCATTCGTCCAGTGTAGCTTCCGAGCTTTGTAGCTATGGGCAGGTCTGCACATTTGGAGACCGTGACACGACATCTCCCGTAAGCTTATTTAAACGAGAAATTTAAAAGAATAATCGAACCGAAAAAGGAAAACGGTTCACGTTGAGTAAATTATCATCAAAGTTGGTTAGAAATCAAACATTTTATTAATACCCATTACTCAAAACATGACACACACAACGACGGAAATAAATAAAACTGAAATATCAAGCGAGTCGTAAAGATGGCTTGATCATGTTCACAAATTCAAGCGAGTTGAGAGGACAGCTCGATATTGAAAGGCAAGTTGAGTGGACATGATGAGCAAACGAGCGAGATGAGAGGACAGCTTGAAATCGGAAGGCGAGTCTAGCGGACAGCCTAAGTAATTGATAAAACAACAAGCGAGTTGAGAGGACAGCGCAAAATCGCAAAGCGAGTTGAAAGGACAGCCTGAGTAATTGATAAAAAAGAGAGTTGAGCGGACAGCTTCAAATCGAAAGGCGGGTTGAGAGGACAGCCTGAGTAATTGATGAAAAAACAAGCGAGTTGAGAGGTTAGCTTCAAATCGAAAGGCGAGTTGAGAGGACAGCCTGAGTAATTGATGAAAAAAAACAAGCGAGTTGAGAGAACAGCTTTAAATCGAAACCCGAGCCTAGAGGACAGCTTGAGTAATTGATAAAAAAAACAAGCGAGTTGAGAAGACTGCTTGAAATCGAAAGGCGAGTTGAGAGGACAGCCTGAGTAATTGATAAAAAACAAGCGAGTTGAGAAGACAGCTTGAAATCGAAAGGCGAGTTGAGAAGACAGCCTGAGTTATTGATAAAAAAAAACAAGCGAGTTGAGAGAACTGCTTGAAATCGAAAGCCGTGCCTAGAGAAAATCCTTAGAAATTCATGAGGGAACAAGCGAGTTGAGAGGACAGCTTGAAATCGAAAGGCAAGTAGAGAGGAAAGCCTGAGTAATCGATGAAAAACAAGCTAGTTGAAAGGACAGCTTAAAATCGGAAGGCAAGTCTAGAGTACAGCCTGAGTAATTGATGAAAAAACAATCGAGTTAAGAGGCCAGCTTGAAATCGAAAGATGAATTGAAAGGACAGCCTGAGTTACTGATAAAAAATTCAAGGTTATTAAAATAATAGCTTGAAATTTAAAGTCGAGTTAAGAGGATAGCCTATGAACAGCTTGAAATAAGAACAATCTATGAAGCGTTGCGTGATGATAATTTTAATGAATTGTTTATAATTGAAGTTAGTCAAAAGGACAACTTGGAATTTTAAAGCGTTTTGAGTAGGTAGCTCTTCTAATTGTTCATCAAGCTTGTTAAGAAAAAGTTTGAGATAAGAGAGTACATTAAAGCGAGTTAGAGAGATAGGATAGCTTGAACAAATTGTTTCAAAATTGAAGTGCATACCTAACACTTTTTAATTTTCGAAACATTAACCTGAAAAACGACCGTGTTCGTCGAACAGTAGCCGATTCTTTTTCCGGTTCCCATCCGTACACGCAAATGAGACGCCAGTTAATGTGAGTGAGAAATGTCAAAACCTTAGCCGCTTCTTCATACAACCCGTCAGCAGTCAGCAGCGTTCGTTTTTTTTTCAGACGCATACAGGACAACACAAAATACAACTACAGCACAGAAATGATACTTATCAATCGTCTAAAATGGGACAATATCATATTGTTATCCTCTCGGAAATAGTTCTCCGCGATGATAACTCGATGTCATCCGATGGCAGCAGGTAGCATTGAGGTTTATCACTGCACAGAAAACTATCACAAAATATCTCTATTTCACATGAAAAAAAAAACTACATTTATTAGCACGAAAATACGAACAAAACACCACTTGATTCCTGCCATGAACTCGCTACGAACAGAAAACTCTACAAAATGAAAAAAGGAATGTTACCATCTTATTTATTGGACGGTCTGCAGTACGGAATTGACATACACGGATACATGAATAAATTTGAACTTTTAAATTTGTATGGGAAAACTAAATATTTTGTAGTGAAAAATCAGCATCATTTTTGTTTCTTCTGTGGAACCGAGCCAGCTTATGGTTTTCATGCCAATTTATAAATTATCTAAAGGAAATTTTTCGCTGAACAACTTTGTCGAAGACCGTAACTTCATATCTTATTAGGCTAAAAACTTATTAGCTGTTTAACAGGGGTATGTCTTTTCGCATTGATTAATAATAAATTCAATTGACATCACTGCTTGAGCCTCGCGAAGTGTTGCATGGAAAGATGTCACGCAATACCTCGCTAGGCACTCTGCAGGAATGTCAATTGAATTTTTTGTTTATCAGTGCAAAAAGACATACCCCTGTTAAACAGCTAATACCTTTTTTTCCTAATAAGATACGAAGTTACGGTCTTCGACAAAGTTGCTCAGCGAAAAATTTCCTTTACGAATTTTATAAATTGGTACAAAAACCATCAGCCTGCTCGGTTCCACAGACGAAACAAAAATGATGTTGATTTTTCAGTACGAAATATTCAATTTTCCCATACAAACCTAAAAGTTCAAATTTACTCATGTAAACGTTATTTAAAAATTTTGCAAAAAATCATGGATGAGTTTTAGACCAAGACGAAGCTTTTTAAACCCCAGGGTTTGAGAAATTCCAAAATGTCCCCAAATCGACTCAGTCTAATGACCATACGATATTTGTTCTACAATGGGCTAAAAATGTATAACAGCCTACCACGGAGCATCGAAGACAGTTCAAACTTGAATATTTTTATGAAGCGGACAATAAATTACATAAAACATACAATTAGAAAAAAGGACTAATCCTCCGTACCCTGGGTTCCCATGGGTCACGGCGGCGGTGTGCATGCTTGTGATAATGATGGTTTACTATCATTGTCCTGAGAGGGTCGTTGCACACATCTTGTCAAGCATGGATCATAATATGACTCAAATTAGAAGGCGTGATGGACACCTTTATTTAAATTAAATTAGCGGTAGGTTCAATGGTGTCCCAATTTTTCATGATCCATGCTGATAAGATGAATGGGAGTTGAAACACTTGCCCTCCCTTCCGTTGAACAATGGGAAAATTTTGTAGTGAAAATATCACATTTTGCCTTCATAAAGTGATACTTTTCAATAGGGCATAATCTGTTTGGTAAGGTAGTTAGCTAGTTTAGTTTCATAGAATTGGATGTTTCAAGTATTGCTAGGTTAGGTATAGGTAATGGTATTCGCCTCCCCAATGCTCTAGAAAGTGTGCATTTGCGGTTTATGAATTTCGTTGGCTTATTCTTAAATCAAGCATTTTACAAGAACTAGGGGCTCATTGGACGGGAATGCTGTTTTGACAAATATGATATTTCAGTTTGTAGTACACTTTCGACATTTGTTTTTATTTATTTATTTACTTTTGGTAGATCTATACATTTTTCGGTTAGGATTGAAATTCATAAATCGAAGTTTAAGATAGAAAATATGATTTCGATAAGTAAGAATGAGTAGATAGTTAAGATCATTCATTTCGGGCATTTAAAAACAGGCACATGGTTTATTTGAATTGAACCCCTATCGTGTAGATTGAGTATTAAAGTTTGTTCGAGAAGTTGACCACAATTAGTGATAAGGTTTTTTTATTATTATTAACATTTATTCACCTGACATCCTTGTCTACATGAAGCTTAAAACTAACACTCCCTTTCGCTATGCTTATACTATTAAAATGCTTGATTTTTGATAAGATTCACTAGATTTGAAAGCGATTCTGACGATCTTATTGAAGTCTTGAAGACGCCGGAAGAAACGTTAAAGTCGTTTAACTCGGAAAACCAGTTGAATATTTTGCACATAGCACGCAGCGGCTCGTTTTGACCATAATTGGTTCGTTGGTATTCGATCTGAAGAAACTCGTACCTCCTTAATACCCTGGGTCGGATATTCAGATTTATGAGACGTAGAAGTTCTGGGGAATCGATATCGCCATCGATGATTTTCTTAATAAAAATGGCGCGGGCGGTCAGTCTTCTTTCCAAGAGTGTTTCCATTCCAAGCAGGCGGCACCGGTGGTGGTAGTCAGTGAGCTCTTGTGGCTGGTTCCACGGGAGGAAACGAAGTGCGTATTTGACAAATCTAGATTGAACGGCTTCAATTCTTTTGGACCAATAGGCAGTATGTGGGCTCCAGACTATCGATGCAGTTTCTAGGATTGATCTCACTAAAGAAAAATACAGGGATCTGAGGCAGTAGCAATCCCGAAATTCTTTTGAGATCCGTGTCATGAACCCAAGGTTCCTATTCGCTTTCGAGATTATGTAACTGTAGTGATCACGAAAAGTGAGTGGTTCGTCGAGTATAACTCCCAGATCTTTGAAACTAGAGACTCTCACAATGGGTGTACCGCTGATGTTATAGTTCCATGTTATAGGGTTGACTCTTCTGCTAAACGAAATAACAGCACATTTCTCCACGCTTATGCAAAGATTGTTGTTCTGACACCAGTTATTGAAGAGGTCGATGAAGTTCTGCAATCGTAAACAGTCGTGTTCTTTCTCAATCGGGGCGAAGATTTTTAGGTCATCAGCGTATGCTAATCTGGAATCAGCAGGTAGAGCTATTAGCACGTCGTTGAAAAATATTGAGAATAGTAGAGGGCCAAGATTGCTGCCTTGGGGTACGCCTGAACAGTTGCTGAATACTGATGATTCGCTGAAACCCAGTCTCACCGACACGTTTCTCTGAGTGAGATAAGATTCCATCCAATTGACGAAAGAAGTTGCTAGTCCCAGTCGATCCAATTTTGCAAGCAGTATCATGAAGTTCACACGATCAAAGTCATTATGCTTTTTGAAACAAGGATCTCGAATACTTTTGAGCCAGCGCAGAGCGAAGTGACACCTCTATAGTTCTGAACATTTCGTTTATCACCTTTTTTGTATGCAGGAAACATTGTCGATTTTTTCCATGCTTTCGGGAAGGTGCTTGTAGTAAGCGACTGATTAAAAATTGACATTAGGGGTCTACAGAGAATGTCGGAACATTTCTTCAGAATATTCGGAGGAATGTGCACTTCCATCTGTACCGTTGAGCCGTCAACACGTACGTCGGAGCATCGTATCGTTGCTGTGTACCTGCAGGAACATTTTACATTATTTATTTTTTCCTTACCTGTATTTCAATCAGCACTTTTCAGTGCTAAAATTATTTTCATTTTCTTTTATTCATATTTTCTCTTTTCTTTCCAGCATGGGGAAGTCTTCGGCCGGCTCAAGGGCCGAAAGAAAACGGATTGCTGAACCTAATCCAGGGCCATCTGCCAAAAAAGTTGAAATTTCCAATTCATTCGATGTCCTTCATAACATCGGTGATGAGGAAATATTCATATTTAATTCTGATAAGAGTACTAAGAAACCTTCTTCTTCTTTCTCTTATACTCTTAAAAACGAAAAGATTCCACCAATAACGGTCACGATTCCTGACTTCAATGCCTTTCGAAAAGAAATCGTCACTTCCGTCAAGGATGTGAAGATTTCTTTTCAGATCGGTCGAAGAGGAACTGCTCGTATATTGGCGGAATCTTTTAATGATTTTCAAAAGGTTTTAAATTATTTGAATAATAAAAAACACCAATTTTTTACGTACGACACTAGAAGTGATCGTCCATTTAAAGTTGTACTTCGTGGTCTCACTGGCGATCAGACACCGGATGAGATCACAGCTGAATTAAATTCTTTGTTAGGTTTTTCTCCAATTCAAGTAATTCAAATGAGGAAAAGAACCAACACGAATAATACCAGTAGTGTTGGTTTTGCTCCTGAACTTTATTTGATCCATTTTAAAAAGGATCAGGTTAATAATTTGAAAATTCTGGAAAAGGCTCGTCTTATGTTTCATTGTCGAGTAAAATTTGAACCTTTTCGTAAATCTACTACCAATTTTTTACAAAATATTACGCAATGTCGTCGTTGTCAAGCTTTTTGTCATGGCACTAAAAATTGTAGAATGAATGCCAGATGCATGTTTTGCGGCTCATTCGATCATGAAAAATCTAAATGCCTTTTTGGTGGTGATAAGCCAAAAACAGAATTTTTTAAGTGTGCGAATTGCGCAGGTAATCATTCCTCGAATTCTCTAGACTGTCCCGTTAGGGCAAAAATAGTTGCTTCTAGGAAAAATCCCAAAGTTTCCAGAAAAGTTTCTTCTCCTCCTTCCTCTTTTTCGTCTTCACACGTCAGACCGGCAAACAACCTGCCTGTTCGCAGTCAGCCTCGGCCTACATTGGAATCACGGCTGGGTAATACCCGAAGTGATTTTAATGTTACCTGGGCTGATTCTGCGCCACAGACTCGTTGTTTATCGTTCTCAGAGGTGGTTGAAAATGGGTTGCCCTCTCCAGGCATAACTAATAAAAATGGGAAAAAACCAAGTCTCAACGTTCATGCGAAGGCTTGGGAAAATCCCCGAAATTCAAATACTTGTTCTTCTCCTTCAATTTCTGGTCCTAACAATTTTGTTGATTTGGGTGAGATTACTGAGGAAAAATTAAAATTTTTGCATCAAAATTTAATGGAAATGATGCAACTTATGTTGAAAGCAAATTCAATGTTTGAAGCTTTCCAAACTTCTTTTAATTATGCTAACAAAATTATTATGACTTTACGATTCCCTCATGGATCCAAATAGATGTTTAAATATTATGAATTGGAACGCTAGATCTTTGCTGGCTAACCAAGATGAATTCTTTTTATTTTTGAAAACTCAAAACATACATATTGCTGCCATCACTGAAACTTTTTTAAAGCCAGACAATAGCTTGAAAAGCAATGCTTTCTTTAAAATTTTACGAAATGATCGACTTGATCGACAAGGTGGGGGTGTAGCTATTGTCATCAATAGTCGTCTCAAATTTAGACTTCTTCCTTCTTTCAATACAAAAGTCTTAGAAACAATTGGAATTGAATTAGAAACTTCTATGGGGAAAATTATAATTGTTGCGGCATATTTGCCTTTTCAATGTAGCGGTGAACAGAAAAATTTTTTGAAGGGAGATTTACAAAAACTCACCAGAAATAAATCTAAATTTTTTATTATTGGTGACTTTAATGCAAAACACCGATCTTGGAATAATATTTCATCAAATTCTAATGGCAATATTTTGTTTAATGATTGCTCTGCAGGTTATTATACTGTTGAATATCCTAATGGGCATACTTGTTTTTCTTCAATTAGAAATCCCTCCACAATTGATTTGGTTCTAACGGCATTGATTTAGGCGAGCATTGTAGTCAATTAGTTACTCATGCGGACCTCGATTCAGACCACCTTCCAGTAACATTTTCTTTATCCCAAAGTCCCATTGAAAACCCTTTAAAATCAACTTTTAACTTTCAAAAGGCTAACTGGGAGCGATACATGAATTTTATTGAACGTAATTTAGATGTAAACGTTCCACTGAATTCAGTAGAAGATATTGATTTGGCTGTAGAAAATTTGACAACTTCAATAGTCAATGCTAAAGCCGCTTCAATACCTAAAGTTAAACATAAATTCAATCAACCTTTGATCGATGATGATCTTCAGTTTTTGATACGACTGAAAAACATTCGTCGACGCCAATATCAACGTACTAGGGATCCTTATTTGAAATTAATTTATTGCGACCTTCAAAAAGAGATCAAACGTCGTTTAAATTTCATTCGTAATGAAAATTTTGCTAAAGCAGTAGAGGATATAAAACCCTACTCAAAGCCATTTTGGAAATTAACTAAAATTCTGAAAAAGCCCCAGAAGCCAATTCCTACTTTGAAAGATGGGGATAAACTTCTTTTAACTAATGCAGAAAAAGCTCAAAAATTAGCCCAACAATTTGAGTCTGCTCATGATTTTAATTTAAACGTTGTAAGTCCAATTGATGCTCAAATTTCCCTTGAATTTGATGATATTCTTTCTAAGCAAAATGTGTTTTTTATTTTTGTAGCGGCCCACCACACTCCCCCACACCAAGAGGCTCAATTGAGCCCCCTGGTAATGGACGCTACTGTTCTCAGCACGTCTGGCAGCAAAAACAAAGAAATTTCAACGCGAACAAAATTTTAATCATGCTGAGAACACAAAAGTTTATTATTTACTGCGAGGAAATGTATGCTATAATTAAACAATATTACGATAAGGATCTCAATGGAAGAAAATTTCCTTTAAAGAGATCCATTTCTTTTTTTTTAATAATGTTAACTAATCAAATATTATGCTACATTTACTTAAGTTTACTTATTAATAGTTAAAAGTACGACAAAAGAAAACTACGATGCTACAAAAACAAACAAAATTTGATTTAAAAAAACTGGTTGTTGATCGACTTTTTTAACGATTCAATTTTTCTTTTAATAACTGTACTACTTTGACTTTAAACATGGAACGGTTGTTGATGGTCTTTATTTCAGTAGGTAAAGCGTTGTATATTGTAGGTCCTATAAAAGAAATTCTTTTTTGCCCTAAAGATGTCATGGATCGGCATCGTTGCAAGTAATTATTTTGACGGGTATTGTGGGTTCTTAATCCCGTAGTAAAATTAAGGTTTTGGTTATTGCTACTCGAGTGTATATTATCATGAACATATATAACGGTTTGCAAATTACAGAGTTCGGTTATTGGAAGAATGTTGTGCGTTCCCAGAGAGTATAGCTGTTGGGTAGGAAAAAGCAGGGGTAGTCTGAAGATGTTTTTCAAACATCTATTCTGTAGGGTCTGAAGTTTTTGAAGATGTGACAAGGAGGCTCTTCCCCATATCAAAATAAGATAGTTTAGATGAGACTGAATAAATGCATAGTAAAACTTTAAAAGAACATGTTGGGGTACTAAGTTTCTTAATTTCCACAAAACACCGCAAAGAGGTTTGAAAGTTCTTGTGAGACAAATATTGATGAACTTAAATTGATTTTCAAAAAATTTAAAAATATGAAAGCTCCAGGGGAAGATGGGATTTTCTATATTCTTATTAAAAAGTTGCCTGAAAGCACTTTAAATTTTTTAGTTAAAATCTTCAACAAATGTTTTCATTTGGCTTATTTTCCCAATAAATGGAAAAATGCCAAAGTAACTCCAATTTTGAAACCTGGAAAAAGTGCTTCAGAGCCTTCAAGTTATCGGCCAATTAGTTTGCTTCCTTCTTTAAGTAAACTATTTGAGAGAGTTATTTTGAATAGAATGATGATTCACATTAATCAGAATTCTATTTTCCCTGATGAACAATTTGGTTTTCGTCATGGACATTCTACTACACATCAACTTTTGAGTGTAACTAATATGATTAACGCTAGCAAATCTGAAGGTTTTTCAACTGGTGTTGCTCTTCTTGATATTGAAAAAGCTTTTGACAGTGTTTGGCACAAAGGTTTAGTAGCTAAATTAGCTCGATTTGATTTTCCTGTATATCTCACCAAAATTATTCAAAATTATTTGACTAGCCGAACCTTACAAGTAAGCTATCAAAATTCATGCTCTGAAAGGACACCCATTAGAGCTGGGGTCCCTCAGGGCAGTATACTTGGGCCAATTTTATACAATATTTTTACTTCAGATCTTCCTGATGTACCAGAAGGAAAAGGTAGAAGATTATTTGCTGATGACACTTTGCTTTCAGCCAAAGGTCGAAATTTACGGGTGGTACGCAGTAGATTGCAACAAAATTTAAATTCCTTTTTGAATTACTTGAAAATGTGGAAAATTTCTCCTAACGCTTCCAAAACTCAACTTATTTTATTTCCCCATAAGCCAAGAGCAAATTTTTTAAAACCTAATGAAAACCATTCTATAACTTTCAATGGGGTTTCATTAGAATGGTCTGATCACGTGAAGTACTTGGGACTCACACTTGATCGGAATCTTACTTTTAAAAATCACATTGAAGATATTCAATCAAAATGCAATAAATATACTAAATCTCTTTATTCTCTCATCAACAGGAAATCCAGGTTGTGTCTGCGAAATAAGATGCTTATCTACAAACAAGTATTTCGACCAGCGATAATGTATGCAGTTCCGATTTGGTCTAGCTGCTGCGCGACGAGGAAGGAGGCCATCCAGAGGATTCAGAACAAGGTTCTGAAAATGATTTTGCGGCTTCCACCTTGGCACAGCACCGAAGATCTTCATCGGATTGCGGGCATTGAATCGATCGGAGAGATGGCCAACAAAATTATCTCCAACTTCAGAGGCAAATCGATGCAGTCTTCCATCGCAGAGATTCGTTCTCTCTATAATTAGTTTAATTTTAGGTTAGTGTTTAGTTTTAAGTTTAAAATATTTTTGCCATTACAGGATGTTCTCCTACATTAAATTCTTGATTGCGCTAAGCAAATTTAGTTCTTATAAATAAATTTCTTTTACCTAGTTAACTATATGGCTATGAACAGTTCATTATTGAGCTGAACACCTAATTTAATGTAATAATGTAATATAAATGTAATGATGATTTGATACAAATAAATACATATTTAAAAAAAAAAAAAATTCGGAGGAATGCCGTCAGGGCCGGGACTAGAGGAGGGTTTCATCTTCTGAATAGCAGTTTTTACTTCCGTTTCGGTATAGGTGGGAAGAGCGATATTCATTGCACCTATAGGGACATTCATTAGCGCTCTTTCGATCATTGAATGGTCGACTGTTTCACTAATGAAAACATTCGAAAAGTGTGTGGCAAAGAGTTCGCATTGACCAGCAGTAGTGTCAGATGTGTTGTTTTCCAAGAACATCTCCTTAGGAAGACCTTTTTCCGTTCGTTTTTCATTTACAAATGACCAGAACTTCTGAGGATGCCTTTTTAGATCCAGCTGGGTGCGTACTAAATGCCTAGAGTACAGTGCCCGATTGTACCTTCTGTATTCACTACTTGCATAGGAAAAAGCGGATTTCGTGTAGCAGTTGCGATTCAGAGAATAATGTTTTAACGCCGATGCCCGTTTCTGTTTCAATTCGCGTAGATGCCTATTGGACCATGGTGGTTTTTTGGGTGCAGAAGATTTTGGAACAGTTTGATCAAACAACGTGATTAAGGTATTCGTGAAGTGCAGAACAGCGTCGTTTACTGAACGAGCCTGGTATATTGGTGTCCAATCAATATTCATCAGCGCTGCGTTCAGCAGAGCGTAGTTGGCCTTCTTGAAATTAAGTTTACACGATGGCTGGCAATCATAAAAGTCAGGTATAGGAGCACTATTGATTGCAGTAATAGTTGCCGGGTGGTGTGAGTCAAGCGGTACCAGCGATTCAATAGCTTTTTCAATGATGCACTGACTAAGTGCTTCTTCTTTGACCAGTAGAAGATCCAAAATGCGAACAGCACTGTTATTTTCCTGTTCCGTTGATAAGTTGACGATTCCAATAAAGCTATTTAAGCTTACAGTTCATCGTTTGATGAGTTTAAGAGATACCTTTTATAGATTCTATTTTTATGATGTCCTTGTTGAGTTATCGAATAACCGTGTAGTCGCGTAGAATCAATCACTTGAATACATCTTTTACTTAGCAAATCTATGATTATTTTTAAATCAAACTAGCAACAATCCAAATTTATGGAACCGAGTAAGGTTAGGTGACAGGTAGGGAAAATTCAACTACGGTAAGATAGTGAACCCTTCTGACAACGATATCGAGGCGTTAGCATATGATACCATATTATTTGATACCATACTGCTATTGCTCGGTTGAATTGAAGGTTGGGTCCGTCGAGCACTATCTTAACGCTTCCCTAAACTGGTGCTTCAGAACCCTCGGGCTCTGTTGCCGCTATCCTTTTCTAAGCTATTCTACTCTCATTTAAAATTTTCCTCTTCTGTCCCCCGTTCTGTTTTTCCTTTCCGGGTCAGCCAGGCGCTCATAAACCCATAAAAAAAATTAGAAAAAAGGACTAATCCTAAAAAGGATCATACATACAATAGTGATGAAGATCTGACGGAACATCAGATAGAAGTTTGTACAGTGATGGACATACGCGGGAGTTAGACGAACAACTACAAGTCGTACAGCAATTGACAACATAAGTAAACAATACATATTGTCCCTCCTTCTTCAAAAGATGCGTATGGGGTGGAGAAAGGACCCAAATGGGCCTGTGGGATCATCACAACCCTAAACTCTTTGTCCGGTGGACAAAACTTTGGACCAGAAGACAAGCATGCTTACGCCAGTGCAAAAACTGCCTCAGTTCAGGATGTGGCCGGAAACGTGTACCCTCTATCAGCACTGTGCATCGTGCCAAGGTAAGATTGGGTCTAAAGACACAAAAGAAGCAGAAGAAGCCAAAGCTGAATAAAAAACAAGCTGCTTCTGTCAAACCAAGAGCTCATAAATGATATGATCAACTGCTGCGGAAATTCGGTGTGCGTTACCATCGGCAACGAGACATTTACACAAAACGCTTTGGGTTATCAGTATTACACTGTTCGGGATGGCCAAAGTATTAACGAAATTGATTAATTAAATTCTACCGAAAAATTCGGAAAACACGACGTCAAGCATGTAATAATAAAAACTCGTGTCATAAAAAAGGCTTGGACTGATTTGCCGTAAAAAATGAGCATTTGAAAGAACTTTGACAAAAATATGACAAACGATACAGTGGAAAATGCAAAACTTAGAAATTATGCTGAAGATTTGACGGCAAAACTATGACAAGTGTGAAAAATATGAAAATTATGATCAAAATTTGACAAAATATTGACCGAACTAATATAAGGACAAATATTTGACAACAAATTTGCAAAAATGACAGAGTAATAAAAAAAAATATAATGACAAACATATGATAAAATCATGAAAAATTATTACGAAGGTGTTAAAAATATGGCAAAAATTTGTTGTACCGGATGGGACTTTCAGTATGAAAATAAGATGTTAAAACGAGTATAATCGAGCCAAAAAAAAAAAAAGAAATGGAAAAAAAATCTGACAGAACTTTGTCAAAAATACGACAAAAGACACGTTCGTCGCCACGCTCATTTTGGTAGCTTTATTAGCCGGACCAAAAGAAATTCTGGGAGCGAGAAAGAAAAGAGGGAGTGTTCCCAGATTTGCAACGTGTGGATAAACTGAGCGGCTAACTTGAGTAAGAGAATGTCACCCGATTTTTGATGTGAAGTGGCATCCCAGGAAATACACCCGTCACCCGAATATGGGTGCCATGGCGACGAACGTGTTAATGGAGATAATGCGCGCTAAAATCATCGTTTTTCCTCAGGCACGAAAAGGTTTTTTTTCCGAAGGGTCGAACCAAAGTCAGTCCTTGGTTTGACCTCTTTTACCATTCAACTATCAAGCTTTGACCTCTCCACCTACCAATTTTCATTTCTGTCTTAATAACTCTCTAATTAGAATTATAATATGCCGATATGCCATAGACTTGAATAAGAATATATCCCAGCGGCGATCAAAATAAGATAACAACTATCAAAGAAGTAAGTAACATTTATCGAAGGCCTGAGCTGAGCAGTCATTGTTAATGGCCAGAATGGTCAATAGTCAGTTTTCGGTGTCAGGAGTCCCTCACTAAACTTGTTATTAGATCTAAGTCTACAGTCCACAAAAATACTGAAGAATTCTCTTAGGCTTTTATCCATGCCATCAGAGGAGATCTTGAACATGGTCCTTCGAACCGGATTGATGACCGGATTGATGACTGAATTTTAACCGAATGGAACTCCGCTTGGTTCCCATTGTAAATTGAAAGTGTATTGCGAAAATGTATACCTGAACGATTTGCTGACCGAATTTCCTAAACACTGATTTTTAAGACTGAATATATTCCAACTGATTTGCTGACCGATTTCTGAATGACAGGTGAATTGACTAAGTATCCCCGGAAGATTTTCTGACAAATTGGAATGTAACTGATTCCCGAAGTAAAGCATCGATCACGATAAATCTGGACGCAATAAAAAGGGTCTATCTTGGAGCTTTGTGAACGAAATGAAAATGTTTTGTACTTAAAATGTAGGGTTTTTATTGTACTTTGAAGGAAAAATAAAAAAAAATATATTCCAATGTTGTTTCGATGAATTTTCGAACTTTTCGTCGAGTACAACTCATCATAGTTTCTACACCCTATTCATTGACCTCAGCGGCCATTTCGTTCCACAATCGCTTCATCTCTATTGTATCCCGAGTTGTCCTATCAATCTTCTTCATCTTCTCCTTGAAAATTTCCCAAAATTTTTCGATAAGGCGGAATTGAGGGCAGTTTGGTGGGTTGATATCCTTTTTGACAAAATCCACCCGTTGGCCCAATACCACTGTAGTACCTCTTTACTATAGTGGCAGCTTGCCAAATCTGGCGAAAACTTTATTGGTCCTTTGTGAGATCTAATGTACAAAGAAAAAAAACGTGTTTTAAGGCACTCTTCCTTGTACATTTCGGAGTTCATGGTCTTGTTTTTCACAAAAATCGGGGTTTTTCGTCAGCAGCTACGGTCAAAATTTGGTCAATATCAACTT
Source organism: Uranotaenia lowii (assembly GCF_029784155.1). Lineage (NCBI taxonomy): Eukaryota > Metazoa > Arthropoda > Insecta > Diptera > Culicidae > Uranotaenia > Uranotaenia lowii. Next base: position 204,627,594 of record NC_073693.1, on the reverse strand, counting down.
GACATATTTCTTTCAATTATGCATTTAAAAAACCTGAACACCCCTCATTTTGAAGGTGTGTGTGTGTAGAATGCTGCTCCTATTTTGATTTTGAAATTCACTCTTCAGTTGTCAAAATGTCGTCCAAGGAAGAAGAGCAGCGTATCAAAATTTTGCTCGCGCATCGCGAAAATCCGAGCTACTCGCACGCAAAGCTGGCAAAATCGCTAAAAGTTGCCAAATCAATCGTTACAAATGTAGAGGAACGTTTGTCGACACCCAGGAAGTCTGGATCGGGGAGAAATCGAAAACCGGAAGCCGCTCAGACGACAAAGAGAGTTGCCGGTAGTTTCAAGCGAAACCCTAACATCTCTCTGCCGCAAATAAGCTGGGTGTATCGTCTACAACCGTGCATCGAGCCAAAAAACGAGCCGGACTATCGACTTACAAGAAGATAGTGACTCCAAATCGCGATGATAAACAAAATACGACGGCCAAAGCGCGATCCCGGAGGCTGTACACGACGATACTGAAGAAGTTTGACTGCGTGGTAATGGACGACGAAACCTACGTCAAAGCCGACTACAAGCAGCTTCCGGGACAGGAGTTTTATACGGCAAAAGGAAGGGGAAAGGTAGCAGATATTTTCAAGCACATGAAACTGTCAAAGTTCGCGTAGAAATATCTGGTTTGGCAAGCCATCTGTACCTGTGACTTGAAAAGCAGCATTTTCATAGCTTCCGGGACTGTCAACCAAGAAATTTACGTGAAAGAATATTGAATAAACGTCTGCTGTCTTTCCTGAAGAAACACGGTTGTTCCGTATTGTTTTGGCCGGATTGGCATTTTGCCATTACGGTAAAAAGGCCATGGAGTGGTACGCCGCCAACAACGTGCAGGTGGTTCCCAAGGACAAGAACCCTCCAAACACGCCAGAGCTCCGCCCAATTGAGAAATACTGGGCTATTGTCAAGCGGAACCTAAAGAAGATCAAAAAACTGCTTAGGACGAGCAGCAGTTCAAGGCAAACTGGCTTTCTGTGGCGAAGAAGGTGGACAAGGTGGCTGTACAAAAACTGATGGCAGGGGTTAAGCGTAAGCCCCGGCAATTCGGATTTGGAAAAGCGGAAGCCCTACTGAATATTTTTCCTGAACTTAATACTAATTATACTTGAAAAAGAAAATCACTTTGATTTTTTAAATAAACGATTTCACCGATTTACCCGCGTTTTCCTTTGACCAAATTTTGACCGTAAACCGTTGACCTTTTACGATAAAGAATATGCATGGGCCGCACTTTCTAGGTGCAGATATACGAAAATAAGTTTAAATAACATTTCATACGATATAATCTGTAAAATAAAATACGACTTCTGGTCGTCTGGGTCCCCAAGTAGGGTGAAAAATGCAAGTTTTTTTTTTAATTAAAGATAACTGGGAAAACCAATAATTTTCGGACTACGATGATTTGATATCCCATCTATCTTAAAACTTTTGATATAGAAGCGGTATGATTATCTGTGGACATAAAGTTTTAAGAAGCCATTGCAGCTTGAAAGTGTTGCATGATCTTCCAGTTTACGGTATTTTACAAATCAAACACTGTTTTCATTTATTTGTTATCAAATGTTTGTAGTTCTTAAAACTCATTCGATTCAGTTTTTCTCACTACTTTTTGCTCAACCTTTATTTTTATCAACTATTGTGAAGCAAAAAAGTCCTTTAAGTCAAAACTTTCGGTCCAAACTGCGTCGGATTAACGAGCGAGTACCGTTTTTTTATTAAAACATGTCATCGTACTTTGGCATTCCAAAAAAACATTTGTTTTATTTTTTATAAAATGCCCAGTTTTGACGCAAAATTCAAAAATATCAAAAACTCAATTTGACTGTATCTCTTTAGTTTTTGATTTATCAATTTGAGTGTTTTTGTTTCGTTTTTGGAAGTGGATCAATCCGGGCAAAATCCGAGCGTTTTTTCACAAAATCAGGGCAATCGAGCCGTACCGGATCATTCCTACGTTTGTATAAATTTTCGGGCAAGTCAAGGTAAACCGGACAATCTGGCATGCTTACATTTGGTTTAATACTTTCTGTCCATTCAAAAAATTCTGAATCGAAAGGGGTCTTTTTTGTCAAAACGAACGGCAAAATGTATGTAGATTTTAAACTGAGACTTAGGTGCCCAGGATTTGGTTTGATTTTTTATGGAAAACGCGAAAATATGATCAGAGTATGTAACTTTTTTTTGGTTTTTCTTAATTATTTAGTTTTCACGAAATGCAAATGCAATTCCAATACATGGAGCTTACTGGAAAATTCTCTGGATACATCTGTCTCCAACATGGCAAAGCGGTAGGAGTAGCGGAAAATAGTTATAAAGCCACAAACAGAGCATTTTTTTCATGGAGTGGAAAGCAGCTTCGTGAACAAAAAAAATCAAGGCGGAAACCAGGTTCAGTGGACAAAACTTTGGACCAGTAAGTCATGCGTGCTTACGCCAGTAAGAAAACTGTCTCAGTTCAGGATGCGGCCAAAAACTTGGATCCCCTATCAGCACTGTTCATCGTGCTTAGGTAAGATTGGGTCTAAAAACATACAAGAAGCTGAAGAAGTCGAAGCTGAGTCAAAATCCAGCTGCTTCTGGCAAGCCAAGAGCTCTTAAATTATATGATCAACTGCTGTTCAAAATCAGTGTGCGTTACCATCGACGACTAAACCCATTGCAAGTTTAATATACTGAACACTTCCGGTTATTCTGTTGGGGATGGCTAAAGTATTGACGAGGTGGATAAATCAATTTTAAACAAAAAAATCGGTAAAAAGGCAATGTTTTGGCAAGCCGTATGTGAGTGTAGCATGCTTTCCGATCCATTTGTGACCACTTACACAATGATTATAGCTGTTTACGTCTGAGAGTGCCCGAACTGTCGCGTGTTGCCTATGATCTGCAAGCATAACCACCCAGTACTGTTTTGGCAAGATTGGCATCAGTTCACTCCTACTCAAAAGATACGATGTCTTGGTACAAATCCAACAAAGCCCAGATCGTACTGTAGAAAATGAAATTGTCCTCAAGCGAGACTTATTGAAACTTGTTGGACCCATATCAAATCGTTTTTGAGAAATGGCCTACGATTGACTGGATTTTAATTATTTAATGATTCGCTGTGAAAGAAGGCTATAGAGAACTGTTCTGGGACGAACGGGCCCCCATGAGTCACAAAGGAAAGGAGAGGAAAAAGGCCCAGGAAGAAGGACAAGGCCCACGGCCACGGGGCCAAAGCAGGAGGCCTGAGCGGCCACTGTCATTGGCCAGAATGGTCAATAGTTAGTTAACAATAGTCTCCCACTAAAATTGTTATAAATTTCAAGTCGTTTTATACAGTCCACTAAAATACTAAAGAATTTCCTGATGCGATCGATCCATGCTTTCGGGGGCTGTCCTAAACATGGTCCTTCGAACTGGATTTATGACCGAACGAATTCGGACTAAATGTTAACCGAATGGAGCCCCGCTTGGTTCCCAGTGTATATTGGAAGCGTATTGTGAAATTGTTTAGCTGAACGATTTGCTGACCTTTTTGCCGAATTACAGTAGTTTCTCGATTTTATCACTATTCGATTTTATCAATACTCGCCAAATTCACGCTCGATTTTATCACGGTTATTGTTTCGATTTTATCACACTTTCTAAGAAATCATTCAGAAACCATTTCCAGGTCCTTAATTTTCATTCAAAAGCATAGAGCGTCTTTGTTTATGATATTTTTTATGGTTTATAGGTATCCAATAATATGAAAATGCCATTGAACTGCTTATTTTAATCGTATAGTGTTTAAAATCGTCATTTGGATTTTAAAAACGGTTGTAATGATCGACACAAGTATTTTAACGTCACGCTGATGCTAGTGTTGTTACTTGTGTTGGTTAGTCGCTTTAAAAAAATTAACTTTTTTGGTTTTGCGAATCATATAAAAATGTGGGTGAATTTAAGCGTTTTTGAAAAGAGATAAGTGTCTCTGATTTCTTTGTTAAACTTGTTTATTTTAAAGGGTGGCGTGCGTAATCCTTATTGGATAGCCTTTAGTATTGTCTGAATGGATAATTTTGGAAGACCAAAATGAAATTCTGCTAGCTTTGTGTGAAAATATGACTAAGATTTCTGTTTTTCTACATATAAAGTCAAAAGATTATCTGCCCATAAAGCAAATTTCGAGAAACACACTGTGAAAGTCTAAGTTGAGCAAATTTTAAAATATTTTTTGAATTAATATACTTTTTAGTCCATCTAAGGTGTTGGGATTAAAATATTGAAATTTGAAATAAGCAGAAAAAAAATTTTTGTTGCTAATTTCTTTGAACTTTTTTTCAAAATCGAAATAAGAGATAACGACTGTTAAATTTCCATCAAAACAAAATAATTCACTTTAATTAGATGTAGACTATCAAATGGATATGCAATATGGTTTTATTTCAAGAAAAAAGCTAAAAAATTGCTTTAGAGAAGAATAATTTGAACTGAAAACGATCCTTTTTGTTTAGTAATCTTTTAAAAATTATGCCTTATGATAAAAATTTATTGATACAAAACGTTTCCACTACTGAAAACATTAAAAACTATTGATTAAAGACATTAAAAATACTTTTTTCTACTTCAATTTTTAGTTTCGCCAAATTCACGGTTTCGCCCTATTCACGGTGAAATTTTTTTTGACCGTGATAAAATCGAAAAACTACTGTACTGGTTTTTGAAGACTGAATGTATTCCAAATGATTTGCTGACCGATTTCCGAATGACAGGGGGACTGACTGAGTATCCCTGAATTATTTTATGACCAATTTTAATCAAACTGATTCCCGAAGAAATTCTAAATGGTTTACTGAGGGGTTTACTGACCGTTTTTCGACAAGGTGATTGATTTTCTGAACGATGTGAATTCAACTGATTTCCGATAAATATCTGAATAGTTTTCCGGCAAAACTTACGACTGAGCTTAACATATCATTCTAAGCTCTCTGTTCAACCGTGCAACTTGTTGGACTCGAATAATTCCATGTCTTTTTTCAAAAGAGTAAACCTTGTTTGAAGCCTCAATGTGTAATGGACTATGGATACGGATATTTTGTATCCCGACCTCATTTATAGTCCAATGGTCAAATATTATAATCTGTTGTATAATGTTTTGTTATTTTATAGTATGTGTTAAGATAATGTCTGCATTTAAAACATTCAAAAAATGGACTGAAAACTCTAATATTTCGTTTTCAATATGTTAAAAAGCTATCCGTGCTTGTATGGATTTTCAATACTAGAGATTTTTTAATCAAAACTCACTGCTCATTGCGAAAATCTATGTTGCTAGAAATCTTACATCGATTCCATCAGCCTCATGCTCCCTAGTGGGTCGCGATCTAATCATGAAATAAATCTCTTATTCATGCGAAATGATGTGATGAATAAAAAATCATCCTTATCAACATGAACATCATGGAGCTGCTGTATGGAGTGTAATGTTGTGGGATCTTTGGCTCATGAGTTTGCAACTTTTTTTGGTACTTCTTATTTCTGAGCCGATGTTTTTTTCCCTCTTCTCAATCTTCGTCTTCTGCAGAGCCAGCCGAGCAGTCTAGACGAAAAACTTTAAGCAAGTCGGTCCCAAAGGAAGGCTTTTTCCTTCGAGGTGTACCCAGTTTGTATGAATGAAGGTACTGCAGAATCTGTTTTGCAGTTAAGGTGTTGTAAAGTGCACTTGTGTGCCTTTGGGGGGAAACTAACTTAGAATGCAGTGCGCTTAGTTTGTTTCACAAGGAACAAGCTCACGATACCGATGTGTTATCAGATCTCAATTTTCAAAGATATATGAATCCGAAATGAACTATATTTTTTTCGTCTTTTCTTCGTAACAGCAGAGCTCCAGCTAGCAGGAAAACCCTAATGCATTATTAATATTTCAATTTCCCTCGATAGGCTTTCTCAGTGGTAAAAATGATTGCTCCAAAGCTGTCGCCAGGAGGCCGGAAGAAGTCTGTTTCCTCAAATTTCTTATCGACGTCTTCCGTCTTCTTGGAGCTGTTTGGCGTCCGTGATTTTGACGGCAAAGAAGATAAATTGAAGTACCCGGACAGACAGACTGATGTCAGTTGTATTTGTTTCTACTTGAGGGATTAGTCTTTCGAGATGATTACTTTTTAATTTAACAAAGTTAATCCTGTCTATCAATAGAAAAGGTGCGATTGGAAATTGACGACTTAAGTCTTCGACCGAAGATTGCAAATTTTTTTTAATCCGGGAGTAATAGCTTTAATTTTATTCTTTGAAAAGCCAACGAATTGTAATCTAATTGTTTTTTTTTTAAACGAGCAGAAAATTTATTGCCCCTAGTATTAAAAGCAACGTCAATTTATTATTTAAGTGGATGTCGGTGAAAATGTGGTCATTAAATTTGTTAAGAGTGCTCTTAAAATTGCAATTGTTTTCTTTTCTTCCTATTGCGAACCAAAACAGCTTGGATCCCAACAGCCAAAGTATGATAAAAATCGAACATCGATATTTAATTAAGAATGCCTTTTCCACAAATTCTATCGGACAGGAGTGTTTTCTGGGAGGGACTTGACGGTCGAAACGAAATTAATTGAAGGAAAGGAGGCAATGTCTGTTTGCTTGCTTGCTTGCTTGTCTTGGCTAAGCATCGAACCCAGACTGGAGCTCCCTGGAAGATCCGGGTGGTGGTCCCGTGCTGTGAATAGCAATTACTGAATAGGGCATTTAATTGAATATAAACAAGTAATTAACCTATTTCAGGCGTTATATGAGGGTTGGCGAAGAAAAGCTTGTTTGCCTAGCATCCTAACGAAAATATTCTTTGTATGGGTAAATAATGCACCTTCAAATTTAGGAAACGAAGTCTTGAGACTTGTATTTTGCTAAACTTTTGAATTTTCCCTAGGGTTTATTCCAGACAGGTCATACACCTTTTGGGGGGGTTGGTTGTTTATTTAAGGCACTTTTGTAGAATTCGCCAAATTTGACATTGTTTTCTTCAGATGATGAATTTGTTAGCGATTAGTTTTATTTTTCTCAGCTTTACAAAAATTTCAGCTATACCAATTTCAACAAAATTCCAATTTGACGCCAAACAAAATGTAGAGTGATTTTCAATAATCATGTTGAAAATATGTTTGAAATGTTCAATCGAATAAGTAAATATGAATACTTATTCGATTGAACATTTCAAACATATTTTCATCATGATTATTGAAAATCACTCTACATTTTGTTTTGCGTCAAATTGGAATTTTGTTGAAATTGATGCCTTTGAATGTTTGTGGAGTCGCAGCAAGCTGTGATCGAGAACAGTCGCAGAGAATTAAGTTCGTCTAGAATGAAAATTTTGAAGTTTTAGTGAAAAATACCTTTTGTTAGTGATTCAAATGCAGTATTTTAATGTTTTCTGTGATGTGAACATTGAAATTCATCGACAAATTCTTCGAGGACCACTTTTTCCTTCCAATCGATTTAGTGAAGATGGTGCTATGACCTAGGAAGAAATTCAAAAATGCACGCGAGATGATGGATTTTGCTGGGCCCTTATTATCCGGATCTTACTTCAGATAAGTGGAATTTGTCAAGTATTTTTTATTCCTAACGGTCAACTATTGAAAACTTTGAATTAAACTAGGAGCAAAGAAAATTAGCTGAAATTTCATTTTTGACAACATTGGCGATGTAAATCAATGTCAACTTTTCTACCATTTGAAATGAAAAAATCCAACATTTAGAAAATTGAAAAAATTGATAGACGGGTAGTTTGATAAGTTTCAAGATCAGAAAACCTATATGTAGTTTTACTTGACGATTTTTTATTGATGAATCGTCGTCGGCGGCATCGTACGTAAATTTCTCCTATTTTTCGTGCGCGGGTTTTAATTATTTTAAAGCGTTTTTCGATTGATTTAATTTTTCCAAAATGCGTGCCATGTCAAAAAACCAGGGAAAATAGAAATCGTGGAGTGATTAGGAAACGGTTGAAAATCAGATAAAAAGAGCAATCATAATTGGCCTAACAGCTACACCGGCAAGTTCTCCTTGTGCTCGTTTGCCGTTTCGTATTGAAGGATATATTTGAATTTTTTAAAGTTAACCACCCGCGTAACGCATTATTATTATCAATCGACACGAGCTCTTCAATGATTTCTTTCGTGAAATATTGCCAAATCGCGTTTGGTTTTACTTTTCCGTTGATCGATAGCTTAAAAATGAGTCCCGTATATTTCAATAAGTTTCCTGTGGTTTCGTGTAGAAATGTTCCAATGTGCTAGGCTAGAGAATATGTGAATGTGTACCGTTCACCTACTAAAAAAATTTCACTGGGAGTGAATGCGTAACGAATATGATTAACGGATCCAGATTTCTATAAAAATGATAGCCAATTTTCTGTATTTTATTCTTATTTTGCATTGGAAACAACACTCCTAATGATGGCACTTACAAACAATTAATTTGAAAATAATATAATATAATATTGTTTACTATCAAATGGTTTCTGTTCAAATAAGATGTTGTTTCCATGATTAAATTACTAAGTTGAAATAAGATCTATATCTGAGACATTAAATTATCTTCTAATTATAATAATGCAATTTGATATAATTGTAATCAGTAATTCTGAGTGATGTGTTGTTATTTTGACAAAATTTAACTCAACTGCTGTATTTTATATGATTCTGTTTCCAGTCAATCCAGTCAACGTTTCTTTTGTGTTTTCTATAATTTTCTACATTTTTTAAAATCATTATCCAAGTAAGGTTATTTCATCTAAAAAAAAAACGGTTACCTAATACAATTTTTACTTTGTTTATTAATGTTGAAGAAACCAGAAGCCAGTATTACCTTAATCTCGGAAAAAATGAAAAGTAAGCTGAAGTATCGTAACGAATAAGATCAAACCTCTGTAATTTCGAAACTCAAATCTTCCGAATTTGGATGATTCACTTGAATATATAAAAAATTTCGGGTTTCGGGTTTTTGTTTAAACTAAATTTGATTCGAGGCAGGGAGTGAAGTCTACGACAACTTATAATGATAACCCTTATGATATCTTATCAAATTAAAATTATTTATGTAGATAGCAAAAAATTTCATCAGAATTGAAAAATTTTAATACGAAATCACAGGAGCTTAAGAGAATAGGATTTCAACCCAGATTGCAAAGCACTAGTCAAAAGTGTTTCCTGATCATATCCTTTTTACCCAATCCACACCAAAAATTGTTTTGCTAGGATGCAGAGGTGACCTCGGTCCTAAAGCATAAATTATTATTCTTTCAATCCTTTTTCTCTATTTTCCTTCTACCCATTGACTACTAGGACGTGGCCGGCGCCGTTATTGATGTGTAAAGAGAGAGCATCAGTTTTGGGCATTGTGAATGTACTGTCAATCCCAGATACCATTAATTTGACCTCTGGACAAAATTTATGGCCTCGGTCAATCACGGAGTAGCAACCATTGGCGATGTGGAATTCGTTTCACTGAGCCACGCCTGCGATAATTGAAGATTGACGAAGCTTATAAGGAACTATCGATTTAGAATATTTTTAACGTTGCATTTCAAGCTCAATGATTTAAGGTGGATGTGGGTAGTCAATCAAGCTAAGCTAAGCTAAGCTAAGCTAAGCTAAGCTAAGCTAAATTGGAATTTTGTTAAAATTGGTATAGCTGAAACTTTTGTAAAGCTAAGAAAAATAAAACTAATCGCCATACTTCCATCAATGAGATACTAGCTGACCCGGCAAACTTAGTTGAGCCTGTATTTTTAAGAATTTTTTTATATTTTAGCACTGTTCCTTAGTCAGCCTTCCTTTTGAGTGGATAAAAACTAGTGTATCAGAAAAAAATCCAGAATTATAGTTCAATATACAAAAAAGTTACGCTAGTTTTTGGTTAGCGTACTTATTTTCTTCCGGTAACTTAAGAACGCTGAATCTATCAAGTTTCAATTTAGTTTAGCCATCATCCCTATTCAAAAAATCCTATCTGTTCAAGTTTTTTAAAATAGCTGAAGATAGAATTGAACAGAAAATGGATCTTTTTTGCTAGAGTCGTCATAAACTGAGTTTTTTTTTTATCGATTTGTGTTTACCTCTGTATTTAAAAACATTGAAGTTTTCTTTAAGCTTCATCGTCAGAATAGAAAAATAAAAAAATGAATTGGACAAAACCAGAACATTCAAGGAATAATGAAAAAAAACTTTTTTTTTTATTTTTTTTTCATTATTTCAAATGTCGTTTTTTTCGGACTTTGTACTAAATACACTAATTGAATCTTATTGTGAATTGACAGAGCTGAGCTTGACAAATATTTAATAATTCAGGAAAATTCACTATTCATCTCATTTTACAGCAACATTTTTCTAATCAATGTAATGTTTGAAAATGTCTTTAAAATTTGTGTCATCATTATCTCTTTTCAATTTTCAGTTAGGGATTGGCAAATTGCACTATAAATTAGGAAATTTAAAACAAAAGAATTTAAACCGTCATGTTTTTCGATTACTTTTCTCTTAGCATTTGAAATCTTGAATGAAGGCAAATCTATTTTGAGTATGTGGAATAAAAATTCAAAAAAATCACAAATTATTTAAAATGTTAGTTTATGATCGTAAGATAAGAAACTGTAATCCAAACAGTTAAATTTAATTCTGAATTTTATTGTTAATTTATATCAATATTCTTCAGTTATAATTGAACGTAAGTTCAAAAGTTGATTTTCTTAGATCTTGATTTTATTTTTGTGATCGAGTTCAAGTGTTTATATTCTTAAACTCACTTGTGCTTGATAAAGGGTGATACGGCCAAAATTTGGTCAATATCAACTTGACGTATTTCTTTCAATTTTGCATTTAAAAAACCTGAACACCCCTCATTTTTAAGGTGTGTGTGTGTAGAATGTTTCTCCTATTTTGATTTTGGAATTCACTCTTCAGTTGTCAAAATGCCGTCCAAGGAAGAAGAGCAGCGTATCAAAATTTTGCTCGCGCATCGCGAAAATCCGAGCTACTCGCACGCAAAGCTGGCAACATCGCTAAAAGTTGCCAAATCAACCGTTACAAATGTAATTAAAGTGTTTGGGGAACGTTTGTCGTCAGCCAGGAAGTCTGGATCGGGGGGGAAATCGAAAACCGGAAGCCGCTGAGACGACAAAGAGAGTTGCCTGTAGTTTCAAGCGAAAACCTAACCTCTCTCTCCGAGATGCCGCAAATAAGCTGGGTGTATCGTCTACAACCGTGCATCGAGCCAAAAAACGAGCCGGACTTACAAGAAGGTAGTGACTCCAAATCGCGATGATAAACAAAATACGACGGCCAAAGCGCGATCCCGGAGGCTGTACACGACGATGCTGACGAAGTTTGACTGTGTGGTAATGAACGACGAAACCTACGTCAAAGCTGAATACAAGCAGCTTCCGGGACAGGAGTTTTATACGGCAAAAAAAGGGAAAGGTAGCAGATATTTTCAAGCACATGATCGCAAAGAAATATCTGGTTTGGCAAGCCATCTGTATCTGTGGCTTGAAAAGCAGCATTTTCATAGCTTCCGGGACTGTCAACCAAGAAATCTACGTGAAAGAGTGTTTGATTAAACGTGCTGCCTTTCCTGAAGAAACATGGTTGTTTCGTACTGTTTTGGCCATGGAGTGGTACGCCGCCAACAACGTGCAGGTGGTTCCCAAGAACAAGAACCCTCCCAACACGCCAGAGCTCCGCCCAATTGAGAAATACTGGGCTATTGTCAAGCGGAACCTAAAGAAGACCAAAAAACTGCTAAGGACGAGCAGCAGTTCAAGGCAAACTGGCTTTCTGCGGCGAAGAAGGTGGACAAGGTGGCTGTACAAAATCTGATTGCAGTGGTTAAGCGTAAGGCCCGGCAATTTGGATTTGGAAAAGCTAACTGAATATTTTTCCTGAATTTTATACTATTAAAACTTGAAAAAGAAATTTAATTTGATTTTTTAAATGAACGATTTCACCGATTTACACTCGGTTCTTCTTGACCAAATTTTGACCGCATTACCCTTTAGCAGAATTAATTTCAATTTTCCACGTTTAAACAAAGATTTCGAGTAGTTATTTATCAAAATCGGTTGAAAAAATTGAAAAAGTTTTTTTTGATTAATTTATCGAACTGCAGTGTACTTATCTTAGCACAGAAATATACAAACATGAACAATCTCACTCGATCCAAGCTAAAATTGATCATTAGCTTACCATAAGGTCACATGCCAAATTTCAGTAGGATCTGAGCATCGGAAGGGTTGCTTGAGTCTCACGCGTAAGTGAGGTTTTAAAGTATTTTACTCAGGAGGAGCCAAGAAAAGGGTTTTAATTGCTTACTTTTTTATGCACTTGCCGATTGCTTGTTATTAATTTTTTTCTTAAAGCCTAGATTAAGATAAATAAATTACCCGAGAACTACAACACGATTGGACTTGGAAAAAAAAAGTTATTGCCGTTTAAAGATTGTATTTCGTATTTCTTCATATAAATGTTTCAAAAAAGCTGGAATTGATAGATTTAATAAAGTGTATTTTTTTAACTCTGAGCTGCAGTAAGGCAGGAAACCCGAATGCTGATAAATTTATCCTGAAAACTTATTTATTCCTGTAATCTTTTATAATCACAGTTTAACAAGTTTTTGAAACAGTCATCACCGCATTCCATTTACCATTGCAAATAAAAAGTTGAAATTGCAAAAATCGTTTGAAAACTGTTCAAGGCGTCTGCCCAACTAGGAAGCATTATCAATGGTGACAGAATCACTTTTGCCAAAAACTCCAAAGAAACGCCCAACTATTTTAATGAACGTTGCCTTCGACCCGATGACGCAGCTGGGATGAAACGACAAAATAATTGACATGGAAGGGAAAATCTCGTCTGAGTGACAGGCCTGCAAGGGGGAGTCAAAATAGAATTTCCCGAGTTTGATAGGAAAAACGCATCAACACTTTCACTTTTACTGTTCGAGATTTTTTTTTTGCGGAGTTCGCTTGCTCTCATCATCTGAACCTGAAAATAAAAACAAGGCTTCCCCAGGCAGCAGTGACACACTGGAATCCTGATGAGTGCTCCCCATTCGACGGAGAGCCTTTGATGAATGGGAATAAAATTATCATTTATATTCATTTATTCCACAAAACAAAGCCAGTTGCAGAGGCTTCACTGGGACGTTGGAATTTTCAGTTTAGGTTTTTTTTTGACGAGGGGTCGTAAGCCCAGCATCCGAGGAGCATCAGTCTGGCAAAACGTGATATGACTGACAAAGTTTGGAAAGTTCACTTTTCCCCGAGGGGAGAAAAACCTGATGATGCTGTCATGAAGGTATGAAGTCGGCTTCCATTTTCCTGGGCTATGCTAGGCGAGGGTGGAAACAAACTTTAAGGTTTTGTTGTTTCGTGTTAGGAATTTCGTCAACACAATACACAAATTTGCCTTCGATTAAACTTGCTGGTAGGCAAAATTGAGTTTTGAATATTTTTGCTAATGGATTGGGATATTTGTTCCTGGCAAAGGTAGTCGCTCAAGATTATCCAAGTTTGAAAGTATTGTCAGAAGGATATTTTAGACAAGTTTTGGGCTCAAAAGATGTTTTTATAATGTTGGCAATATAGAAATTAGTCAGGCGGTCCTCTTAACTCGCATACCTAAAAGAACATTTAAAAACGCTAAATTTTATAACATTGTCATCATCAATAACATAACATAACAACAATATCAAATAGCAAAAACAATTCAATGTATTTATTTTTGCGTTATCTTTCTGATTGTTTATTTTCATCAAGGGTTTCGTTTGGTTAGCAATAATTAAAATATTGCAGCCCAAATGTATTGAGTCCCATTCCTATTCTGTATTTTAGTTCCAGAGCCTCTTCAGTGCATTCAAATAAGGATTTTATTTCTCATTTGAAAATATCATCATCTATTGTATATCTGACTTTGTTAACTGAATGTTCGTTTCGAAGAAAAATTTTAACAGTAAGCAAATTTTTGAAACAGAATCTTTTTTAGAGATTTTTTTTTATTAATTTAGGGTTACAAATTTTCCTGATTTAATCAATTGGAAATCTTTTTTCATTATTTATGAATATAAAGCTTAGTTCTTTTAGAAATGGGACAGTTACGAATGCCTGTATCTCAAAAACCATTCGTTTGAGCGAAATACTTTCTATGACGAAAAAGAAGGTAATGTTATGATCTTTTATGAAAAAAATTGAAAAAAAATATTTACCGTTTTTTGTTAAAGAAATTTTTACTTTATTCTTGGCATCTCCCATTGGCCGGCGCACACTTTTTTCAGTCATGGTATTGATCAGTTTCTCCAACTTATACTTCGTAAAATCTATAATTTAGGTGGCAACACCCTAGTTCTTCAATTTCTGATACTTTTTGGTCCAATACTTCTCTGGAAACTGGAAACTGGAAGCATTTAAGTGGATACAGTTGTTTCGAAATGAACAAATTTGATTATTTTTCACCACATTTTTGAAGGTTTTTTTTTCGGTACCGGTTTTCCAGCTTAAGAGCTTAGGAACTATCAAAAAATGGTTGTTTGAGGTTGGATGTCAATGAGTCATCACTAGGCAACACTTTCAGCTTATCGGTGAAAATGTTTTTGGAGATTTCAGCGATCTACCCTTAGTTTTTCGTTTATTGAAAATTAAAAATGCTGGTATGAGACTTGACTTCCTTGATGATCCTTAACCGTTGTTGCCGATCATGTGCTTCACTCCAATGCTTGATTTGAACTTTGTAGACATTATTAACAGTGTTTGCATACTTATCCACCACAAAAACTCAGTAATTCTTTGAAAAATCAACGGTTTTGTCAGCTATCAATTTGATAATGACGAATTTTAAAGGAAACTGTGCAAAATTATTTTTTTCTTTTTCTCTTGTATCGTACATATCTCAAAAACGCGTAAATTTTAAATTTTGAAAAAAATAGGTCGAATAGTACTTTTTACAGGCAACAAAATGCTGTCA
Source organism: Uranotaenia lowii (assembly GCF_029784155.1). Taxonomy (NCBI): domain Eukaryota; kingdom Metazoa; phylum Arthropoda; class Insecta; order Diptera; family Culicidae; genus Uranotaenia; species Uranotaenia lowii. The sequence continues at coordinate 204,612,578 of NC_073693.1, read as the reverse complement.
AAATTTTAAATATCCAATAACTAGTTAACGAGCTATTAGCAAATGAAAGTGTCCCATTTCTAAAAGAACTAAGCTTTATTTTCTCCGTTTAAATCAAAATCTCCCGTTTTTTTAAAAAAAATTATGAAAATGGTAGTTTCAGTTGTATTTCACAAATAGATAAAAGTTTAAAAGCCTTCTGTTTAATTGTTAGTCACATTATGTCGTTAAAAATGGGGTTTTTATTCAAATTTTTTAAAATATTTAAGTATTACTTCAAAATAAATAAAATCTCACTCTTTGAACATATTTTGGAGTCTTTCACAACGTTAAGTACAGTATTCTGAATCAAGATTGAACTAGTACCGACAAACTTATAGGGATTCGTTACTGGAACAAATTCAACCGGAAGCCTCATGATATTTCCCCTTCCCGGGCAGCAATCGATGTTGTCTATTGTACGAAAAGAGCTTCGCATTGCAATTCATCGAATGTTATCTGGGAATCCGATCTTTTATTGATTCTCAATCCAATGCCACACGACCCACAAACGCTACACTGTTCTGCGAGCATAATTGGAACAACAAGTTGGTCAACTACTAACATTTTATGACATTCTAAAAAAAAATTATTATTAATTTTTATGAATTAATAGCTTTAACTTTTATCATCATAAGACATACTAATCAATGATTTGAACGAAAATATTTGATAGCAGCTGGTTTAATTCTTTTTTTCAACCCACAGTGACAAGAATGCTTACTTTGAAAACTATCTTCCAAGAAAAATTGTTATTTTATTTTCAAAAATTCTTGCATTCTCCCAAAGGACAGTCTCGAAAGAAAGAAACATCTTCTATCTATGATGGAGAATCTCTACAGCATGTGCAGCCTGTTATGACTTTTCTACTGTCCTGGCAAATATGCCTCGATACAAAGGCACTCTGTTGCTCTTGGATTTTGCCTTGGTTGGTTGGCCTTTTACGGCGATTCACCCCGTTCCGATGTCCTGGCCCATATAATGTTGTCCGGGTTCTCTGGAATCTGTTCCAGCAGAATACAGGAAGGTTTGAGTCTATTGACAGTCTAGCGCCCGGAGTCTATTGGAATATGTTGCATACTTTTACGATACAGTGGGTAGTCAAGGCTAATGGAAGAGCCCTTTCAGCAGCCAACGATTTCCTATTTCTTTGTCCAAAGAAGGGTGCAAGCCGTTTTATGGCTCGGATAATTCATATACGATGGTATCGTAATCGTAAACGTTATATTTCATCAATTCGTAACGCCCCGGCAACGCAACACTTTTGACCAAATGGCGATTGCATGTGGGAATTGTTTTGGTAAAATAAATCGCCAATCGGAAGGCCGAATTGTGTCGATACATTTTTGATTGAGAGGCAAATAAAACTAATGGAACAGTAACCCCGTTAAATGGTTGAAAATATATTTAAAGTCCAATGAAAAGCTTATAACTTTGAATGTGATAAAAATATGAACATCAATCAAATGAACAGGGCAGTTATCCTTCAATATTGAGTTAATTTATTCGCCTGAAGTGATATTTACAACAAAGACAAGAAAAAATCGATTATTTTGTGCAAGCAAACAATACATTGAAACCTAAATTTGATGAAAACCATATCTATGCAAGGAAGTTATAAACGAGAAAGAGTACCTTCATATATAGTATACTCACAAAAACATTGACTATAGTTAAACTGTGACCCAAAGATGGGTCTTGACTCAAACATTCAGTCAGCGAAACTTTTTTTTTTTTTTTGTAGAGAAATGAATCCAACTTAGATGAAATTTCAGGGACTAGATAAGGGAAAATTGATGTTGAAAAACATGCGAAAAAAATTTCACCTTGTCTCCCGGTGAGACTTGAACCCACATCTTGCGCCTCTCCGGGGCCCATGTATTAACATTCTACTACAGGAGACCAACCTGGCGTATGAATATTATACTGGTTGAGTGTCGATGTCTATCGGAATGAAGGGAATAGTTCTCCCATGTGATCATAATCATTTTTCCTGGTCTATTTCTGTTCCCATCTTTTCATCTTACGGTAGTTGGACTCAAATTTGGATATTTTAGGCACGGCAAGATTTGCATTGCCTTCTCATATACTGCACGGGTTGTCAGTTATGATGAGAAATGATGCGTTTGCCGTATTTGGATATCCAACCAAATTCGGTGTTTGGCACCGCCTTATTTTATATTTTTAAACTGTGACCCAAAGATGGGTCTTGACTCAAACATTCAGTCAGCGAAACTTTTTTTTTTTTTTTTTTTTTTTTTTTTTTTTTTTTTTTTTTTTTTTTTGTAGAGAAATGAATCCAACTTAGATGAAATTTCAGGGACAACATCAATTTTCCCTTATCTAGTCCCTGAAATTTCATCTAAGTTGGATTCATTTCTCTACAAAAAAAAAAAAAAGTTTCGCTGACTGAATGTTTGAGTCAAGACCCATCTTTGGGTCACAGTTTAAAAATAGAAAATAAGGCGGTGCCAAACACCGAATTTGGTTGGATATCCAAATACGGCAAACGCATCATTTCTCATCATAACTGACAACCCGTGCAGTATATGAGAAGGCAATGCAAATCTTGCCGTGCCTAAAATATCCAAATTTGAGTCCAACTACCGTAAGATGAAAAGATGGGAATAGAAATAGACCAGGAAAAATGATTATGATCACATGGGAGAACTATTCCCTTCATTCCGATAGACATCGACACTCAACCAGTATAATATTCATACGCCAGGTTGGTCTCCTGTAGTAGAATGTTAATACATGGGCCCCGGAGAGGCGCAAGATGTGGGTTCAAGTCTCACCGGGAGACAAGGTGAATTTTTTTCGCATGTTTTTCAACATCAATTTTCCCTTATCTAGTCCCTGAAATTTCATCTAAGTTGGATTCATTTCTCTACAAAAAAAAATTGACTATAGTTTTCGACCTGATTTGCTTGAAGTCTGCATAGAATATAATCAAATTGCACTGAGAACTAGACTCAACTCATTAATACTTACTTTCTAATATTGGAATATGAACAATACACTTCACTATCACTTTGATAATAATATTAGCAGAACAATGAATAAATATAAATTATATGAATTTAAATGATATAAAATAACAAATAAAATTTGTAAGTTGTATTTTAGATGAGAAAAATGTCAAACCTCAACAATATTTTAGGATTCGTTCAGTTGAGTAGAGAGGGACACATCAAGAATAATTTATCTTGCCACCAGTAAAGCGAATATTTTGATAAAAAAAATATTTTATTTTTTCCCAGTTAACAGCCATTTTATTTTGTGAATATCTGTGATCCGTTAGAGACTCTTGCATAGTGGTCCAGGAATGAAATTTAACGGGAAACAATTATTTGCATCTTTCCCTTAACTTTTACAATAACTATTGGCGTAGTTGTTAAATAATAATAGTAAAATAACTTTAGCCTGGATACCCGGTCATGCTGGGATTCAGGGTAACGATGTGGAAGACATATAAGCTAAAATCTTGGAATCGGCAAGAAAATTTGTCTCGTTCTCAAGATAAGACTCACACATACACAAAACACAATCGTTACATGACAGTTCACACGAAGCCATGGTGTCGGGTATGTGGTGGTTTGCATTGAAAATTAGCCGAGCTTATGAACTAGAGAATGCAATTCAGCGCATACGTTGGCGAAACTGCGGTGAATCCGTGCACCCATGGTAGATTATCCACATACATACATACATACATACATACATATAAAAATGAATGTTTGTCTTTCTGTCTGTTCCCTATTGACTCTCAAACTACCGAACCGATAAATGTAAAACTTGGTATGCAAGAGTTTTTTGGGCAGGGGATGGTTTCCAAATTACCTTCAAACCGCTTCGACTTGAAGGAAATAAATTAATAAAAAAATAACACTATTCGAACATTTGTTGGTAACTACTGAACCAATCAACGTGAAATTTGGTGTATAGCCGTTTTCAAGACCAGGAATTATTTTTATAATATTTATAACCTCACCTAACCCAAAGAGGGCGTCTCCCATACAAAAATAAATTTTACAAAATTCGTACAATTTTCAGGAACTATAGAACCAATCATCGAGAAATTTGGTGTGTAGCCGTTTTCAAGACCGGATATAGTTTTTATAATAGTTCCAAACCTCTCCAAATCCAAGAAGGGGGGGTCCCATACAAATTTGAACAAAAAATTGAAAAAAATTTAACAATCCTCGGAGGATTTTTGTTTAAAATTGATGAACGTAAGCGTTTTGACATAATGAGATGATTTATTGAATTGACAAATAAATGTTAACAAAATTAAATGATTGAGTATTGAGTGACGCTTCAATTGAATGAAGGCTCTCATATACCAATGTATGTATCATACATATTACAAACCCCGTTCGTTTTTGGCAACATGTGCCTTATAGTTTTCGCTATCATATGGATACCATACGTACTCTTTTAAGAGTACATGTACTCTTTTTCGATCGAATAATCTTCATTTTGTGATTTTTTACCAAATGTACTCTTTTTTTTGTTGAAATTCATTTTATCAGAAAACCATATTTTTCCAATTTTATGAAGTTGTTTCACATCTTATGCAAAAACTAAGAAAGGAATACCGCTTATAACAAAAACCTTTAACATCTTGTTTTCATTAACATGCATTTCTAATAGTAATAAAGTTAGCGCGATAAGCGCCTTTAAATATGCAATTTAGATAATATGCTCAAATGTGCACAAATCTCAAATAATGTCCTGTAAAGGAAATGTGAACGTTAAAAAAACACTTATTGAAATGGATGTTAATAAAGATAATGTTTTTTCTGCGGTTTGTCAGCATAACATCTAAATACCGCTATCCCTTCCAATAATCCAACTTTTTTATAACCTCAACAAATTAGCAGTTCGAGGTATAGGCCTCCTCAGATAAAACGAAATATGTACATCCTTTTCATTCTGTTTTGCATACCATCCGGAAACAATGCTCGATAGTTATATGGATGTTGTGTCAACCTGATGGTTGGGATAACGCGGGAGCTCAGAAAGCGGAGTTCGGATAAGCGGGGTTCTACTGTATATCGTTTCTCCTGACTTTTTGGGTAAAAAAAACGAACACACATATATAGGATCTCAGTGAAACTTCATGTTTCTTTGAAGAGATCTTAATTCTACTTAAGACTAAGCGTACATCTTTCAAGGATATAATGGCTAGCATTTTACTAATGCTAACACCACCAACCCACAGAAGGAGTACTATGTTTGCCGTGACCAAGACTTGATCTCATGACCTCTGGCTTAGAAGACTTGAACGCTATCTTCTAGGCCACGGTCGGCGGCCTAAATTATCTAAATGTAGGGGAGAAGCGGGCTATATGCGCTTTTTAAGTTGAATACTGATTTAATCAAATATTACATCGAATATGTGTACAAAAACTATACACACATGAGCAGACATCTGTTTCTATACATTGGAGTAATTTTTAGGTTGAAATCTCTCGGTAAAGTTTGTGGAAGACGAAGTGAATGGATGTCGGATGAAACCTGGAGGATGATCGATGATCGGAGAAAGGCGAAAGTCGGAATTGAGCAGGCATGTACCGGCTCAGCCAAAGCAGCCGCCCGCTTACGATATGCGGAGCTGGAAAAGGCAGTTAAACGAGCTTGTAGACGAGACAAGAGAGCCTGGACAAACTCCCTAGCCGAAGAGGGAGAAAGAGCCGCCTCAGTGGTGCAAGGACTAATGCAAGAATGCCGCTGAAAGACCGAGCAGGTCAGCTGCTGACAGATCGAACAGATCAGCTCAAGCGTTGGACTGAGCATTTTGAACAACTTTTCCGAGTTACAAATAGCAATGGCCAACAGAACCCGCAGCTCGAGGCGCCCACAGTAAGTCGCATTAATGGCGTCAACTCGGAAGCGCCCTCGCTGGCTGAAATAGAAGAGGCAATCAAGGACATGAAATCCAACAAAGCGCCTGGAATCGATTGCATTCCTACTGAAATGCTCAAAGCCGACCCTGCCTTGTCAGCACAAATGTTGCACCGTCTTTTCGCTGACATTTGGGATACGGCAACATTCCCGGCCGACTGGATGCAGGGTATCCTCGTAAAGGTCCCGAAGAAAGGAGACCTAACAGAGTGCGGTAACTGGCGTGGCATAACTTTGATCTGTACAACTCTCAAAGTACTCTGCAAAGTGATCCTGAACAGGATCCAGGAGAAAATCGACGCTACACTCCGACGGCAACAAGCTGGATTCCGATCCGGACGATCATGTGTGGACCACATCACAACGCTACGAATTATACTGGAACAAATCAACGAATTCCAGGACTCTCTTCTGCTGGTGTTCGTTGATTTCGAAGAAGCATTTGACCGACTGAACCACGAAAACATCTGGGCTGCTCTTAGACGACGAGGGGTCCCAGAGAAACTAGTCCATCTCATCGAAGCACAATGCGAGGCATTTTCGTGCAAGGTCTTGCACGACGGTGTCTTGTCCGAACCAATCCCGGTAACTGCTGGAGTGAGACAGGGATGTATTTTATCACCGCTGCTTTTTCTCATCGTAATGGATGAGATCTTGACTGGATCGATTGACTGTCGACCAAACCGAGGATTGCCGTGGAATCCTTCAATCATGGAGCAACTGAACGACCTTGACCTGGAAGACGATATTGTTTTGCTCGCCCAAACACAACAAGACACGCAGAGCAAACTCGACGATTTCACCGAAAGTTCCAAAGCAGCAGGTCTGAAAATCAATGTCGGAAAGACCAACATCAATGTCGGAAATCAACACAGAAAATCGTCCCAATTTCGTGGTAGCTGGACAACAGGTTGAGACAGTGGAGTGCTTCCAGTATCTTGGTAGCCAGATTATGCCTGATGGTGGTACCAAGAAGGACATCGAAACCCGGATCAGAAAAGCCCGATTTGCGTTTGCGAGTCTCCGAAACATCTGGCGTTCACGCCAGATCTCTCTACGAACTAAGATTCGAATCTTCAACTCAAACGTTAAATCCGTATTGCTGTACGGGTGTGAGACTTGGTGCACATATGCGGTGACGACGCGAAAACTGCAAGTTTTTGTGAATCGGTGCCTGCGGAACATCATCCGCGCTTGGTGGCCTGGCAACTGGATCTCAAACGTTGAACTTCATCGCCGGTGTCATCAAAAGGCGCTAGAAATCGAGATTCGAGAACGTAAGTGGAGATGGATTGGGCACACGCTGCGAAGAGATGAAAACGAGATTTGCAGAGAGGCGCTTGACTGGAATCCAGATGGGCATCGAAGAAGAGGCAGGCCCAAAAGCTCGTGGCGGCGAAGTCTAGCCGCTGAAATCCGCACAGTTGACGAGAACCTTGGCTGGCAGCAAGTGAAGACGCTGGCTCCGGATCGCCAGCAGTGGAGATCTTTTATCTCAGCCCTATGCGTCGGTCAATCGGCGCTGGACCCTTAGGGAGGTAGGTAGGTTAAGTTGAATTCTCCTTCAGTTTTTGAGAAACCGATTTTATTCTAACTGTTGTAAAAATTGCCGAACCTCAAACCGTGCGGGCTAAATGCGCATATTTATGTTTTAGGCAAAATTTCTGTTTTGTTGGCAATACTTCCGTATAATTTCATTGGAAATGCTAGAAACTGATAATTTTTATACGACAAAGCTGACATTTTATAAAAGTTTATTTATTTTATTACAGACCCCGTTCGTTTTTGGCAACATTCGATTTTGGCAACATTCGGTTTTGGCAACATCCGATTTTGGCACATGTGCCAAAATCGAACGGTTTTTAGAAGCGACATTACCTTTTAGTTTCCTCTATAACAGGACCAACATAATTTGACAAAAAATACCAAAAAAACGTTTTTACGTTCAGAAATGGTGATAGAATACAATAACAAAGACAAAAGTTTTTAAAAAAATTATCAAGTATTAAAAAATTACAAAAATATGAAAAATTAAAAAAAATCAAAAACAAATGCAAACAAAAGACTTAAAATGACAAAATCAACTTAAAAATGATGAAGAATGACAAAAACAGCAAAAATGACAAAAAAAAACAAAGATTATAAACAAAATAAAAATTGTGAAAAATGCATCAAAAATATGAGAAAATTTTTTTTAAAAATTTCAAAAATGGTCGGAAATTGACTTAAAATAACGCTAATGATAATAAAAAGAGTTATTTTGTTAAAATTGGAGAAAAAAAAATTCAGAATAAAAACCGTTCGATTTTGGCAACACAAAATATTCGGGCATGTTACCAAAAACGAACGGGGTCTGTATTTTATAGAATAAAACAAAAGTTAGGGTTGCCATGTTATGGATGCAGTTCATCCATAAGAAAAACTTTATCATATCTATTCAGAGTTCTTCAATTCCCTCTTAAGGTGGTCATTAGAGCATAAATTCTAAGTTTTCATTATAAATATCATATATTTATTCTATTTAACCTGTTATTTTAGGTTAGCGGCATTTTACAAACATGATGGGGGCATACAAAAGCACTCTCCAAATCCACTTTCCAATCATTATGAAACCACCATGAAAGCTTAAATTTGTTTATCTTCTAAGGTTCATATGAATAAGAAACAAAAACCACCCTACTTTTTGTTTTGAGCTTCTTTACGTATAATTTTAAAAAGTCAAAATATTACATCAAAAGGTATCAAAACCTTGCTTGATTTTTTTAACTTTTTTCGAGTTGGTTTAATCATAAATTTTTTTCCTGCCTTATGTTCAAAACGTATCACTCTCAAAATGCATTGATAAGATATGTTGTCTAGTCAGCCATTTCTTCAAACGGCCGTAGGCGCATTTAACCCGATAGGCCCATTTAGTTTCCCCTACTGTTTTAATAGGACCAATATCATTTACACAAACACCATAAATACATTTTTACGTTCTGAAATGGTGACAAAATTGAAAAAAAACCAAAGTTTTTTTTTTAATTTAAAAAGTACTTAAAAATGACAAAAAGATAAAAAATAAATACAAACAAAAGACAAAAATGACAAAAATAACTTAAAAATGATAAAGATTGACAAAAACAGTATATATGACACAAAAAAATAAAGATAATAAACATAACAAGAAAAGTGCAAAATGCATAAAAAACATGAGAAAAAATAATCAAAAATGGTCGGAGAATGACTAAGAATAACGATAATGAAAATTAAAATAGTTGTGTTGTGAAAATAAGAGAAAAAAATTAAGATAAAAATCGTTCGATTTTGACAACATTCGATTTTGGCAACATTTGATTTCGGCAACACACAATGTTCAGGCATGTGACCAAAATCGAACGGGGTCTGTATTAAAAACCCAACAAAACATTGGACTAAGATAACAGTAAGATGTTTTCATAAAATTTGACACTTTCTCGATTATGTACAAATTTGTCTGTATCTAAATCTGTATCTCTTACCGCTTCAAGAAGGGGCGTTTCTTTTTAATTTAATCCTTCGTTTCATAATTTTTTGTTTTTCCTTCAAAAACATTTTAAACAGTTGAAAATGATGAGTACATCAAGAAAAAAACTTTCCATACAAGAATTGTTGCAAATTTTTACTTTATAAAATGAAGTGTTAAGGAGTTATTTATTGTGTTAACGTGGCGTGGTTTAAAAAGTAGGGACGATGATGGTTACTCAAAATGCGTGAAACAATAAAGTAGTAGCGCTGTCGTGCAAACAACTAAACACCGAAAACAGCTCACACATCGATCGAACCAGCACTCGCAATAGAAAACTTCATGTGAGCCGGCGCGTTACATTTGTTACAAAGTTCTTCTTCTAGACAATGATACGGTGCGGGACAAATGGTCTTGTGCGGCAAGAAGTTTTCTCAAATCACGCTCTTGGCTCATTTTCAACACCTTTCATGCTGCCTAATCTATCATTCAATTAAAAGGAATTATTTATTGTGTTGAAAATCCCACCTATTTTTTAAAATGATTGATCCTTCAACCTTCAAACCTTTAAGTTACGTCGAAACTCAATACAATCTAAAAGCTCAGACACCATGAAAAGTAGTTTGCATTTGATTAATGGTAAAATTTAATGAAAAAAGAAGTTTATTTATAAAGCAAAATATTGTGAAATTTTTTAGTGCAATACATTCAGCTTCAACTGTATTGGTTAAGAAAATTCATGATTAGTTGCTTTATAAAAGAGCTAGATAAGGTGGTCCAAAATAGGTCCTCTGGTCCAAAATAAGTCCGTTACCCTAAATGTTTTATGGCAATTTGTTTTCATAAGGTTATGGTGGTCCTACAAAAGCAGTTTTTTCGTTATATCTTTTCAAGGTGTTATTTTATCAAAACTATTTATTCGGCAAGATTTTATATAATTATCGAGCGCATCTTTTGTAGAAAATGGATTACCAAAATTTGTATCTGTTTTGAAGTTATTAGCCAAGAGCGTGTGTTGAAAAATAATTGTTTTTGAGCTACGATATCTTCAAATGAAGCAAGTCGAATATTTTATCGTTGATTCAATTTAAAATGTCATATTACAGTCCTTAATATACAAAAAAACTGGAGGTATGTTTTTTGTTGAAAGCGTTTAATCGTTGTTTGATGTTTGGTTGGAATCGCTAAAATATCTAAAAAATACAGATAGAATTTGTGAACACAGTTACACAAAAACTCGAAAATTACTAGACCGATTGACGTGAAATTTGGCTTGAACTAGTTTGAACTATTCCAAGAAATCCCTAGTTTCACGGATCCATGCAATAGATCCCACAATTGCGGGACCTGTGCTGTGTCTAAGGCACAACCGGGCTCATACCGGCAACTCGAGAGCCTGTTTCAAAAATTTTAGAATCTTTTCAAAGTAAATTAACCTTTTTAACTTTGTCTGCAGCATATCGATGAACTTCTAAGTGCTCAGATTTGAAGGGTATTACAGTTTATCTTCATCGCCAATTTGTAGTAGGTACACTTATCTTCAAGCTTCAGATTTAGAGTTTCACTATTTTCCCGTATGTTTGGATAACGTGCCGCTATTAAGCCTAGAGAGCTAGACTACATACATACAGAGAGCAGAACTCCCCAAACCGCGATGAGCAGCAACAATCGACGGCTAAAACTCGGGCACGGATACTCTACGAGATGATGATGACAAAATATGGCTCATGTTTGATGGACGACGAAACGTATATAAAAACCGATTTTAAGCACATTCCGGGGTTGTAGTTCTCACCGACAAGAGCAAGTTCGATGTAGACGACAAATTTAAGAAGAAGAAGATGTCGAAGTACGCCTCCAAATATCTCATTTGGCAGGGCTTCTGCTCTTGCGGACTGAGGAGTGAGGCTTTCTTGACAAAGAGTACAATAAATGTCGAGATCTACAAACCTGAGTGCCCCGAGAAACGCCTTTTGCCGTTCTTGCAGCAGCACGACAAAGCCCCGTACTTTGGCCAGCTTTGGCATCATGCCACTATTATAAAGCGTCCTGAAGTGGTATGAGGCCATTTCTGTCCATTTAGTTCCAAAGGACATGAACCCGCCAAACTATCCGGAGCTATGCCCGGTGGAGCAGTACTGGGAAATAATGAAGCGAGAACTTCGGAAGAGCAAGAATACAGTCAAAGACGAGAAGGACATGTTAATAAATTAAAAAAAAACAACTGAGAGACCTTTACCGGATGACACTGTAAAGACTTTGATGGAGGGCATCAAGCAAAAATGCGTTCAATTTTACATTCAAATCTCCATTGATTAACTTTTCTTTTGATTTTTGTAGTAAATATATGTATTAAACTACTCTTATTGGCATGACATTGTCGCAATAATTTCGTATTCGCCCTCTCAAACCCTGGGGTCTAAAATGCTTTGTTTTGGTTTAAAACTGATCCATGATTATTAACAGATTTTTTATGCAACGTTTACATCAATGAATTTGAACTTTTAGGTTTGTATGGGAGAATTGAATATTTTGTACTGAAAAATTAACATAATTTTTGTTTATTCTGTGGAACCGAGCTTATGGTTTTTGTGCTGATAAACAGGGGTATGTCTTTTGGCATTGATAATTAATAAATTTAATTTACATCGCTGCCTTACAAAGTATTGCATAAAAAGAAGCCATGCAATACCACGCAAGGCACTCAGCAGCGATATCAATTGAATTAATTATTTTTCAATGCTGAATTACATACCCCCATTCAACACCTAATAAATGTTTTGCCTAGTAAGATACGAAGTTCCGGTCTTCGACAAAGTTGTTCAGCTGAAAATTTCCTTTGGCACAAAAACTATTAGCAAGCTCGGATCAATTCAAAAATGACCTCAAATCGACTCAGTCTAATACTACAATGACTAAACTAGATTAATTAGTTTGAAGCTAAGAAGTCTGTTTCATACAAAATTTTTATAAAAAAAACAACCTGCTCACTCATGGAATTGAAGTCGTAATTACCTGTTTTGCAGGATCCCAAAACTAACTTCGAAAATCATTAACAGTTTTTCAATCGAATGCTTCGGATGAGGAAAACCTTCACCGAATAGATTTCAAAGAGCGTGTTATTTACAACCACAGGAATTGTTTTTCCCTGAGATATCTCAGTTAAAGCAAAAACCTCACGTTCCCGCATTTTTATAGGATTACCGGACTGAAGTGCCAAATTTAGCCCAGCTTACGTTTCGCACCTGGGACCTTTCAGTAGTCATCCAGCCAGACGATTTCTGATGAGTGTTGTGTGTTTTTCCCTTTTTGACGTGAAAAGAGCACGAATAAACTGCACAAAATGGATCCGTTTAGCGCGTGGAAAACAGACTCTGGCTGCGATCTTACTCTGCTGTAGGTAAACATGACGGGACAAGAGAAAAACGTGGTACACTTAGGGCAGGTATCGGAGAAACCTGGTGGAATGGTAAATTTTTCTCGGTTTTCTGAGAATGGTGCCAGGAATAGATGGAATACGGTATTGCATCTCATAGCTTCCGGGCGAACCTGGAGCAGAAAAATCTTCCTTGCTTCCGGCTTTTCTTGATGGCCAATTAAACATAAGACGTGTTTCAGTGAAGCTGGAAATCTTGCTTTTCCGTTGATTTCGAAAAGCTTTGATATTTATTTTATTTTTTGCTTTTTGCTGCAATGGCAGCCGAAGTAAGTACATCGAGCAAAGAGGCGCCTCGTCTGGGAAAACTGAATTTTCGGGCCAGCGACAATGACATCAACAGCCATTTTCGCGCAAATCCCATTTGACCTACATTAATAAATCGTATTTATCTAGGAATTCCCCAGGCGTCATCATTGGCCTGGATCCTTGCCTTCCGGCTATAAACCATTTCGCCAAAATTTACTGAGAGCAAGTAGAAGATGTCGAATGGCCCCATATTACGCAGGGTAATTTCCGTTTTCATCAGGCTTCATTTCGGTGTGCCCTTTCCATCGTTTTTTCTGCCTGCTCTCCCGTCGTAGACTGGATTTCCCTTTATGGAAAACTCGTCAGGAATACAAATCTAATTACAATGCAGTGGTTGCCTCCGAAACTCCCAGGAAGAACTCTAGTCAACAAAGTCCTTCGACCATCATCGTGACGAGCCTGTGGAGGAAGCGGGAGCGGGAGATACGTCTAAAAAGTAGCAGAGGGGCGAGAACGTAACTTACTTTTCTCCGTAAGTTAAGCGCCGCCGATGACATTCGGTCCTTTGGAGGGGTGGCTCGAGCATCATGAACAGGCAGCAACAGAAAAAAAAAATCTCCTCTCGTATTACATCCGCCCGGGTGCACTTCCGGTAACTAGAAAAGCCAACGACCCCCGAATGAAATAAATATCAGCTGCGCCAGGGCCGGGAAAAGTAAAATTTAATTATGGCATTTTGTACCCTGGAGACCTGGATGGAGCATCAACTTCATTGACATGATGGGGAGTCGCTATACGGACGAAAACTTTTCCTGATCCTGATACAGGTAGACATGTGTCGTGGGCAAAAGTTGGAATTTCGATTACGAACCCGAGAGATAGTTTGGAGACATTCCAATAGGTAAGATTTTGGTAATGTAATTTTGCTTCGGTGGGATATTGATTGGGGCTTTTCGGGAGGGTTGTTTGAATTAAAGCTACAAACATGATTCTTGAGGTATACGGAAACATATTGAATATCCGTTACCAAGCTGAAATGTTTAGGTAGACCAATAGATGGATAAAATTAAAAAAAAATATTCCCAATTTTGCTCGCTTTTTTTTTTTCTTTTATTATTTCTTATATTTTTTCGTTTTTCTTCAAGAGACTTTGAACAATTCTCATTTTTCACTTCTCATTTCTCTTCATTTCTCATTTCTCATTTCTCATTTCTCATTTCTCATTTCTCATTTCTCATTTCTCATTTCTCATTTCTCATTTCTCATTTCTCATTTCTCATTTCTCATTTCTCATTTCTCATTTCTCATTTCTCATTTCTCATTTCTCATTTCTCATTTCTCATTTCTCATTTCTCATTTCTCATTTCTCATTTCTCATTTCTCATTTCTCATTTCTCATTTCTCATTTCTCATTTCTCATTTCTCATTTCTCATTTCTCATTTCTCATTTCTCATTTCTCATTTCTCATTTCTCATTTCTCATTTCTCATTTCTCATTTCTCATTTCTCATTTCTCATTTCTCATTTCTCATTTCTCATTTCTCATTTCTCATTTCTCATTTCTCATTTCTCATTTCTCATTTCTCATTTCTCATTTCTCATTTCTCATTTCTCATTTCTCATTTCTCATTTCTCATTTCTCATTTCTCATTTCTCATTTCTCATTTCTCATTTCTCATTTCTCATTTCTCATTTCTCATTTCTCATTTCTCATTTCTCATTTCTCATTTCTCATTTCTCATTTCTCATTTCTCATTTCTCATTTCTCATTTCTCATTTCTCATTTCTCATTTCTCATTTCTCATTTCTCATTTCTCATTTCTCATTTCTCATTTCTCATTTCTCATTTCTCATTTCTCATTTCTCATTTCTCATTTCTCATTTCTCATTTCTCATTTCTCATTTCTCATTTCTCATTTCTCATTTCTCATTTCTCATTTCTCATTTCTCATTTCTCATTTCTCATTTCTCATTTCTCATTTCTCATTTCTCATTTCTCATTTCTCATTTCTCATTTCTCATTTCTCATTTCTCATTTCTCATTTCTCATTTCTCATTTCTCATTTCTCATTTCTCATTTCTCATTTCTCATTTCTCATTTCTCATTTCTCATTTCTCATTTCTCATTTCTCATTTCTCATTTCTCATTTCTCATTTCTCATTTCTCATTTCTCATTTCTCATTTCTCATTTCTCATTTCTCATTTCTCATTTCTCATTTCTCATTTCTCATTTCTCATTTCTCATTTCTCATTTCTCATTTCTCATTTCTCATTTCTCATTACTCATTTCTCATTTCTCATTTCTCATTTCTCATTTCTCATTTCTCATTTCTCATTTCTCATTTCTCATTTCTCATTTCTCATTTCTCATTTCTCATTTCTCATTTCTCATTTCTCATTTCTCATTTCTCATTTCTCATTTCTCATTTCTCATTTCTCATTTCTCATTTCTCATTTCTCATTTCTCATTTCTCATTTCTCATTTCTCATTTCTCATTTCTCATTTCTCATTTCTCATTTCTCATTTCTCATTTCTCATTTCTCATTTCTCATTTCTCATTTCTCATTTCTCATTTCTCATTTCTCATTTCTCATTTCTCATTTCTCATTTCTCATTTCTCATTTCTCATTTCTCATTTCTCATTTCTCATTTCTCATTTCTCATTTCTCATTTCTCATTTCTCATTTCTCATTTCTCATTTCTCATTTCTCATTTCTCATTTCTCATTTCTCATTTCTCATTTCTCATTTCTCATTTCTCATTTCTCATTTCTCATTTCTCATTTCTCATTTCTCATTTCTCATTTCTCATTTCTCATTTCTCATTTCTCATTTCTCATTTCTCATTTCTCATTTCTCATTTCTCATTTCTCATTTCTCATTTCTCATTTCTCATTTCTCATTTCTCATTTCTCATTTCTCATTTCTCATTTCTCATTTCTCATTTCTCATTTCTCATTTCTCATTTCTCATTTCTCATTTCTCATTTCTCATTTCTCATTTCTCATTTCTCATTTCTCATTTCTCATTTCTCATTTCTCATTTCTCATTTCTCATTTCTCATTTCTCATTTCTCATTTCTCATTTCTCATTTCTCATTTCTCATTTCTCATTTCTCATTTCTCATTTCTCATTTCTCATTTCTCATTTCTCATTTCTCATTTCTCATTTCTCATTTCTCATTTCTCATTTCTCATTTCTCATTTCTCATTTCTCATTTCTCATTTCTCATTTCTCATTTCTCATTTCTCATTTCTCATTTCTCATTTCTCATTTCTCATTTCTCATTTCTCATTTCTCATTTCTCATTTCTCATTTCTCATTTCTCATTTCTCATTTCTCATTTCTCATTTCTCATTTCTCATTTCTCATTTCTCATTTCTCATTTCTCATTTCTCATTTCTCATTTCTCATTTCTCATTTCTCATTTCTCATTTCTCATTTCTCATTTCTCATTTCTCATTTCTCATTTCTCATTTCTCATTTCTCATTTCTCATTTCTCATTTCTCATTTCTCATTTCTCATTTCTCATTTCTCATTTCTCATTTCTCATTTCTCATTTCTCATTTCTCATTTCTCATTTCTCATTTCTCATTTCTCATTTCTCATTTCTCATTTCTCATTTCTCATTTCTCATTTCTCATTTCTCATTTCTCATTTCTCATTTCTCATTTCTCATTTCTCATTTCTCATTTCTCATTTCTCATTTCTCATTTCTCATTTCTCATTTCTCATTTCTCATTTCTCATTTCTCATATCTCATTTCTCATTTCTCATTTCTCATTTCTCATTTCTCATTTCTCATTTCTCATTTCTCATTTCTCATTTCTCATTTCTCATTTCTTATTTCTCATTTCTCATTTCTCATTTCTCATTTCTCATTTCTCATTTCTCATTTCTCATTTCTCATTTCTCATTTCTCATTTCTCATTTCTCATTTCTCTTTTCTCATTTCTCTTTTCTCATTTCTCATTTCTCATTTCTCATTTCTCATTTCTCATTTCTCATTTCTCATTTCTCATTTCTCATTTCTCATTTCTCATTTCTCATTTCTCATTTCTCATTTCTCATTTCTCATTTCTCATTTCTCATTTCTCATTTCTCATTTCTCATTTCTCTTTTCTCATTTCTCATTTCTCATTTCTCATTTCTCATTTCTCATTTCTCATTTCTCATTTCTCATTTCTCATTTCTCATTTCTCATTTCTCATTTCTCATTTCTCATTTCTCATTTCTCATTTCTCATTTCTCATTTCTCATTTCTCATTTCTCATTTCTCATTTCTCATTTCTCATTTCTCATTTCTCATTTCTCATTTCTCATTTCTCATTTCTCATTTCTCATTTCTCATTTCTCATTTCTCATTTCTCATTTCTCATTTCTCATTTCTCATTTCTCATTTCTCATTTCTCATTTCTCATTTCTCATTTCTCATTTCTCATTTCTCATTTCTCATTTCTCATTTCTCATTTCTCATTTCTCATTTCTCATTTCTCATTTCTCATTTCTCATTTCTCATTTCTCATTTCTCATTTCTCATTTCTCATTTCTCATTTCTCATTTCTCATTTCTCATTTCTCATTTCTCATTTCTCATTTCTCATTTCTCATTTCTCATTTCTCATTTCTCATTTCTCATTTCTCATTTCTCATTTCTCATTTCTCATTTCTCATTTCTCATTTCTCATTTCTCATTTCTCATTTCTCATTTCTCATTTCTCATTTCTCATTTCTCATATCTCATTTCTCATTTCTCATTTCTCATTTCTCATTTCTCATTTCTCATTTCTCATTTCTCATTTCTCATTTCTCATTTCTCATTTCTTATTTCTCATTTCTCATTTCTCATTTCTCATTTCTCATTTCTCATTTCTCATTTCTCATTTCTCATTTCTCATTTCTCATTTCTCATTTCTCATTTCTCTTTTCTCATTTCTCTTTTCTCATTTCTCATTTCTCATTTCTCATTTCTCATTTCTCATTTCTCATTTCTCATTTCTCATTTCTCATTTCTCATTTCTCATTTCTCATTTCTCATTTCTCATTTCTCATTTCTCATTTCTCATTTCTCATTTCTCATTTCTCATTTCTCATTTCTCATTTCTCTTTTCTCATTTCTCATTTCTCATTTCTCATTTCTCATTTCTCATTTCTCATTTCTCATTTCTCATTTCTCATTTCTCATTTCTCATTTCTCATTTCTCATTTCTCATTTCTCATTTCTCATTTCTCATTTCTCATTTCTCATTTCTCATTTCTCATTTCTCATTTCTCATTTCTCATTTCTCATTTCTCATTTCTCATTTCTCATTTCTCATTTCTCATTTCTCATTTCTCATTTCTCATTTCTCATTTCTCATTTCTCATTTCTCATTTCTCATTGACAAATTCACAAGATCGTCAAAATTGACGATCAATTTTGACCAATTGAAAAAATTCAAAATATTGACAAATTTGTAAAAAAGGTCAAAATGGAAAAAATTGACAAAATTGACAAAATTGACAAAATTGTCAAAATTGACAAAATTGACAAAATTGACAAAATTTACAAAATTGACAAAATTGACAAAATTGACAAAATTGACAAAATTGACAAAATTGACAAAATTGACAAAATTGACAAAATTGACAAAATTGACAAAATTGAAAAAATTGACAAAATTGACAAAATTGACAAAATTGACAAAATTGACAAAATAGACAAAATTGACAAAATTGACAAAATTGACAAAATTGACAAAATTGACAAAATTGACAAAATTGACAAAATTGACAAAATTGACAAAATTGACAAAATTGACAAAATTGACCAAATTGACAAAATTGACAAAATTGACAGATTTGACAAATTTGACAAAATTGACAAAATTGGCAAAATTGACAAAATTGACAAAATTGACAAAATTGACAAAATTGACAAAATTGACAAAATTGACAAAATTGACAAAATTGACAAAATTGACAAAATTGACAAAATTGACAAAATTGACAAAATTGACAAAATTGACAAAATTGACAAAATTGACAAAATTGACAAAATTGACAAAATTGACAAAATTGACAAAATTGACAAAATTGACAAAATTGACAAAATTGACAAAATTGACAAAATTGACAAAATTGACAAAATTGACAAAATTGACAAAATTGACAAAATTGACAAAATTGACAAAATTGACAAAATTGACAAAATTGACAAAATTGACAAAATTGACAAAATTGACACAATTGACAAAATTGACAAAATTGACAAAATTGACAAAATTGACAAAATTGACAAAATTGACAAAATTGACAAAATTGACAAAATTGACAAAATTGACAAAATTGACAAAATTGACAAAATTGACAAAATTGACAAAATTGACAAAATTGACAAAATTGACAAAATTGACAAAATTATCAAAATTTACAAATATGACAAAACTGACAATATTGACAAAATTGAAAAAAATTGAAAAAAATGACAAAATTGACAAAATTGACAAAATTGACAAAATTGACAAAATTGACAAAATTGACAAAATTGGCAAAATTGACAAAATTGACAAAATTGACAAAATTGACAAAATTGACAAAATTGACAAAATTGACAAAATTGACAAAATTGACAAAATTGACAAAATTGACAAAATTGACAAAATTGACAAAATTGACAAAATTGACAAAATTGACAAAACTGACAAAATTAACAGAATTGACAAAATGGACAAAATTGACCAAATTGACCAAATTGACAAAATTGACAAAATTGACAAAATTGACAAAATTGACAAAATTGACAAAATTGACAAAATTGACAAAATTGACAAAATTGACAAAATTGACAAAATTGACAAAATTGACAAAATTGACAAAATTGACAAAATTGACAAAATTGACAAAATTGACAAAATTGACAAAATTGACAATATTGACAAAATTGACAAAATTGACAAAATTGACAAAATCGACAAAATCGACAAAATTGACAAAATTGACAAAATTGACAAACTTGACAAAATTGACAAAATTGACAAAATTGACAAAATTGACAAATTTGACAAAATTGACAAAATTGACAAAATTGACAAAATTGACAAAATTAACAAAATTGACAAAATTGACAAAATTGACAAAATTGACAAAATTGACAAAATTGACAAAATTGACAAAATTGACAAAATTGAAAAAATTGACAAAATTATCAAAATTTACAAAATTTACAAAATTGGCAAAATTGACAAAAATGACAAAACTGACAATATTGACAAAATTGAAAAAAATTGAAAAAAATGACAAAATTGACAAAATTGACAAAATTGACAAAATTGACAAAATTTACAAAATTGACAAAATTGACAAAATTGACAAAATTGACAAAATTGACAAAATTGACAAAATTGACAAAATTGACAAAATTGACAAAATTGACAAAATTGACAAAATTGACAAAATTGACAAAATTGACAAAATTGACAAAATTGACAAAATTGACAAAATTAACAGAATTGACAAAATTGACAAAATTGACAAAATTGACAAAATTGACAAAATTGACAAAATTGACAAAATTGACAAAATTGACAAAATTGACAAAATTGACAAAATTGACAAAATTGACAAAATTGACAAAATTGACAAAATTGACAAAATTGACAAAATTGACAAAATTGACAAAATTGACAAAATTGACAAAATTGACAAAATTGACAAAATTGACAAAATTGACAAAATTGACAAAATTGACAAAATTAACAAAATTGATAACATTGACAAAATTGACAAAATGGACAAAATTGACCAAATTGACAAAATTGACAAAATTGACAAAATTGACAAAATTGACAAAATTGACAAAATTGACAAAATCGACAAAATTGACAAAATTGACAAAATTGACAAAATTGACAAAATTGACAAAATTGACAAAATTGACAAAATTGACAAAATTGACAAAATTGACAAAATGGACAAAATTGACCAAATTGACAAAATTGACAAAATTGACAAAATTGACAAAATTGACAAAATCGACAATGTTGAAAAAATTTACAAAATTTACAAAATTTACAAAATTTACAAAATTTACAAAATTTACAAAATTTACAAAATTTACAAAATTCACAAAATTTACAAAATTTACAAAATTTACAAAATTTACAAAATTTACAAAATTTACAAAATTTACAAAATTGACAAAATTTACAAAATTGACAAAATTTACTAAATTTACAAAATTGACAAAATTTACAAAATTTTCAAAGTTGTATCAAGCGAAATACTTTGCAAATATTTTTCTCAACCACGAAAGCTTTTTATATTTTCTTGAAAAACATTTGATTTATTGATATTATTTTTATTTGAGAAATAAAGGAAGACGAGGAAAATTAATACCTGTACATTGTTTTCTACATTCTTCTATGGCGTCACCTTAAGTCAACTTCAAAGGAAATTTTTCAATCAACAAATTGTCTTCAGTTATAGGGAACCCTCGCCTCACTTTAGCTGCTGAACAAATTGTTTACTTCCACTTGCGACGACGTGACTAATTCCGACCCCTTCGAATGGTAATTAAAACTTTAGAATAATCCACTCCACGTGTCACCGCAAGTGCAAACAAACTTTCCGATACCCATCAGGGTTAGGTTTGGTTTCCAGATGAGAGAGGAAGTTAGGAAAGGGTGCGACTTCCTGCTGCTAAATAACAAGAGAAGCAAAGCTACACTTTATTAGGACTGGTTGCTGTTTGTCTACTTGCAAATGATGTTGGCTAATCCAATAAACCAATCCCGGGCCGGAAGCTGCCGGATGGCGCCAAAAAAGGGACGACACCGACGATGACACGGACACAGACGGAGCAAAGACCAATGCGAAGAGGATTCCAAACGAACCATCGACTGTTGACGAATTTGATGGAACTGACGACTGTGGTTTGAGAGAATTTCTTCAGGAATTAATATTCCCTCTGATTGGATCTGTTTGAGAAGGCGGAAACGCATTCATTAAGCTATTTAAGATGAAAACCATTGAAATTTTTGGGCGATGTCGTGAGCAGAATTGTTTTGTGGCGGAAGCGACATAATTCGATGCTGTTTTCTTTGTGGAAAATGATCTACACAAAGCAAATATTTAAATAGCGGCATAATTGGAGAAAGATTCGGAGGATGATTGTGTTTGCATTTTTTTTTTAAATTCATTTATTAATGTAGTCAAAAAGCGAGCCAGGACAGATTGTGTGTTTATCTGAGAAGGGTGTCCGTATAATTTTGCCTGTCTTGCTATGAGAATATCATTGTGATGAATTTTATCTCTGAGAATGGCACTCCATATTCAGATTTGTTTGAAAATATTATGCACAGTGAATACTGAATTGTTTTATAACTTAACAATAGTTCTAGTTAGTTTTCACAAATATTCACATCTCAATAATGGTATAGGGTAAATGTACCCGAACTTGGCCCCTAAGGCATGGTTGACTATATTTCCCATGATTGTAGTCTTCCTGTAATATGAACCTTCAAAAGTCCTTCGACAAATATGATTGCTTACTAGCCTGAAATGTAGTAAAAATATGTCCTTGCTTTAAAGCGGTGGATAATTTGATATAAACCTGATCAAACTATTGATTGAAATGCTCCTTATTGTGACCCCCGTTCCGAATTGTGGCCCTTTATGAGTTCCTTAAATTGGCCGCCTCTAGAAGAAATTTGCCTCACTAATACAACAACAGCTCCCACGAATTCGTTGATAATATCATGGAAGGAAGCACAACAATGTTATGTGTTGTTTTCAAAAAGTCGAAAGTACGAAATGTCAACCATTTTTTAGAATTGATATTTGCGTGCAGAATTATAATCTTACGTAAAAAAGTTTCATTTGTTTGTTTCAGTTTTTGGTGTGTTGAAAATTTCTATTACATTGCATTGGTTTACATAAATATGTTTATTAACCGAGCAAACAAATCGTTTGTTCAATTTTTTAAAATGAAATCATGATAGATCTGTTTCCATTGAAGTTAACATACGATAGTGAATGTTCATTTTTTTTTATTCCACTCCCATAAAAGGAGGAGAGACATTTAAAAAACTATTATGACCGAGGCAAGAAGCAAGCTGAAGCTAAAACTCAAGTAAGCGAACGATTCTTTGAATCATACCTACATATTTAAAATGTCGCCCTTAGGAATTTTCTAGCTATCGTTTGCGTACACCCGGAAAGCATAACAAGACAAACTATCGCTCACTCCAGCCAGCCTGATAGAAATAGAATGCATCTCACTCGTTCGTTTGGGGACTATAGCCAATGAAAGCGAACAACAAATTTACAAGCTGGGTGAAATTCAAGCTGCATCCCGCTCGCACTCATGCAAAATCATCATCCAAACTCGGCAGCGCTTCCTTCGCATATTCCTTTCCTACGGAAAACAAACGTCGTCACCTCTGCTGATGCACAGTGATCCATAATATAAAACAAACTTGGTCAAAATATTATTTTTGATTTCACATGAAATTGAAAACAATAAAATTTAGCTCTTAATAACATAATTTTTCAACATTGTAATGCAACTACATTTTTTGTCATGTCATGTCAATGTCATAAATTGAACTTTGTGACCATTCCTTTCAAAGCGACACATAAACAGCAAATGTTCATCTCCAGCACAAATAAAATGAAATCAAAATACGTTGGACCTTATTTCCATTTGTAGATTTCTTTTTTGGGTCTGGATAAAGTTACTTCAACGTTGAGATCCAAGATATCGATTCGGATCCGAATCCTGTTGATTTCGTGCTCAGAAGTTGAGAGGAAAAGTTCTAGAAATGTACCAAGAAAAAGGCAGCTAAACTTTTAGTATTATAATTCCAACTAAGATGCCAAATACGCTTGTGAGATAAATAAATTGATTACAGTCCAAAATACATTTATGGTATTTTTAAGTTATTTCAATTCAATCATTCTTTTTACTTTCGACCGGTTTTAAATTTCCAGACCACTGTGCACTAACAGCCGACGATTCGGCTGCCGGTCTGCCTGCTGATTTCGTTCTCACACATACATACAAACCTCAATTAGTGGAATTTCATGCCAAGATTAGGCGAAAAAAATGTTTATATTTTCTTCAATTTTAGATCAAATATGTACGTTGTTTGGAGTAGGTTATAATTTTATATTTTTTGCCACGTTTTGCTGCAACCAACAGTATTTTTTAGTGATTTTTTCATAGGGAAGTGTGTTTTTAAAATCGTTCCGAAGGTGGCAGATGCACTAGCAAGGTAGGTTCATTTCAGATTTTTTTCCGAAAATCGTAATTTTACTTCCAGTTCGTCATGTGAAAAAAAATTATTACGCAGTTATTTGGATTCAATTGCGGACAAATGCTATGCAGAATGTAGACAAATGCGATTTTCTTTTATGTTTGATTTATTTTATATTTTTAGGCATATGTTTGACATACAAATTACCAAAATGCATTTTGGCATGCCAAGATAAGGAGCATGCCAAGTTAAGGCTCACTAACCCTATACGGATGGATGATTTGGTTGGAAATTTTGAGTGTTTAGGCAGTAGTGAGTGATAGAGAAGCTGAAAATGTTTCATATTACGGTATTTTTCAAACAAATTGCAAACTCAAACAAATTCAATACGGACTTGAGGAATGAAGTCACTATTGAACATTTTATATTTCACGTTAAATTTATCAGTTAAACTGAGATATGAAGAGGATTTTTCAAAACATTGGTCAATTTGCTTTTAAAACCATTGTGATTTTCAGATGAGATTTAAAAAAATAAACAGAGCTTACATTGAAAAATAAGAGGAGAAATCACCGTGAATTTGTTTATTGAAATTAATTTGCGGCTTTATCGGTGAGGATTAAAGAGTTGAAATGAAAGACGGATAGAAGATCAGAAGAAAATTCTAAGATGGTGAAAAGAGCGAAGAGCATTTGAAATAGAAGCTTGATCACATACTAAATTCTTTGTCCCGCATCCCGCATTTGTCCCGCATCAATTAGTGCCTTCTCTATTGGGTACTACAGATCCCGTTCGTTTTTGGCAACATTCGATTTTGGCAACATTCGATTTTGGCAACATCCGATTTTGGCACATGTGCCAAAATCGAACGGTTTTTAGAAACAACATTACCTTTTAGTTTTCGTTATAAAAGGACCAAGTTAATTTAGACAAACCCCATAAATACGTTTTTATGTTCTGAAATGGTGATCAAATGCAACAATAAAAACAAAAGTTTTCAAAAAAAATTATAAAGTACTCAAAAATGACAAAAAGGTGAAAAATTCAAAAAGTTTAAAAATAAATTCAAGCAAAAGGCTGAAAATGATAAAAAACAACTTAAAAATGATGAAGAACGACAAAAACAGCAAATATAACAAATGAAAACAAACACTTTAAACAAAATAAGAAAAGTGTAAAATGCATCAAAAACATGATGAAAAAAAATTAGAAATGACTTCAAATGATCGGAAATTGACTAAAAATATCGTTTTTGATAATAATAATAGCTATTTTGTAAAAATAACTGAAAAAAAAGTTGAGAAAAAAACCGTTCGATTTTGGCAACATTCGATTTTGGCAACACAAAATGTACGGGCGTGTTGCCAAAATCGAACGGGGTCTGTACTTCTTTAATACAGTTAATTGATGCGGGACAATGAATTTAGTATGTGGTCAAGCTTCTTTTTCAAATGCTCTTCGCTCTTTTCAGCACCTTAGAATTTTCTTCTGATCTTCTATCCGTCTTTCATTTCAACTCTTTAATCCTCACCGATAAAGCCGCAAATTAATTTCAATTGAAAAATAATTTGACCTGACTTTCAAAATCAAAACATTAAAAACTCATCCGGTTTCTCAAAGGAGCGAAAACGGCAATTTTGTCTCAGTAAAATCGCGTTTTGGGTACGTCTGTTTTGGATCGTATTAATAAATTCTAGATTTCTAATAGCAGCACAGCTCAAACTGAAATGATGATGTATTCCGAATGAGGAACATATTAATTCCTTTTTAAATTCACAAACAGTACTTACAAACTTCTACTACTAAATTATAAGCCTTCAACAACTTCCTTTGGATCAAATTCCTACTCCGGACTAACCTCAGTACACTGCACATTTGATCCAGGTTTGATACACCGTTGGTGTAACTATTTTTTTCTAATTTTAATAATAGGGTAAGTTAGCCTTAACTTGGCATGCTCCTTATCTTGGCATGCCAAAATGCATTTTGGTAATTTGTATGTCAAACATATGCCTAAAAATATAAAATAAATCAAACATAAAAGAAAATCACATTTGTCTACATTCTGCATAGCATTTGTCCGCAATTGAATCCAAATAACTGCGTAATATTTTTTTTTTCACATGACGAACTGGAAGTAAAATTACGATTTTCGGAAAAAATCTGAAATGAACCTACCTTGCTAGTGCATCTGCCACCTTCGAATCGATTTAAAAAACACACTACCCTATGAAAAAATCACTAAAAAATACCGTTGGTTACAGGAAAACGTGGCAAAAAATATAAAATTATAACCTACTCCAAACAACGTACATATTTGATCTAAAATTGAAGAAAATATAAACATTTTTGTCGCCTAATCTTGGCATGAAATTCCACTAATTGAGGTTTGTATGTATGTGTGAGAACGAAATCAGCAGGCAGACGGTAGCCGGCAGCCGGCAGCCAAATCGTCGGCCGTTAGTGCACAGTGGTCTGGAAATTTAAAACCGGTCGAAAGTAAAAAGAATGATTGAATTGAAATAACTTAAAAATACCATTAATGTATTTTGGACTATAATCAATTTATTTACCTCTCAAGCGTATTTGGCATCTTATTTGGAATTATAATACTAAAAGTTTAGCTGCCTTTTTTTTGGTAAATTTCTAGAACTTTTCCTCTCAACTTCTGAGCACGAAATCAACAGGATTTGGATCCAAATCGATATCTTGGATCTCAACGTTGAAGTAACTTTATCCATACCCAAAAAAGAAATCTACAAATGGAAATAAGGGCCAACGTATTTTGATTTCATTTTATTTGTGGTGGAGATGAACATTTGCTGTTTATGTGTCGCTTTTAAAGGAATGGTTACAAAGTTCAAATTGTGACATTCTAAATATTATGTTCATTAAAAAATAGTAGTTGCACTACAATGTTGAAAAATTATGTTATTAAGAGCTAAATTTTATTGTTTTCAATTTCATGTGAATTCAAAAATTATATTTTGACCAAGTTTGTTTTATATTATGGATCACTGTGCATCAGCAGAGGTGACGACGTTTGTTTTCCGTAGGAAAGGAATATGCGAAGGAAGCGCTGCCGAGTTTGGATGATGATTTTGCATGAGTGCGAGTGGGATGCAGCTTGAATTTCACCCAGCTTGTAAATTTGTTGTTCGCTTCCATTGGCTATAGTCCCCAAACGAACGAGTGAGATGCAATCTATTTCTATCAGGCTGGCTGGAGTGAGCGATAGTTTGTCTTGTTTTGCTATCCGGGTGTACGCAAACGATTGCTAGAAAATTCCTAAGGGCGACATTTTAAATATGTAGGTATGATTCAAAGAATCGTTCGCTTACTTGAGTTTTAGCTTTAGCTTGCTTCTTGCCTCGGTCATAATGGTTTTTAAAATGTCTCTCCTCCTTTTATGGGAGTGGAATAAAAAAATATGAACATTCACTATCGTATGTTAACTTCAATGGAAACAGATCTATCATGATTTCATTTTAAAAAATGGAACAAACGATTTGTTTGCTCGGTTAATAAACATATTTATGTAAACCAATGCAATGTAATAGAAATTTTCAACACACCAAAAACTGAAACAAACAAATGAAACTTTTTTACGTAAGATTATAATTCTGCACGCAAATATCAATTCTAAAAATTGGTTGACATTTCGTACTTTCGACTTTTTGAAAACAACACAGAACATTGTTGTGCTTCCTCCCAGGATATTATCAACGAATTCGTGGGGGCTGTTGTTGTATTAGTGAGGCAAATTTCATCTAGAGGCGGCCAATTTAAGGAACTCATAAAGGGCCACAATTTGAAACGGGGGCCACAATAAGGAGCATTTCAATCAATAGTTTGATCAGGTTTATATCAAATTATCCACCGCTTTAAAGCAAGGGCATATTTTTACTACATTTCAGGCTAGTAAGCAATCATATTTGTCGAAGGACTTTTGAAGGTACATATTACAGGAAGACTACAATCATGGGAAATATAGTCAACCATGCCTTAGGGGCCAAGTTCGGGTACATTTACCCTAATAGTTAGGTATAATGTATTGATTTGTTTAAGAACTTCATACTCACATTACTCGAACAGGCTTACTAGCACGATCGAGAACCACTGATATTGAGCAATGTACAAACGAGTGTGGTCAATCTTAAACATACTCTGCGAAGTAGTTCCACCTCCCCGTGGTGCAGAGTGGAAACGTGTCTGCAAGTCTGGCGTATTGCAGATGTACGGCCAAGAGAACTACACCAAATCCACTAGAGGCTGTCGTCGGGTCTGCCAAACCCGCGCGGAAGAAGTGGTGCACCCGGGTACTTAGGTACCAGTACTTGGGTGTGTGCGTGATGGTCCAACACGCTTTCGGGGGGTCATGGCCCTGATATGCGGACGTGACCGGAGGGAGAGCGATCGCCAACTCGTTTTGCGCTTCGGTGGGTATAGACCCGATTCGCAAAATGAGTAGATGCGCAAAGTGGTGGCCAATGGTGGGCCGATCACTTAGGGACGTGTTTACACGTCAGTGTCCGAGAGGCACATTCTGCCGGAGGTGTCAGGGTTCGACACGCGTTTCGGGAATTGTTGCACCCGAACCGCGAGTGTGACCTGATGAGGGCGTTCTATAGCCCGATCTGCGCTTCGGGTGGTCATGCGCCCGACTTGAAGATCGGGTAGTTGCGCTGAGTGGTGACTTAAGTCAACACTATTTGTGAGTTCGGAGGAGTCTGAGTCCTACACGTGGCCTAGGGGGCTTACCCCCCCTACCCGCGTGTTTGAACAGAGAAAGTGTCGTCGACAACTCGCTTTGTGTTTCTGGATCTTGGACTGGATTCACAAAGTTAGTAGTTGCGCTGCGTGGGGACCTCATTCACACGATGAGATGTCGGGTCCTAACTCGTCAGAGGAGGGGTTGCGCATCGAGTTGTGTTAGAATGAGGTTATGCTGACAGAGGATTCGGAAACGAGTATTGCCTTGGAGCGCACTAGCGCGAATTGACCTCCCACTATTGAAGCAAAGTGTGTCAAACAGTTCGAGGTGGGAACAAAGGTCAGTGGCCCCAGGTGGACTTTATGGCGTAGGGGGTACAGTGTTCCTTAGCATTGTATCATGAGTCGTCCAATTGCACCCATGGACCCAGAGTAGCAAACTGGGGGGACGCGGTGGCTCGCCGTGCCTTGGAATGCAATCCGTAAAATGGATTTACCACCTGGGTTAACAACTAATAAAAAAAAAAAATCTCAAACATACAGATTTTGTTTCCTCAATCGGATCCAATATTATTTTCAACGGTACTTACGGTTAGCTGGCTCAGACACTCCTTTAATTAGGTTTAAAAATCACTAAATAGGCAGGCTTGCGAAATTCGCGGCTCTTCTACTGCTGATTTTAACCTAGCTATGAAATACCATTTTTATAACAGTTTTATCTATTGTTTTATCGCATATAACATACCGATTGCCTGTGACAACCAATAATCCGTCTCAGTGTCCTCAATTTACTCGGTAACTTTGTATTTAATTTTATAGCTAAATAGAACTTTTACACCTGTTCGAATTGTGTATTAAATCGCGCGCCTTTACATATGTTTCGATTCTGCTAACTCATCTAAATAGTCCTAGTATCTATGGCTATATGCCCTGTTGTTTGTTTTCTCCGTACTGATGGATTAACATTAGCGGAGTAAACAGTCACAACAACGTCCTTTTGATAAAATTTTCTGTTTCGTTCTTGTTTAGAGGTTAGGACTGAGGCCTTTTGGTAAGCTAATGTTAGTGACGAACTGTCAATGTATCTCAATAATCTCTAGTTTTGGTTTATGATCAACTTGGTGCACTCCTATTCTCCTTGACTGAGATTTGAAGGAAAACAATTAAAAATGCGCCAAATCTGGGAAAACTCAAATTTTGATTAGAATGGCATAACTCAGAAATGAATAATAGGGGTTTTCGCGAATTCTGAGTTGTATTCATGCAGGCACTCAAAAAGACCGTCTGAACGCTTCACATCCAATCCAATCTCATTGGTGTATCCAATTTTCACTCACATTTAATTTTTTCCGGTGCTGGATCTTCACCAATCGGTGAACTAATCGGTGCCCTTAGCTGTGTCATGAGATCCTTATCCGGCAAACCATCACCCTCGTTATCGCCATAATCTTATTAGCCATCGCGATTTCTTTCAGCCTTTCAGCAACCTTTTCAGAAAAATCTTGCTCGGCGCTGTAACTATTAATCGCGGGATTTTCTGTCTATCTTAAGGATATAAGCCAGCAAAGTCGAAAGACCCATCCTAGGGTTTAAGGCAGATCAAAAAATAATAATTATTGTTTAAATTTTAAGTATTTCGAATTCTTACCTTAATAGCGATGAAAGATGTTCTTTGGCTTTTCGTTACGAGTCAAACCCGGAAAACGGGCGTGATGTGGATGATCTAAAAAAAGAACAAACAGAAGAAAATTTTAAATTAAATTAAAGATTCATAGCAGAAAAGATAAAGTGGTTGAATTTTTTCTACTGCTTTTTAAATCACAAATGATTTTTTTTTGTCAACTGCAACTTTAAGCACCGCAACTAAACAATCCATTGGATTTTGGATCGCTCTGAGTTGTTTTCATCTATCTTGATCCAAAAAATGTGCGTCGTCGCTAAGTTCCAGTTCCGCTAAGTATGCAGAAACATTGCCCACCTTTTGAGTATATTTCTTTTTGAAAGAAAACGTTGAAAAATTCAATTGAGTCCAAACAAAAATTACTGTGATTAATGTTTTAAGCCTTCAGTAGGGGAGAGTGGGGATACTTGATCCCCTTTTCTTATTTTCACCATATCTTTTTGGAAAAATTTAGCAACTCGCCGTCTTTGATATTTTCTGATAGCTTGTAACTTCAAGTTTATATGCTCCAAAAATTAGAACGATACTTGAACCCGTTGCTGAACTAGAAGCATTTTCGTGGGAGTAAAAAATTGCGATTTTTCTGAAGTTAGGGGAGACTTGATCCCCTATTGAAGGAGACTTAATCTTTTATTAAGGAAGCCCTAATCCTTGTATAAAAGTCAAACAAAACCCCAAGATAGAATGTTAATTGACTATTTTGGTCATCTTTTTCTCGTTCCACAACTTATAGCAGACATAAGAAGAAAATTCTATAACTTTGTCTCAACGCTAATAACATTGCATACTTAAAGGCGCTATTTTTTATAATTAAGAGAAAATTAATTATTTTTGCTCTTTTCTTCAGACAATTGTTTGATAAATATTAGTTTTTGGATAAATATAAGTAATTTCGTAATCAGCAATCATAACGATCAATTCAAAAGAAGAATATGCCGTTTGGAAGGGGGATCAATTGTACCCAACTCTAGGGGATCAATTGTACCCATAATCAACATTTTAGAAAACTTTTTCTGAAAAAAGTTGAGAGTTTTCCATTGCTTTGAAAATATGGCATTATGAAGTTCATTTTACGCTCGAACGATTGATATATTGGAACAAATATTTTTTTCATAATTTTCCCATGTAAGGAACATTTTAAAGTGATGAAAAAAGATCTTCAAGTTACATTTTGTGAAATTTTTCAAACAAAGTTCAATTACTCAAACAATTATTTTATTAAAAAGTTTTAAACTACAAGCATTGTTATTTTGCTCATTTTGGCACATTTTTCTAGAACATTTGATCTTTGTAAGACATTCCAGTTTCGAGATATAGCTAAGGAATCAAGTATCCCCAGGGATCAAGTATCCTCATTCTCCCCTACTAATAGGTATCAGACCAATAATTTTGAAGATGTCGATATACGTAAAAATATAGTGATCAAAGTTACTCCGAATCATGAAATCTGGTATTGTAACAAACCTTTAGTTATATAAATTAATATTCTACTATCAATTATCATGCTTAATACTCCTTACCTCAATAATTATTCTAAAATTTTTTTGTTTTACAAAAATGCAATCCCTTCCAAAATATTCGAAAATGAATTAAAAAGTCATCAATGTTCCCCGAATAAATGTACGGTATTGAATTATAACTCATACTTCATACTGATAGGAAAAAAATTAAATATCAAAATATCATCGTCTCACTATTATATTGTTTTACTCTTCTGATCGGGATGCCAATATCACGCAGTATTCGCTGGAAGCACGCTCAATTGGTGGTATACGAAACGAAAAATTCTTGACCTTTGGGTAGCTGTTTTTCAAACTTTTGTCAATTTGCAATTTCTCAGATTTTTAAAATAATTTTCGACAGAAAGGAAATTTCATACCAATTCCAGGGTGTGTCATAACAGTTGAGTATTTTGGCGTTGCCGAAACTTACACCACACATATCTGCACCAAACACGCTGAACCTACCTAACTTTGTCTAATTCCGATACCAACGGGTGAGCGAAAACAGACAAAAATGCAAGCGTCCGCGTAAAATTTTCTGGATTTATATTTAGTTTTCTATTTATCATATTTGTGTAAAGTTCTGCACCACTAATGTAATTACCCCACTAGAATTGGTATGAAATTTACTTTGCTACCTTTGAAAATTCGTCAAAAATTCTGTGTATCGTAATTTGAAAATCTAAAAATGCAATAATGTGCCAAATTAATTCAACTTTTCAATCCTTTTCTCATAATTTATCTGGTGTGATTTAAACAATTTTGTCATTTCATTGATTGAAAATAATGGTTTTAAACCACTTTTTTGCATTTTTTGTGGTCATGATCTATAAAGATTTCAAAAATATTCATATATCCTTGTATCCAACGTAGAGCTAATTTCAGTTTTCTTGGACACTAATTGAATTTTTTTTAGCATTCCGTAGCTGATTTACAGTCTTTTTTCCGAAGCATGTTTTTCCTTTTTTTTTCTTTAAACTTTGAATAACGGGAAATTGAAGTGTTGTAGTAGCTGAATGTTGTCTAAAAACATATTTGACATATTTTACGAGATTTTCAAAATTAAATTTTTTGTAAAAATCGGCTGGTAAACAAAAAAGATATATCGATTTCAGTCAGGAGTGTCGAAATGACACTCCATGGATTGTTATGGGTAAAATTTTTTGGGACGGATGAGGGTTAACAATGGTAAAGGTGCTGAAGATGTAAGCTAAAGACAATTTGTGTAGAATACTCAAAACTGCCGGTATAACTTTTGCTCTTCGCAAACTGACTATAAAGAAGAGATGAAGCAAGCGCAGCTTCCATTTCCAGTCATTTTATGTTTAGATTCATATTTTATCATATACATTGTTTTTTTTCTACTTATCGAAATCTAAGTCCTTTCCAAACTATAAAAATATTTAGGTGTAGGCTTACTACGCTTCTATTTTATTGAAATGGTCAGTGATATGGTATCATTTGAAGAGAGTTTTGTTACTCGAATTTATTCCTTAACCAATTTATTCTCCACTGTGATGTTTTTTGAATTGCATATTTTTCGTATTGTGGGTCACGAAATCTGAACTGACAAAAATTGACGAAATTCTGCCAGTTTTTTCTCTGAAGTTTTTTCACAAATCACTTGAAAGTGATTGTTATATTTTTGTAATTTTATTTTTTAACAAAACTCAACCACCGTACCATGTCATTGTTATTTTAAAATTTAAATTTCGGCGCATCGGTGAAAATCTATATATGTTGTGTGAATGTAAATGTCGTCAAATGTGGAAAAATATCAGATTTGAAAATTGTTTAGAAAAGTTAGAGGAATTTTTGTTCACTTTTCTAATCTTTCATTTTCTTACATGATATTTTTTCTCATCAGTATGCCTTTTGACCGAAATGCGGAAGTTAAATTTTTAAATTGTTTTGGTAATTGATTCTGCGAAATACTCAGATGAGATTTCCAGAAATAAAAACAAAATTTTGATTACACTCATTTACGAATTCTTTTTGAATTTTTAAACTATTTGAACTGCCCAAAATAAATTGAGCAGTTTTCCACGTGTAGCTAGTCAGCATAAACCTTTAATTTGAAAGCGGGGGTCAGTGACAATGTTGGCTACAAATAATACGTTTTTGATAAAATTACCCACAAGTTATGGGATAGCAAGCTAATACATACATTTTTTTAAGATGCAAGAATTTCTCTTCGTAATAGGAATTGGGTCACCATCAACGTCTTCCAAACTTTTCAACTGAAGTACTATTGTTTCAACTTTTTCGAGCGTGTCAATGAAAAAAAAATGGAACCGTTTACGTTCAAAGTTTAACAAAACGATACTCGACATATCACGGGACATTTCACTTTTATTGTTACCCTTGAAAGCTTCTGTGAAGATGGTTTTTCGCGAATTTTCTCCTCCACCCTTCAAAGGCGGGCGTTCATAACTGAATATAGACTACAAATCTCCCACAATGACAAGTCGTTTTCCGCTCGAAGTGAGTCACTCATAATTCCATTCTGCCTTTCTCCATCTCTGATGATTGAGAAGCTGTCAGGAAGTCTTCAGATTCGAACTTCCATGTCGCTTGACAGGCTGCTGGCTGCCGGAAATGTAGACGATGAACTTTGTCAGGGCAGCAATACACATTTATACATGTCTGAGATCGTACGCACTTACGGTTTTATTCATAGTCCTTCCTCTGGATTGGGCGCGGGCTCTGATGCTGGGGAGGTGAAGATTTCGCCGAAATGTAGCTTATTCACAGAGCTCGCGACTTGTAGGCGCCTCCCAGCGTCTCTGTTTCTTGAAAAAAGAAAGCTTAAGTGTTCCATTGAACTCGAAGAACAAAATGGCATTTTGGATTATCAATTTAAGCTTTGTTTTAAATCTCATTCAAATGTAGAATGAATTTGTTTGATTGCATCATAGTTCAATCAACGGATATCTTAAACCTATTTTGCAATGCAGATATTTCATATCTTTATAAAAACTTTATTGAAAAAAAAAAATTACATTATCATGCATCTTTATTAGAATGATTAAAGATCTTTATGAAATTTATTGGGCAGTTGAAGTCTTAAATAAAAAAAAAATTTAAAAAAATATATCTGAAGCTATATGATTATTCATTAAATACTTTTACGTTAACAGTTTCGTTTAAAATCTTAACTTGAGAAAATTGGTTCTAAACCTAAAAGGTAAGCTAAATTGTTATAACGAAACCTTCAGTAACAAAATATGGAATTCGCTTTCATCAATGGTTATAATCTTTGAATTTTTTTAATAAGTCTGGTAGATCAAACTTATTTGATTTGAACATAAAAGAAGTTTTTTTAGGAGAGCCTTCAATTTTATTTAAAAAAAACTTATTCTGTACTCGAATTAAACAAACTCAATCTTCCAAACTCTTTTGCAAGTTCAACGATTTTAACCTTTGATAAAAATAAATTAAGTAAGAGATCAAATTTATTTGGATCACATTTGATTGATGCAACTTTGAATCAGATTTAGGGTTTTAGTTTGAAATTTGGCGTTTGTAAAAAACAGCAATAATAAAAATGTTAAACAATATACCGAATTTTTTTGGTGAAGATCAGATCCATGTTTCTTTGACAGCATGTAAGATATGCCATAAAGAATCAATTCCATAATTTAAAAAACTGTGGATGATTTTTTAAAATAAAATTTGGGGTTTTCCATAAAACAAAATTTAGAAAATAAATCAAGTTTAACTTATATTTGCGATTTTTTGTGTGTACACGATTTGCGATTGATTGTGTGTACAAACTAATTTTGATCAAAAATTTGTTATCTGAAAATATAATCGACAAGGAAATTTTTCAGTTCATGATCTCTTGGATACCTCAAAACTTTTATGTTGATTGTAAAACTTATTAACAAGCTATTTTTTCTGATTTTAAAATCTGAATTCTGAATTTGAATTCTGAACCCGAATTCATAAATTGAACTGTGAATCTGTATTAGAATTTCTATACGATTTCTGAAATGTACAACAAAAAACGATTTCCGAATCTTAATTTCAGATCAGAATTTTATGAGCCAAGTTTTAGAGCCCTAATTCATAGTTCTTATATTTAAATTCTGTAGTTTTGGTGTAATCTAAATTCATTTTGCAAATGATTGATTTTTAATCTGTAGTGTTGATCAGAATCAAAATATGAATTTCAAATGATGAATCTGAATCTGAGTTTTCTATTTTGGATCGACATTAAGAAGCTTTAAATGTTTGAATTTTGTCTAAGAATTAAGCTTGAGAACTTCGAACTGGAATAAAAAAAACAATTTTTTCTATTTTTTATAAACGGAAACTATTATCAAAATATTGAATATACATATGATTTTTGAAAAACATGGTTCAAATTTAATATTAAATTCAAAACCAAATTTGACCCAGGATTTCAAAGCAACTTTTCATTTCTAGTTTCTTATAATTATTCGAATTGAAAATCAAGAATCCTTAACTGGATACAGAATCTGAAATCTAATATATAAAGATGAGTTGGACTAAAGCTTAGTTCTTTTAGAAATGGGACAGTTACGAATGCCTGTATCTCAAAAACCATTCGTTTGAGCGAAATACTTTCTATGACGAAAAAGAAGGTAATGTTATGATCTTTTATGAAAAAAATTGAAAAAAAATATTTACCGTTTTTTGTTAAAGAAATTTTTACTTTATTCTTGGTATCTCCCATTGGCCGGCGCACACTTTTTTCAGTCATGGTATTGATCAGTTTCTCCAACTTATACTTCGTAAAATCTATAATTTAGGTGGCAACACCCTAGTTCTTCAATTTCTGATACTTTTTGGTCCAATACTTCTCTGGAAACTGGAAACTGGAAGCATTTAAGTGGATACAGTTGTTTCGAAATGAACAAATTTGATTATTTTTCACCACATTTTTGAAGGTTTTTTTTTCGGTACCGGTTTTCCAGCTTAAGAGCTTAGGAACTATCAAAAAATGGTTGTTTGAGGTTGGATGTCAATGAGTCATCACTAGGCAACACTTTCAGCTTATCGGTGAAAATGTTTTTGGAGATTTCAGCGATCTACCCTTAGTTTTTCGTTTATTGAAAATTAAAAATGCTGGTATGAGACTTGACTTCCTTGATGATCCTTAACCGTTGTTGCCGATCATGTGCTTCACTCCAATGCTTGATTTGAACTTTGTAGACATTATTAACAGTGTTTGCATACTTATCCACCACAAAAACTCAGTAATTCTTTGAAAAATCAACGGTTTTGTCAGCTATCAATTTGATAATGACGAATTTTAAAGGAAACTGTGCAAAATTATTTTTTTCTTTTTCTCTTGTATCGTACATATCTCAAAAACGCGTAAATTTTAAATTTTGAAAAAAAAAAGGTCGAATAGTACTTTTTACAGGCAACAAAATGCTGTCAAAATTTTAAATATCCAATAACTAGTTAACGAGCTATTAGCAAATGAAAGTGTCCCATTTCTAAAAGAACTAAGCTTTATATATGTTTGTTTGTATGCACCTTATACAAATCCACATCGCTTAACCGATCAGCTTGAAATTTGGCACAGTTATGTGTTTGGACCATGGTAAGGTTTAAGTAATAGTTTTGAGCCCCTCCCACCTAAGGAAAGGGACCCTCCCATACAACTTTCGTTTTTTCTCCCACGAACCAAAAGTCATGGCACCCATTTTGTTGACCGATTTTCGTTTCCTTTGGCGGGGTTATTTTCACCATCACCATGGGCTGGACATTAGAAACGACCATCCAGAGTTCACGTGTACTTGAAAGCAAATCAATGCTTGCTGAGCGTTAAAGATTTGAAAGGGGAAATTTTGGCGGGTGTTTTTTGTACCTTCTACTGCTGAAAGCACATGGTACCGGTAGTACTGAGATTTTTGGATGCAATAATGAGCTAACATTTCGGATTGAAAAATACAGCTAACCTGTAAAGTTTGTATTGACTTGAATTGTATTGGTTTTTAAAGTACTCCCTACCACTGCTGCAGGGCTTTGGAGTCTATAAGAATATACAGTGTGTGAAGTATGGATGATTTATCTTCATTATGAATTTGGATGGAGTGCTGAAAACATATTAAGCTATTTTCTTAAAATCAAGCTTTATAGAACCAACCATTTTCGTATTTTTAGAATTCCTCATAAAATAATTAAATTCAGAGTTATGAGTTGAGAGCTGTGATTTCAATGCTTTGAAAGCCGTCGAGAAATCTAAATGGAGGACTCAAAAATTTAACGTGCATTATCTGGGAAAAAAAACAAATCCAACGCAAGAAACTTTATTAGAAATTAATTGTGAGGTTTTAAGTTTTATACAATTCAATTTTATCGGCCAATCTATGACTTTTGTATAAATGTTGATCATTAATGTGTTCAATTTTATTATCCAATTATGCGAAAACTTAAACCGTTAAGTTCTACGAACTCAATCAAATTATTTCCAAGAATTTTTACTTTATCACTCTTCACAATAATTAATGAGATTTGTTTTTCCAAGGATGGAAAAATTGGAAAAAAAATCTTTTGTTATAACATCATAAAATGGGCGATTTGGATTCCGAGAAAACTTCTTTTAGATCACTTCAAAAAACTATAAGTGAAACTTGGAACATTTAAAAAAAAAACTAATCATAAAACTGTGTGGAAAAAAACAACGAAAATTACACAAACATTTGAAAACATGAAAAATGAGTCTTCAACAAGTTTAAAAAACCTAATACAAACACATACAGAATCTCAATGAAACTTAATGTTTCCTCGAATAGTTTCCTTTTACTTAATTCTAAGCGTACATCTTTCGAGAATATGATGGCTAGCATCGCACAAATGCTTAAACCACTAAACCACAAAAGTTTACTGTGTATGCCGTGACTGGGATTCGAACTCATGGCCGTTGGCTTGGAAGTCTTGAAGGCCACGAGCTGTCGCAAATTTCGGAAGCCTTCTTAGAATTTTCTGCGCAAATAAAACTTAAATATAGCATACGGGGGAGCATTTGGCATATAGCGTCCGATGAGATCATCTCCAAAAGAGACTTCATTAGATGGAGGGTTGGAAAGATAAAAATATAGTTTAATCATTTGAAGATAAAAAATAGAAAGCCAAAGCTATTCAAGCTTCCTTTAAGAAAGAGTGGGTATAACATGTTTTTCGTGATAAAATAAAAAAGCATTCCTGAAAAAATATTTTTAATTTCTATGAATACGAACCTCATAACTACCTATAAGTGTTTCAAAAATATGAAAAAGGGAAACACAGTAAATATTCTCATTCAAAACTTGAAAAACAATAACAAAACTTTCAAAGCTTACATACATGGCACATGGCACAACATGGGTAAAATTTTCTCAAAATAAATATATTAAACATATTGAATATAAAGCTACCAAAATTTTGTAAAGTCAAACGACTCATTTTGATTTATATTTTGTGCAAACCCGAGCAAGGCCGGGTAAATCAGCTAGTATCAATATAAAAATTCATCATTGGTTATGGGAATGTGAAACCAGAACCTCCAAAATGGGTTTAATTTAATTTATAATTTTACATCCAGACCTGAATTAGAAATTCACAAGTGGAAAATTTTGAAAACCGGAGCAGAATTTTGGGCTTGGGATGAGTTTTTCAGCTATTGGCATTAGTCTAGATTGTTTCTCTTGAACAACCTTACTCTATTATGATAATTTGATTTTGAGTTCAAAATTGTAGACTAGAATACCTCGCTTGCTTTTTTTTACCCTCATTTTGTTTAACCCCAAAACCTTCCCCTTCCCTACGGCCATGGTCATAACCCGCTATTGAATACGAGCCAATATGCTACAAATTTTTTTTTTAAATATTTTTTTAGCTTAATTCAGTACTGTTTAATATTTAATTTTTTTAATTGTATCCACAATTAAATAACAATTTTTAACCTCAAAACATCAATATTTCTTACATTATTAAAATAAATAATGTCAACTTTTGAGAATACAAATTTGTGATTTCGGTATACATTTCTCAGTTAAAGGTCAATTTAGTTATTTGTATCGATTTTTTTTTTCGAAACGGAATTATAGTTTATGCAGTAGAGGGTTAAACATATTTTTTTAAACTCAATTCTCATCATTTTTGTTATGATAAAGATTTTTATATGATAGTCTAATGGCATTGCGGTGAACTTTTACTACGAAAATTCTTGATAGAAGAATTAAAGATTGAAATTAAATGACGGATAGACAAAGCAGATGCTTGATAGAAGAAAATTGAAAGATGTTAAGATGTTAAGATAAAGATTCAAAAGATAAACAATATCATTAAAAAATGACGAAAATTGAATCTTTGTTACTATGTTCAAAGGACTTCAAATTTTTTATCTGAAACCAAAGCAAATCAAAAAATTTTATCAACCATTGGCATTGTTTTCATGACAAAATAGTCTTTCTGATTTAAGTCTGAGATGTGTAATTTTTCAAATTGTTTTATAATCTTGCTGCTTTTTTTATTTTAATTTATTTTTGACTCTTATATGTGTTGTAAGCCTAGTTGGTTCAATACTTCTACTGAATCAAAGAAATTGAAAGATTCCCTATAATTTAACCACGGTAAAGGAAAAGTTCAGATACCGGTGAATCAACAGCAACTTACTATTTTCTCCAGTTAGCGTTTTCGATTGGTATTGATTTTTTTTTAAATTTGATATTCCATTAAATATCAGATTCAACCTTCAACTGAGAAATTTATGTCATACTCACAAATTTGTAACTTCCAAAGTTTAAAATGGATTTGGATTTTGAGATATTTTTAGTACATCAAGAATCGCAAAATACATTCAACAAGAGATTTCAGAAATTCGCTGAGCCGTATTTCAGCATAAAATGGATTAAATGTGCAGATTTCAAATTATTGAAGTGTCGTATTTAATTTCATAATGATTAAAAATTTAATATTTCAAAGATATACCTCAGATGCGGTCCTCAATATGTTGCAATTATATGATTAAATACTAGCATTGGTCACCCTCAAACGTCAAATCCGTATTGCTGTACGGGTGTGAAACTTGGTGCACATATGCGGTGACGACGTGAAAACTGTAAGGTTTTGTGAATCGCTGCCTGCGGAACATCATCCGCGCTTGGTGGCCTTCCAACTGGATCTCAAACGTTGAACTTCATCGCCGGTGTCATAAAAAGGCGCTAGAAATCGAGATTCGGGAACGTAAGTGGAGATGGATTGGGCACACGCTGCGAAGAGATGAAAACGAGATTTGCAGAGAGGCGCTTGACTGGAATCCAGAAGGGCATCGAAGAAGAGGCAGGCCCAAAGCTCGTGGTGGCGAAGTCTAGCCGCTGAAATCCGCCCAGTTGACGAGAACCTTGGCTGGCAGCAAGTGAAGACGCTGGCTCCGGATCGCCAGCAGTGGAGATCTTTTATCTCAGCCCTATGTGTCGGTCAATCGGCGCCGGACCCTATGGTAGGTAGGTCTTGGTCACCCTAAAAATCAAAACTCAAATGTTCAAGAAGCATCTTATACGATTTCAAAATGGTACAGTTTATGAAAATAAGTGTATTTAGTAGTTTCAGTAGTAGTTCAAAAATCTAAATATGAGAAATGAGTATCTAGATTTAACCGTTCCTGAGATAAAGAGTGTCCACCATGAAATTGCCACACTTTGAAATTGCCCTAACTTTTTAACCGTTGAGTAAAATTTAATAAAAATTTGCGTGGATTTAGTTTATAGTGCATTGTTGACATCCTGTAAGTTTTAAAGTCCTGTGATCAAAACTCGCGTAAATGGAGTCGAAAAAACAGCTCGTGCGTAATAAAATCTTGCACATTCATCACGAGAACAAGGATCTCTCGCATCGCTTAAACTTTGGAAATCGCGAATTTCACGGTGTCGCGAGTGATTAAGCGGTTCGGGGAACGATTGACTACCCTATCGGAAGCCCTGAAGTGAAGACAAACCGCGTAGTTGGAGCCTTCAACCGAAACCCGAACGCCTCCGTTCGGGATGTGGCTAAGAAACTGCACCTAAGCCGAAGTTATGTCCAGAAGGCCAAAACTCAAGCTGGGCATCGAACGTTCAAGGTACAAAAAGCCGCTCATCGTGACAAGAAGCAGAACAAGTCCGCCAAAACCTGTGTCAGGAAGTTGTCGACTTCAAAAAGATCCCGGCAACCTGTTTTTCACAGCAAAGAATAAGTTCAGCGTTCCGGAGCATGTCCGCACTCAGAAGATGACCCAGGACACGATAAACGGACAGGTGTACACGAAAGAGTGCCTCCAGAAGCGGCTGCTTCCTCCCCTAAGGACTCACAACGTTCCAACAATCTTCTGGCCGGATTTGGCCTCATGCCACTACTCCAAGGACGTGCTGAAGTGGTATGCGGACAATAAGGTCAATTTCGTGCCGAAAATTTTCAACCCTCCCAACACTCCGGAGCTCCGCCCCATCGAGAAGTACTGGGCAGCACCTTCTTAAACGACCTACGGTAGCAAAGACAGTCGAGGAACTGAAGAAAGTATGGGTTTACATGCAAAAAACGGTTGATCTACAGGTTGGGCAGAATCTTATGGCCGGAGTTAAGGCCAACGTACGGGCAATTGCGTATGGACTATAAATAAAATACGAGTAACATTATAAAATGAAGTTTAATAGTTAT
The DNA here is from genome assembly GCF_029784155.1 of Uranotaenia lowii. Taxonomy (NCBI): domain Eukaryota; kingdom Metazoa; phylum Arthropoda; class Insecta; order Diptera; family Culicidae; genus Uranotaenia; species Uranotaenia lowii. The sequence continues at coordinate 204,569,694 of NC_073693.1, read as the reverse complement.
TTTTCAATCCCTGAAAATTTAATGACATTCGGATGAAAACTCGAATTTTGCGAATCAATTTTGTGTGTGGCAATTTCATCGTGAACACCCTTTATCAAGCAGCCCTGTATGAGAGCGAGATTTGGGAAGCGATTAGCTAAACTCAGGTTTCCTTCTGTTTCTCGTACGAATGGGTCTTCTGTAAGACAGCTATCGAAAAATAGATGGCAGCCCTGGAGAAGTACGCGGCATGGGAATTTATCGGTTGTTCGCAGTATCTGGCGATATCATCGAAACCAGATATTTGTGCAGCGGTTAGCGCACTATGCTAGTACCAGGCAAGTCTGGCTGATCACCACTGACAAAGCCTGAAGCGTATTCTGCGATACCTTCGACGTATGACCGATATGTCGTGTACCACAGAAACGCAACACCGGAAATACTAATGATAATATTTCTTCACTAAAACATAAATATTTAAAAAAAATTCAATTGAGGCCCTTTTTATGCACTTATACTACTCCAAGGGCTTCAAAAAATATTGTAAAACTCAAAAATTCATTTTATCTATAACTAAATTTGAACATTTTGAATTATTGAATAACAAGTTTCGTTTATCAGGCATACATTTATTTTGTTAGAGTTAGAGGTGGATTGAGTTATTCCCATCGACAAAAAATCCTTTCTCAGCGGATTCATAATTTATGCAGAAATGGTTTAAATGCACATCACAAGCTCGGGTTTACTTACAAGCTGATTGTTTATTGGCTGTAGATTGTATAAAAAAAACAACTTCACCGTCCACTTCATTTTTTCACTTGATAAACAATTTGATAATATTTGACAACCGGCATCATCAGGTGTTGTGTGTACAGCTGCTTTAAAATTTTAAACTTTGTGATTACCCTTTCACAGGCGATAAAATTTTGATGAGTCTCTCACACCTTTCCGAATCGGTCATTTGTCCTAGGTGGAATGGCTTTCTTTACACTGTTGCTGCTGAGGGTGATTCCTTAGTGTTTTCTGTGTAGACAGACCCAATGACTTCATCAACGGTGTTGTCTCAAAAGGACTGGGGTAGGGCGATGCCAATGCCGAAAATTTGTTCTTCCAAAGGACAGCTTCTAATGTTGATGATTTTACCCTTTCGGAAGACGCGCGTTCCCTTCCTCCCGGTTTATAATATGATAATTTTCCGCAGACGTTTCCCGTACCAGCTTCTTTCGCAAGGCTAGGAGGTGACATCTTCAACTTCACGGACCATTATCACGCCAAGAAGACGTGCAAAAACTTGTCTTTCTTCGGTTGGGTGCTACTTCTGATGCTTCTCTGCGACACGCTCTCGTCAGAACGACGCTGATTTAAAAGCTTTCCGTAATTAAGCCGAATAACCAAAGCGCTGCCTGGCTGGTTTGGGGCCTTGCCAAAGTAATGGCTAGAATCATGTCATAAAACTATACGATACTGGCTTTCACTTTTTGGTACATCATTGCATCGTCCCGGAGCAGCCGAAAAACCCGAAAAGTGAAACGCACGATTTAAGACAACTTTAATGGCTGTAAAGCGCTTAGGCGTACCCTTTCAGATATTGGACGAATGAACATGCAGAATGTTTGCTGTCAAATTCTTCTCATATCAAATTATATTAAAATGTTTCAAACCGTGTCAATATTCATTAGCATGTAGCAGCACACAAATAATCGGGAAACAATTACCCCTTTTGCCGGAAACTGACGGCTCAATTGCACTGGAAATCGAAACTGTCAGCGAGTCCCCTCCGCTAAACTCGACAGGTTATTTAGGAATGACTAATAACATCTCCATAGAGCCAGACAGATTGCCAGGCCGCTGTTGCATGAATAATGCCCTCAATTAATTGCAACCCATGCATCAAAATCCTATGCGCTAAATTGCCCTTTAATAAATCGAGAGCCCGGCAGCTTCCCCAACATTCATTCATCTAAACCCAACTGAAGAGCCCCCCTCGAACAAGATGAATTACAAAATGTGAATGTGGTGTGGTAGGATAATATGCAACGTAATGGGGAAAAGCGTCCACGCAGAGATGGGCAAATTTATGCTCCAAACTTATGATGCCGCCCTCGATTGGCGCTTATCTTTATGGTTTATGGCTGGGCTTGGCCTGTGTCCTACTGGATGGCTTCAGCTTCTGCAGCTGCGGAAAGTCCTTTTGAGCCTTTGCTGTTGTTGTTCGATGGCTGGTAAGTCCAATGCCATCATCAATATTTATTTTCCCTTTCTACTTCCCTACCACATTGAGGGTATTTAGGAGCTTCAGCGACGATCAAAATCCGCTTAGCGCACACCTTGCTGTCGTTCGGATTTTACGCCTGCATGAATAATTGCATTTTATGAACCAATGTAATGGAATAATCAATAGCTGAAGCATAAAGTCGTGTTTTCATAATAAACTGCTCTGCTCTGCTCATCGTTAATAATCGCACATGACACGGCATTAAAGTGCAGCACGGTGTTTTTCGCTTTAAAATTAGACTGCCAAGACTAACTGTTCGCTGATATTGGTTTTTATAAACTCAGTTCCTTGAAAATTTATACCGGAAACATAATTCAAGTATCATCTGTGCTCAGTACATTTTGAATGGTACACTATCATGGAAAGATGGATTGGATGTTTTGATGAACAACGAATCAGTGGTAAATTTTTGATATTTAACCCTCCAGTGTCCACCCCGCGTTCAGGCCAGCAGATCGTGGCTTAGAGGATAGCATGCTTGTCTTCTAAGCTAACGGTCATGAGATCGGATCCCGTTCGTTAAATAACCTGACACACATAGTATGATGAAGGGTGGTGGTTTGAGCATTAGTGAAATGCTAGTCGGGTATACCTTGGAATTGTACGCCTCAATGATATGCCGCACACGCATGTGGATGGATCTTTCCAAGAGAACTTAACACGTTGACGGACAGTTGCGTCTGTAGCCGTCAAGTTCAAGTTCACTATGTGACATGACGGCAATAGCCGTCCAATACGAAACTGTCGTTTTTAGACACTGCGGCTGTAGCAGCACAAATGTGCATTTACCAGCGTACAAGTAGAAGCCTAGTGTCATGTTTTCGAAAAAAAAATTAGTAGGGTAGGTGTACCCTCCTCCCACACTATACTTCTAATATTATAAAAATTACAAAAACATATAGTGTCAATTTTCGAATTTCACTTGTTTCTACTCTCCGTCAACGTGTTAACTAAGCTGATGTGGTTACGCTGGGAGGATAATGCCGGCGGATGCAAATCGGATCATCACCGGTCGCGTTAATTTCTTATGCCAATGATGCTATGTAATTGATTACAAGCAATTAGTAAAGAGGCTGAATTTTGGGTGAATGAAATGTAAAATAGCTTAACTCTATTTAAGGGGATTGGTGGGAGTCAGATAGGTCATCAAACAAATGAAAGACTGGTATACAATGGATTGTGGGTTCAAGCCAGCAAGAGTCGGCAAATATGGAATCATGAGAAGGATACTAGGTTCCTTTTTATAATTCTTGAAATGAAGAGTTATTGACCGTAAATTTATTTTACGAAATTATTTTATCGGCTATAACGGTGAAATTTTTATTTTCTTTGAGGAAGAATATTTAAGAATTGGATGATTATAGACGGATAAAAGATTAGAATAAGGTGAAAGATGTTGAAAAATGAGCGGAAGGGTAATTTTAATACGAAAACACTTTTCAAATTACGGACGATCGACCGTAGCGCGAATAGTCCCAAACCCGGATAGGCCGCACGTTATGATATAATACAGAGAACCCCACCCAAGCGACCAAAAGTCTCGTTAAAAAGATCGAACACAGCTTAATCAGCATAATTGATGTGCTGAAGTTCCTTTTATTCAGCTTAAAATTTAAGTTCTTATTGAAACTTTGAAGTTCCATTACAGATTTGAACGACCTTCTATTCAGCCCACAAGTAAACGATTAATCAGCGAAAACCAAAAAACAATTTTTTTCTCCTTTGGTCACCACCAGCCCATGTGGTGGTGTTGTGGTGCTGCCGATTTCTCGACATCCATCTTTATTTCTCCCATCACCTCCCTCAATACTTAATTGCTTTATTTTTAACTTTGTTCGATACATACCAGCACGCACACCAGTTCTGCTGCACAATTATTTGATTCGCTTACTCAAGCAATCAAACAACCTAATGGAAAAATTTATCCTGGTACTAGATTTGAACCCGATCCACCGAGATGATAGCCGAATAAGCTGCCACGACGCCACGCCTAGATGTTGCCTTACCAGCAGCTAAAATTCGAAGTGGTTATAAGCTTCCTTGAATACCCGCAAGGGCAGCCAGCGGCCAGCAGCAAAGACGTATGCTGATTATTACTAAGAAACATTACGAAACGGCGTATAAATCAATCATCCGTTAAAATAATATCAGTTTTTAAAAAATTAAATTCCATGTTTATAACTGTTAAACATAAAATTATACAAATTCTAGATTTTATCTTGATATTTAATTAATGAATTGCTTAAGTGATTTTCAATGTGTGATAAATTCGTGGTAAGTAAATACAGTTGGACGAAGTTTTATAAAGTCAAGGTATTTACTCTTTTCAAAAACAATCATTTGCGAGTTAGCTTTAAGTTGTTCTGAGTTGAAGTTTCAATTTAAATTATTCATTTCTACAATTTCCAAGCTCCAAAAAATGATTTATTTATTATATGCCCTTTTGTGATGTTCGTTCACATTAAATATTCATGAAAGCGGACATGTCTCAAAAAAGGCAGTTTGAGGAACTTTTTGGAACTTCGAGTCCATAGAAGGCTTTTGGAGACCCAATTTGTAACTTTTATTCTGAATGATCCGATTGACATGTCACAGAAAAGGCTATTTGAGGAACTTCTTGTAACTTGAAGTTCACAGAAGGCTATTTGAGGAACTTCTTGAAACTTGAAGTTCATTGAAGGCTATTTGAGACCTAATTTGTAACTTTTATACTATGTGGATGCGATTGACATGTCACAAAATAGGGTAATTAAAGAACTTCTTGGAACTTGAAGTCCACAGAAGGCTATTTGAGACCTAATTTGTAACTTTTATACTGTGTGGATGCGATTGACATGTCACAAAAAAAGCTATTTGAGGAACTTTTTAGAACTTCAAGTCCATAGAAGGGTATTTGAGGAACCTTTTGTAACTTTCATGCTCACATTCGAGAAAATTCGGTACGAATTCCCTTTGAAACCTTTGTTCAGCGAAAGTCGAACTTTGGAGGAGCGAGTTTAAGTAGATATGAGACTTTTGGTTGCTTGGGCATCTATCGATAAATGTGTCTCGGTTGTATTTGGAGCTTTTCTGAGCGATCACATTTAATCTGTTTGTTCGTTCGCACTGCAAGTTTTCATCTTGTGGGGCGAACCACGCTAGGCCTACTATTGTGTGGTGGTAGCTACAATTGTATCTGTACTTACCACTGCAAGGTAGAAGGCCTGTGAGGAACAAAACGATTAAATGTGATGAAAAGTATTTCAAATTAAAATGACCCTTCCTCTCATTTTTTAACATCTTTCACCTTATTCTAATCTTCTATCCGTCTATAATCTTTCAATTCTTAAATATTCTTGCTCAAAGAATATAAAAATTTCATCGATATAGCCCATAAAATCATTTCATTTCATAATTCAAAATTTGTTTCAAACAGTTGGAAGAGAGTTTGGCGAGTCAAAGCTAATTCCAAACCAGTGGTAACGGACTCCTTGGCACTGCAAATATTGTTGGTGAGCAGCGTTGCCAGATCTACGGATTTCTTCGTAGATCTACAGATTTTAAGCATTTTTACGGAGCTACGGATCGATGCCCAATATCTACGAATTTTCAGCATTTCCTACGAATTTTTTACGGTTTATCGTAAAATAACAGAGATTTTGTGGATAATCGAAAATTCTACATGTGGACCAAAAAAAAAAGTGATCCAGTTTCATTTCGCCAAAATTAGAAAAGTTTTCGTTTTTCTTCAAACCTACGGACTTGAGCGGTTTGCCATCTGGCAACGCTGTTGGTGAGTTAAGCATGGACAATATTTGAACGTGCGACGAGACTTCTCGTACCAACTCGGGTCAGTAGACCTATCAGCCACTGGTGGGTTCTCATATAAACATACATACATACATCTAGTTGCACACTTAGGTCCTAGCTCTGCGACGTAGTTCCACCTCCCCGTGGTGCAGAGTGGAAACGTGTCTGCAAGTCCGGTGTATTACAGATGTACGGCCAAGAGAAGTACACCATACCCACTAGAGCAGGCATGTCAAACTCTTTTAAGTGTGCGGGCCGCATTAAAAATCTTTCATTTCATAAACTTATATTATTTCCTCTCGTGGCGAAAAAAAATATTTTTTAATATTTTGTGGCAGGAAAGCCAGCGTAATTCTGTGTAGTAGGGAATTTTGTGATAATTTAAGACGGGACTACGCGGGCCGCATTGACCAAGGCCGCGGGCCGCATGCGGCCCGCGAACCCCCTGTTTGACATGCCTGCACTAGAGGCTGTCGACGGGTCTGCCAAACCCGCGCGGAAGAAGTGGTGCACCCGGGTAATTAGGTACCAGTACTTGGGTGTGTGCGTGGTGGTCCAACACGCTTTCGGGGGGTCACACAGTGCAGCGTTCCATAGACAAAAATCAAAAATTCGAAATTTTTATTTCACCAAATCAAGTAGGCGGTGCTTTCATATATGTTTGAAGTGTGCTGCATGTGTATAAGTAATCACCTGGGAGCACTTATATGCCTGTATTAGGCTTATATTGTCAGATAGTTTCAACGCAAAACGTGCACAATATTTTTCCAGAAAAAAATACTCAATTTTACTGATATTTCTCTAATCTGTTGGTGACTTTTAATGTGTTAACCGCAATTGAAACTGAAGAAGCAACTAAGTAGAAGATATTTGAGGGGTTATCTCTGTGATTTATTTCCATACATACAAATATGAAGGTGTTATCGATAAGCGTACTTTATATCTCAAGAAAATGGACATTCAAATTTCAATTGGACATTACAAAAATATATATCAAAATACCTCTCTGATTTTTTCTCCAGTTATCGTTTATAGTATCCTTTAAAAGCTCAAAGTGGTTTCAGCTGCCCAAAATTGCCCGTTTTACAGATATTTACGTTTTTCTAGATGATGTTTTGACTGTTGAAAATCACGATTTTTCACTAGTCTTGTTTTAAAGGGTGGTACAGACTGGCCGTTCCAAGCAAAAAGGTTGATTATTCAGTTTTCTTTCACCTCAGATATTGGAAAAGGAGGGCAAAAATACTGCATTGGAAGAAATATCTAAATTTGCGCAAAAATCGTCATTAAACACGTGTTTTTCATGATATTTTAGATAAAAATGGCGTATAAGCTACTTTTGCGATCACGAAAAACAATGTTTTCGAAATAAATTTCTATTTTGATCTGATTGAGTTATTGTTCAGAAGGTAAAATCACTTTTTACGATTTTTTATGCTTTTATGTATATGAGTCACTTTTGTGAATATTGTTTTAACATACGCCATTCATACCAATAATAGCTCACATCATTTCCAAAAACTTTCTATATGACATGTATGAGTAAAAGTGCCAAAAACCATCAGTTTTGATTTTTGTCCCGGTATCCCATACATTCAACGCACTGAGGGTCATGGCCCTGATATGCGGACGTGACCGGAGGGAGAGCGATCGCCAACTCGTTTTGCGCCTCGGTGGGTATAGACCCGACTCGCAAAACGAGTAGATGCCCAAAGTGGTGGCCAATGGTGGGCCGATCACTTGGGACGTGTTATCACGTCAGTGTCTGAGAGGCACATTCTGCCGGAGGTGTCAGGGTTCGACACGCGTTTCGGGAATTGATGCGCCTGAACCGCGAGTGTGACCTGATGAGGGCGGTCTATAGCTCGATCTGCGCTTCGGGTGGTCATGCGCCCGACTTGAAGATCGAGTAGTTGCGCTGAGTGGTGACTTAAGTCAACACTACTTGAGAGTTCGGAGGAGTCTGAGTCCTACACGTGGCTTAGGGGGCTTACCCCTCCTACCCGCGTGTTTGAACAGAGAAAGTGTCGTCGACAACTCGCTTTGTGCTTCTGGATCTTGGACTGGATTCACAAAGCTAGTAGTTGCGCTGTGTGGGGACCTCATTCACACGATGAGATGTCGGGTCCTAACTCGTCAGAGGAGGGATTGTGCATCGAGTTGTGTTAGAATGAGGTATTGCTGATAGAGGATTCGGAAACGAGTATTGCCTTGGAGCGCACTAGCGCGAATTGACCTCCCACTATTGAAGCAAAGTGTGTCAAACAGTTCGAGGTGGGAACAAAGGTCAGTGGCCCCAGGTGGACTTTATGGCGTAGGGGGTACAGTGTTCCTTAGCATTGTATCATGAGTCGGCCAATTGCACCCATGGACCCAGAGTAGCAAACTGGGGGGACGCGGTGGTTCGCCGCGCCTTGGAATGCAATCCGTAAATTGGATTTACCACCTGGGTTAACAACTAATAAAAAAAACACTTAGGTCCTAAAAAGGATTTACCACCTGGGTGATCAACTAAAAAAAAACACTTAGGTCCTTAGCTTTGCGAAATAGTTCCACCTCCCCGTGGTGCAGAGTGGAAACGTGTCTGCATTATTGCAGATGTACGGCCGAGAGAATTACACCTTCGCCATCCAGACTCCATTAGGTGAAGGTGTAACGCTGAACCATGCCGACGTACTTGGGAGGCTGGCGGGTCGTTCAGTCACGCCAGTCCCAAATGGTAGCCTGTGGGGAACCAGGACACACCCCACAGTATTCCAGTCCTTGCTGTGCTAAGCAGGTCACTGGTGCAGTGGACCGTATATTTACCTCGTGACTCGTGGGATCAAATATGAATTCTAATAAACAAATGAGGCGGAGAAGGACGATCGTCCTAACCCGTTCGCCAGGAGCGGGCTAAGGCGCTTGCCGGTCAGGCAACTCGCCGAGCCAGTGAGGACACCTGTAGACAGCGGTGAGAGCGGAGACCCCTTCGCTCAAGTTCAGCAGACAGTCGAGGAACTCCTAAGTTCACCAAAGCTTCAGGACCCTGAGACTCCTGCGGAGCTAGCGACGACAATGGCGGGAATGCAGGACCTTGTGGATTGTGTTAGAAAGCACGTGGAAGGCGATGTTAGTCAAGGTAAACAGAGCGGTGGTGAGCCTGCTCACTGCACCGGAGTGCCGGAAGAAGGCACGTGAGGATGTGGGCGCCCTCTGCGGGCGGATACAATTCGACCGAAGAAGGTCAGCGTCTGCGTGCAGACGGATGGCAAAGAGGAGTTTTCCGGCAAGCGAAAAAGAGGGTCTCCAGGAAAATAAGGCCAGGACCCTTGAAAAAGCGTGCCCGGGATCCTACGGTCCAGGACCCGGGCACGCTTTTTCAAGGCTCCTACGGTGCAGGACCCGGGCGTAAAAGACGATGCAGGTAAAGGCCAAGTTCCTGAAGCGCCAACCGGGTGGCAGACGGTTGAGCGCAAAAGGAAAAAGGCCACGAAGGCCAAAGCGGATTCTCCTGACATCCCCTCCAAGGCCCACCAGCCTATCGCTTGTCCTCATCTGGCGGAGGACATCGGTGTAGGTTCCTTCTGGTGCATTCACCACCAACGCCTCCCCCTTGCCCCTTCCCCGGTTGGGTTTGGGCTTAGGCTTGCCTAGCCGTTCGTCAATCATCACAACCAAATATTTAAGCTCACGCTTTGATTCGATAGTGCATGATCCAACTGTAATCCTGCCTGTTTGCGGTGAAATTATGTTTGATATCAGGACCATCTCGGTTTTGTGGTGAGCCAACTGCAAACTTTTGGAGTGCATCCAGCTCTCTACCGCTTCTACAGCCTCTGAAGCTCTTAGCTGGACGATATCTGTTGAGTAGCCCGTCGCTAGTAGCACGACTAGCGACGGGTTACTCAGCATTCAAGTGTGGGTGGCTAAAGGTGGGCTGGTCTATCTGCCAGATAGCCATCCCCCAGCAACCGGAAAGGTGTTTCCGTTGTGTGGAGTATGGCCACAAATCATTCGCCTGCAAGGGCACTGATAGGAGTGGCTTGTGTTGGCGGTGCGGTGTAACCGGCCATCAGGCGGCTAGTTGCACCAAGGACGCAAAGTGTCTCCACTGCGGTGGAGGACACAGGGTTGGCAACCCTAAGAGCCCCGCCCTTCAAAAGGCGTCGGCTGCATCTTCGCGGGGATAGAAGCAGTCCAGCTCAACCCCAACCACTGCCACTCAGCACATCAGTTGTTGCGGCAGATGGCGTTTGAGGAAAAGCTGGATGTGGCGTTAGTGGTAGACCCGTATCGCACGACCTCGGATGGCAGTAATTGGGTAACCGATAAAGCCAAACTGGCCGCGTGGGTTACAGGAAGATACCCCATACAAGAGGTGGTGTCTGCTGGTGAGGAAGGCTTCGTGATCTCTGGAGAGGTTCGGCGTCATGATGGACAAAATCGTCCAAGGTCTTACGGGCAGGAGTCCCGTTGTCGTAGGCGGGGACTTCAACGCGTGGGCGCGTTAGAATGGGGTAGTCACCTTACAAACCCCAGAGGACAGCTTCTACTGGAAGCCCTGGCTAGGTTGAACGTAGACCTGGGGAATGTAGGCGATACAAGGACCTATCACAGGAATGGGAGCGAGTCCATCATCGACGTCACTTTCAGTACTCCGGGCTGGACGAGCGACTGTATGGTAGGCGATGCGCTCACCGATAGCGATCACTTTGCGATCCGGTATCAAGTGGGCACAAGTACGCGGGCAGGTAGAAAAGATACGACAAAAGGAGCAAGCCTCTGGAAGACAACACAATTTGACTGGAACGTCTTTGTCAAAGTGTTAAATTGGAAGTGATACTTGGAAAACGTGTCTGCGGAAAACCTGACGAGGGTACTCGCACGCGCATGTGATGCTGCGATGACAAGGAGGACCAAGCGGAAGGACACTCGGCAACCCGTCTATTGGTGGACGACGAAAATCGCGAACCTTCGTACTAGCTGCCTACGAGCTAGGCGACGTATGCAAAGAGCGAGGTCCCCATCAGCGAGAGTGGATCGAAGAGTGCCCTACGCAATCGCGAGGTCTGCCCTCTGCAGGGCAATCAAGACGAGTAAAAAGGCACGATTCAGGAAACACTGCGAGGACGTCAATGACAATGACGGGTGAAGAGGAGAGTGCTTCGAGCCAAACCAGGCGGAGCCAAGATCTCGAGTCGTTAGAGGAGAGGTCATTGGTCTCTTGCAGTGGTCTCGAACAGAGGCGGAGCGCACGATAGTCGTGGAAACCAAGCGAGCCTCGAGTTGCGAGTAAAGGTCCTTAGTTTTAGTCTTAGTAACAAGAGGCAGGGTATATATGCTGGAGATTTGACTCGAATTTGAGTTAGTCGATGGACCCAGAATAGCATACTGGAGGGACTGAGTTTCGAATTGTCTAGCTAGACGGAGAACAAGTTAGGTGATGTGAGTATCTCTAGACTCAAGGAGAGGCGATTCGTTACAGTAGAGGGGTAGAACTTAGCTGAAGTAGCACGAATAAATGAGTATTACCGTGAAGCGCTTATCGCGAGTATGGTCTCCCATCATGGGTATACCCTTCGTTGCAGGTCCGGATGGGAATTATGGCCAGAGGCCCCAGGTGGACTTTATGACGTAGGGTTACATAGTATCATGAGGCATCAATTGCACCCATGGACTCAGAATAGCAAACTGGGGGGACGAAACGGTTTTTCATCAATTATGCGTCTGAAATGAATGAAACCGATTTACTTCATTGAGCAATACGAATTACCCGAGTTTTACTCATTTTTTCCTTTACTATATATGGGTCCCATTTCTAGGAGGGGAAAATTCATCAGATGTGCGGCAGAATTCATCAAGTGTGAACAAAATTCACCAAGTGTGCGGCAGAATTTACCAAGTGTTCAGCCAACTTCATCAGATGTGCGTTCCATCTTTGATTTTCGATTTACATGAGTTTCGATCAATACTTCATACCTCGGGTTATATCAGTCAATCGCTGTTCGTGGCAAAGATTCTTCGGGACGAAATTGACTACTCCTGGCTTCTTTCTCAATGTAATATTTATGTTCCAGAAAGAACCCTTAGTAATAGAAATTCTCTCTTTCTGGAACCAAGAAGAATGGGATATTGCAGTAATGACCGCTGAAATATGCATTTTACATTATACTTTGAGTGTCCTACTTGGGATTTCCCGGGAATAAAAAAAAAATCGGGAATTCCAGAATTCCTGGAAACACTAAAAAAACAATTATTTAAAATTTTCGCAGCAAGTATCAGTCAGGTTGGTTGGGTTAAGTAGTTAGTTTTGGGTCATGGGCTTTATAATTGTTTATTGAATTTTTGAAGCATCAAAATAGTTTGCAATGTTTTGCCATACTACTACCTGAAAATATAAAAAAAAAACCATTAGATAAAATGTTGTATGCAGTGTGTGTTAAAATCTTTATTACAATTTTTTACGGGATCCCGAGAATTCCCGGGAAAAAGGGTCGTCAATGCATCCATTTCAACTTTTATAAGCTGATTTATAAGATGTTTTAATGTTTTAAGAAACTTATAAAACTTGGTCTTTATTTTAAAACAACCATGTAGGATCTTACAAAACTGAAATGTTTTGTTGGTGTTATTTTGTAATCAGCTAATTTCAAATTCTTTGTGTTATTCCTCAAGACTATAATTCCTTTCAGTATTTTTTTTTATTCCAACACTTAAAACCAACTGTGCGTGGTTTTCATAATTTCTTTGTTCGTCGCTACTCTTACCGCCAAATTAACGAAGCCCTCGTGAAGCCTTTCAATTATCCCCGAGTGCACTCGAATTAACCAAAGCTATTTTGAAATAAATTACATTCTTTTCTTAAGTTGTCATGCTTGAAATAGGAACACGGGTTGCTTTCAATGTGACACTGCCACATCGTTCCCGAATCCAGGAGTAGAGTCAATCACGTAAAAACGGTATCCCTCATTACCATAATTGGATGTCGATTGTTTTGATGAATTCCCCATCGTTTGTTTGTGGGGAGCCAGTCATCAAAACGTTTTAGCTACGGACCATCTCTCGAGTCCGCCAAACCACCCACATCATCAGCCCGAGCCCTGAGGAACCCGTTGCGCCGGGAATCTCTCATCGGTCGGATGCTGATTGGATGGGTGCGATCCGTACCTAAATCGAATTTCCAACCAACATATCTAACCTACTTGAAACTTCCTTCTCTCCTGCTCATTCTTCAGTAGGAGGTTTCTCGAAAGATATCAGATTTCCAGCCCTGTCAGTTTCGGCCGTGTGTATTTTGTAAACAATACGTTGCACAATTTAGATCGGCATGAGGCGATAAGCGAGATATCGGGACATCGTTTGACTTTCGGTATTTTATGCGTAATTGGGTAGCAATAAAACTGCCTGGAAAGCTATTTGGAAATTCGATAGCTCTCGACTGATAGTATTGATTCAGGCAATTGCCTTCCGCTAGACGGCTGTTTTGGTGGTCTTTTTTGAGTTATGCTGTAAATAGATTACCCAGAGCTGAATAGGATTAATAACTTTAGAACCGTTGTCAAGTATTTGAAAAGAACATCCATTGAACCATGGTTTTTTTAAACGATATAATTTGTTTGAAAAGTCATAGAAAATAACGAAGAAAAAACTAACGACACAAATATTCATGATTTTTCGATTCATTTCATATCCTAGGCTAACTTCGTTACAGAAAACGAAAGAAACTCACAAAGTTTCCGCATTGAACCGCCGAAAAAGTTTGATTAAAGTTTCCTCGCACATCATATCGGTACAAATTTCCTCCCTACAACACAGATTCAAATATCGCACCGTATCATGCTGATTGTATTGGCTGTTAACGAAAGATGCTTGCAGCATCCCGCTCGAGACATAGAGTCGCTAGGTTATATCCTAAACTGCACAACTTCCGAGCCAGCAAGGACGGGGAAACCAATCAGTTCAAATGCGACGAACTTTGGCAGTTGTCTAATTTTGCAAAGTCACACTCAATTTAAACTTTCCACATTGTCGGGCGAGAGGGCCTTTCTCGTCCTCCCTTAGATGCGTGATAAAAAATGGCGTGTGTCGAGGAAAACTGCAGAACAACTTAGCGTTCCTAGGTTTATTCGAGTTAGAGACAAGGAGCATTTGCCATTTTTATATCGTTAAGGCTTTTGAGCTCAGAAGATCCATAACATTCGCAATTTTAAGAATGTTCCTTTGTTTAGGAAGGAGATGCTTCGAAGAAGCAAATTTATTTTTCAATAATCTCACAAATAGTATTTTGAGCTGTTCGAAACTCGTATCAGGTTGATTTGTTATTTTATGATTTATCTTTTCTACAATCTGCTTACATTTTGCAACCACCTTTTCGCGAAATATCTCATACAAAGCTATCCTTCCAAAAGTGCATTTTTAACTAAAATTTTCTTACAACTACCGGTTTGCAAAACTAGGACTTGATGAATTGAATGAAAAATTTCGAAATTTTCATAAAATAAAATATTTCTTGTAGTAGTAAGAAATATATAAATAAACAAAACAATGAATAAATAAAGAAATTAGATTTTTTTGCATAAGTGTTGAATGTGTCAAAAAGAGATTGATTTGTATGAAAGTCGCCTTTGTCCAACTTTCGCAGTAATGCTCAACGTCAGAACTTAGTGAATACCATCACCTGATATCAGTGTTCTACCGGGTTCAAGCGGCTTCCACAAAATTTTGGCGACATTAACACTATAGCGTCAACTAAGTAAGGGTTAGCGGGTAGGGATCCAACATCTAGTTTGAAAATTTTTCACGCACACTCATGCACAAGTACAATTTATACTATCGTAAGCAATACAAAGCAATACAAAGATGTTACTTTTTCTCATCGTAATGGATGAGATCTTGACTAAATCGATTGACGATATTGTTTTGCTCGCCCCAAGACCCCAAGGCATGCAGAGCAAACTCGACGACCCTTACGAACGTGGAGCTTTGTCGCCTATGTCATTAAAGACGCTAGAAATCGAGATTCGGGGACGTAAGTGGAGATGGGTTGGGCACACGCTTCGAAAAGACGAGAACGAGATTTGCAGAGAGGCGCTTGAACGGGATCCAGATGGGTATCGAAGAAAAGGCAGGCCCAGGAGCTCGTGGCGGCTGAAATCCGCACAATTGACGAAAACCTTGGCTGGCAGCAAGTGAAGACGCTGGCTTCGAATCGCTAGCAGTGGAGATCTTTTAACTCAGCCCTATGCGTCGGAGAATCGGCGAAGGACCCTTAGGTAGGTAAAGGTAGGTAGTGCGATGCTGTGCTTTTACTCAAAGCTGGAATGCACATCTGCCATGCTTGAGGAGAAAGTTTCAAAACTATGATCACACCGCGCAGAGCGATAGCAGCTATGTGCCAATAAGGCACCGAAATGTGCATTACGTTTATGATGATATGATTGCTTTCCTGACAACTGGCATGAAGACTCGAGCTCAAGTTTTCATTATAATTCTCAAATAAAAAAAAAATTACATGCATATAACGTTTGGATAGCGTCGCTTCACGGTCAGCAGGACACTACTACTCATATTATAACGCACTCACCGTTTTGCCTTGGGAAGATACGGGATATTCTGGGTGCTTTATCAAGACGTTGCTTGCCATCACCTTTGTAGAATCTCTTCACATAGCTCGATAATGGGCAATGAGAGGGTAGACTCTCTGGTAAAGGTGGGGGCAATTGAAGGCGACACGTATCACTGTGAAATTGTGTTTTACGATTTTTACTTCTTCCTAGTAAACATGAATCGGTAGAGAGGTAACTCAAATCGACAGAGGCATCGTAACGATCTCTCTAGCGATTTTGCTTAATCTAATCGGCAGAGAGGAACACACCATACGTATACGCGTGCCTTGGGTGAGTGCCACGAAATAATCTAAGACATGCCCTCCAGAGAAACACACGAACACAATCCCAATCGTTTTTGTATGTTTCCCTTCGAGACGCGTGTTTACCTGCCTGAGACGTCGACTGCTACGATTGAGAGTACGATTCAAATTGATTTCGCATGTACGCATTCGTATTCGTTGCCTATAGGTATCTTGGCAGGACAAACCGAATGAGAATATTTGCGTTCTTGGAGTGTCGCCGAAATTAACCGTTTTATTCTAAGTTCGGTGACTCAAATCTCAATTTTTTGCATGCTCTGTCGATTTCTGAGAGGACGCGCTTACTCCCAGTAAACATGAATCGGCAGAGAGGTAACTCAAATCGACAGAGGGATCGCATCGATCTCTCTTGCGATTTTGCATCCTCTAATCGGCAGAGAGGAACACACCATACGCGTGCCTTGGGTGCACTCACCCAAAACACGAAATAATCTAAGACACGCTCTCCAGAGAAACACACGAAAACAACCCGAATCGTGTTTGTATGTTTCTCTTCGCGTGTCGCGTGACGCGTGTCTGCCAAGGTTGCCGAAAAAAATTCTGTGTTTTTGAGAAAAAAAATTCTGACTTTCTGTGATTTTACCCAAAAATTCTGTGATGGTCTTCTGTGATGCAATTTCCTTTAATAGCATTGAAAATTCATGATAAATTGGGTCTTTTATACATTGAAGTTGAGTAAAATCAATTAAAATTACCAATTCTATCATACTTCACTGAGTTACAAAGTTTAAATCTAAATTTTATGTTGGCCAAACAAACTATAATTTTGAAAATCCATTTAAAATTCTAAGATTCTGTGAAATCTGTGAATTTTTCAAAATTCTGTGTTCTGTGACACAGATTCTGTGATGAAAATTTGCTCAAAATTCTGTGAAATTACAGAATTTTCTGTGATTTCGGCAACCTTGGTGTCTGCCTGCCTGCGAGCGAAGTCGACTGCTACGATTGAAAGCAAGCATATAAAAAAACACGGAGATAAATGCAACTACACCGTACGAGGGTACGATTCAAACTAATTTCGCATGTACGCATTCGTATTCGTTGCCTCTAGATCCCAGTAACCGCGTCCTCTCAAAAATTGACAGAGCATGCAAAAAATTGAGAGTTGAGTCACCGAACTTAGAATAAAACGGTTAATTTCGGCGACACTCCAAGAACGCAAGAACCCAGTAAACATGAATCGGCAGAGAGGTAACTCAAATCGTAACGATCTCTCTGGCGATTTGCATCATCACTTCGGTAGAGAGGAACACACCATATGCATGTCTCGGGTGAGTGCTACGAGATCTGAGTAGAAATGCTTAGAGAGAGCACGATCTGAATTGTGCTCGTGTGTTCCTATAATGGTGTGTGTGTTCGGCTCTGATCTGCCGACGCTTGCCGAATGATTTCCGTTACAGTGGTGTTGATTTGATAAAGGGCTTAAAAACGCTATTTCCCAAATTAATGCTCTATTGAATAAATCCTTTCCGGAACCGTAACCCTTATTTTTTTTTTCGTTTGTATGCTTCATACTTTTTCCCGCAGCGTACAAAAACAGATACATATGAAAAAAACCCGTAGTTTTCAGAACAGAGCAACAGTGTTTAATTTAATTTTTTTATACTATATTCTTTTTCCAAATAATAAAATTCGAAATTCAAATTTCTTTTTCAAAATCTTCTTGTGTTTTAATACTCGACTAAGAATTGTATAATAATCAGAAAAATACAATCAAGCTTCAAAATAGGGAATTTTGGTTCATACTTTCTACATATCAAACTTTTCACTCAGATACAGAATTTTAATTCAGATTCAGATTCAGAATACAGATTCTTGTTCGGAGTTATCGACTGTGATTCTTATTTGATGTTTTGGTTGTTGGATGGCAAACTCAGTCTTAAAGACCATCCAACAATCAAAACATTGTAGGTATACAGATTCAGAATTCAGATACGAAATTCAGATTTAGAATTCAGATTCAGAGTTCAGAATCAGCTTTCAAATTCAAATTTTTGATAAAGGTTTCAGTGTCAGATTTCAAATTTAGAATTCAGATTAAGATTTCAGATTTATTTTTCAAAACTTAGATTCAGATTTATATTTAAAATTTCAGATTTCATTTTTCAGATTCAGATTTCAAATCCAGATTTCAGATTCAAATTTCAGATCCAGAAGTCAGATTCACATATTCAGTTTTCAGATTTAGATTTAAGATTCAGATATATCTAATTTTAGATTCAGATTTCATATTTAGATTTCGGTGTCTGATTACAGATTCTGATTCAGCTTTGTTGAGATTTCAGATTCAGGTTTCAAATTCAGATTTCAGATTTGAAAATCTGATTCAGCTTTATTCAGATTTCGGATTAAGAATTCAAATTCACAATTCAGATTTCAGAATTCCGATTCAAATGAGAATTAAATTCAGATTTCAGATTCAGAGTCCAGTTTTAGAATTAAGAAGCAAAAATCGTATTCAGATTCAAGATTCAGAATCCACATTTGAATCCATATTGGTTATTTGTATTTTCACCATAACATACGCAGATTTAAATTTTGGAATATTTCAGGATTTTTCAAATGGCATTCTTTGTGTGTTTTTTATTGATTTTTTTGGGTTGGAGCTGATTGGATTTGAAAACCTCTTATTAAAATAAATTTGAATCCGGTTATACATTGTTGGTTTTTTGTTGTATAATCTACTAGATCTGACTTGAAGACAAATAGTTCAAAGCCCTGGCTAAGTGATATTTAAAAAATATAAAATTTTCTTCTGAAAACGTATTCCATTTAAACCATTTATTCATGCATAAATACATATGTTTATCCATAACACAAATAACATATTTTGATAGCAGAGTGCAACTTCTTCACACTTAGAGATTTCAATTTTTCGTATGGTTTTTTTTTGTTTTTCGGTATACTGCATCGTTAAAGTCTCTTAAGGCAAAAATGTCAAAAGCTTCACTAAATTTTTTGTTATAGTTATTTTGATAAAACTGAAATCAACCCGAACGACAAATTTCAAGTCTGCTGCTCCTTTTGAGCTTTCTATATCTTTCTTAAAGTGTACATTTTTTATACTCATTATGATTTTAATTGTTCTTAGAACAAATACAAATTTTTGGGATCTATCGAAAAATCTTCCATTTTTTGAAAATCAGAATAATTCTTTGGAGGAAACCCTGAAATATCGCAAGGATTCGAACAAATATTTTGACGTGAGATTTCTTCGAAACTCTTGGATTTTCCCACTAGTAAAAAAAATTTGAAATGAAATTCGTTTTGATAAAACATAATATAGGGGAGAGTGGGGTATAGTGGGCCATGGGGAAACGTGGGCCACTTTTAATGTCTCAGATGTGTGTTGAGATAAAAATCTCAAACCAACTGTCATCGTCGTCGCTTTGCTTGAGCATATATTCCTATATGTTGTTGACTGAAATACGCATCATATGCTTCTTTTATTTATCAAGCTAAAAAAAGTTAAAAAAAAAATTACTTACATAATTAAAAAAACACCCGCTAATTTCATCGATGAGGAACCTAAAGTCCATAACAAAAATATATTCATACGCTGATGATCTTAGTTTTGTCATGATCTTTCACGTGGAAAAGGAATTTTTGATGAAACATCAATAAGTCACACAAACGCAACCAATTTGCAAATCATAGCTTGTGGGGAATCGTGGGCCACACATCTTGAACCACCTATATTTTTATATTTTTATACACATTCAGAACTTAAAATACGTTTTACCTATCTGCAAAGTTTTCTTATGCCAAATGAAGAGTTATGAAAAATATTTTGTCCATCTTATATAAAAAATTTTGCCAAAACGTTCGCGAGCCAGGTTTTGGAATCTATGCGATCATACACAGCTCTCTTTTTTATTTCATCATCTGAAATCGCTTTTAATTACGGAATGAATTAGGAAATCACAGTTTAGGGTCAACTAATAAATTTTGTATTTTATTTGATCAATTTGGATTTAGTGGCCCACGACTCCCCACCATTTTTCAAAATCCAAAAAATATTGCTTTTTTTCAAACAGTCAGAATTTGGGGAAAATAACTTATTGAAAATTTTAAAAAAATACCTTATGATACCTTGAAAATGGAGAAAACCATACCATTTTTTATTTTCATTTTATCTTTTATAATAAAGAAGTTATGGAACAACGAAAATAAGTGGCCCATGATTCCCCACTCTCCCATATATTATGACATGTGTCACTTACCGAATGTTGCACCTTATTGGCGATGTCCTACATTTTCTCACTACACTACACTACAGATAACACTACTTGTTCTCAACACCTAAATATCCTTCGTTTAAAAATTGACCGTCCGTTATTACCCGACTGCACCACACGAGGGTACGTTTGGAACTGACAATGCTTTGCTTGCACACAGTTCATTCGTATCGAGTAACTCGGTAAGGTAATAATATGAATAATATCAAACGAGCAGCCGTCGCCCGTCGGCCCAGTTTAGTTCTTCAGAAAAATGCTCCCAAGGCGAATAAGAAGAAATATCGGCCTCGGCGTGCGCGAGTGTCGTCGAAATATAACCGTTTTTTCCTAAGTCGGGATACCCAGTACTCAATTTTGTGAATTCTCTGTCGATTTTTGAGAGGACGCGCTTACTGGGAATTCTCATTCGGTTTGTCCTGCCGAGATACCTAGATAGAGGCAACGAATACGAATGCGTACATGCGAAATCAGTTTGAATCGTACTCTCGTACGGTGTAGTCGCATTTATCACCGTGATTTTTATATGCGTGCTTTCAATCGTAGCAGTCGACTTTGCTCGCAGGCAGGCAGACACGCGTCTCGGAGAGAAACATACAAACACGATTCGGGTTATTTTCGTGTGTTTCTCTGGAGGGCGTGTCTTAGATTATTTCGTGGCACTCACTCAAGGCACGCGTATGGTGTGTTCCTCTCTACCGATACGACGATGCAAAATCGCCAGAGAGATCGTTACGATCCCTCTGTCGATTTGAGTTACCTCTCTGCCGATTCATGTTTATTGGGGTATCTTGGCAGGCAGTGTTACCACATCCAAATCTGTACCGATCTTCGAAAAAATCTTTTTCAGCTGTACCGAAATTAAAAAATCTGTACCAAAATCTGTACCAAAGAAAAAAAGTTCTGCATTAAATATGCTGATATGTGAAGATTTTGTTTCCTTATTTTTAATCTTTAAAGAAATAAATTCTTTATTTCACTATGTACAGTTTTTTAGTTAAACACTTTTTGTGAAACTCATTTAATCATTTTTATTTTCTCTCTTGAAAAAACTGACATTAAAAAATATTTTTCATAACAAACATTTTCTAATGTTCATGATATTTATACATAGTTTTATTAAAACGATTTTAGAGCGTCATATTTAGTACGACATGATTCGATCCGCCGTTTAATCTTAAATAACTTCTCGTTTTGAAGATAGCGTCCAATGTGTCAACACTCAGACGATTACGCACTTTGGTTTTATTGGCATTTACTTACGAGAAAATGCGCTCAACCACTGCTGACGAGTTGGGGATTTTAATCAGATATTTAATTATTTGTAGCAAATTTGGAAATCTTATTGTTCCATCGTGTACTTCCCAGTAAGGAACTCCTATCATCAGAATAATAATGGCAAACTTTTGACTTATTTTCTATAAAGTTTTCATTAAACTGGATGAAAGTCGAAAAATTCAAAAATCTGTACAAATCTGTACCAAATTTTGAAAATTTGTCATCTGTACGTACAGATTCTGTACCAAAAATGAGCTCAAAAATCTGTACCTGTCTAGATAAATCTGTACATGTGGCAACCATGTTGGCAGGACAAACCGAATGAGAATTCTTGCGTTCTTTGGAGTGTCGCCGAAATTATAACCGTTTTATTCTAAGTTCGGTGACTCAACTCTCAATTTTTTGCATGCTCTGTCGATTTCTGAGAGGACGCGCTTACTGGGCTGGGTTGGTTCGAAGGAACTCTCTTGTCAACTGGCAGCACAAATGGGCTAACAGGTTTACAATTATAAAAACGAAAACGCGTTTTTCTCCTTAAAACCTGAAAGTACGAGCCGTTTCAAATAGACATTAAAAAAATGCATACGTCTTGAATTCAAATCATGCTGTAGGAGATAATAATAAACTAAATAAAACCAATTCTTTATCTAACATAGAATTAAGGTTAAACAATCGTTTGCAGTCAATAACACATTTTTGTTAGTAATGGTTCATACGAGCTAATCAAAACAAACTCTGGATTTGATAATCTTTCCATGCTACGGTAATCAGAAGTGGACCAATTAACTTTTTAAATTAAATTCAGAGGAACTTTGTTTATTTGTTTATTTGTATAAAAAATCAACGGATCATATGTTGATCCAAATGATAACTTAATCCTAAATAACTTATCAAAATTAAAATTAAAATCCACTCGACACAGTTCTGTATACGTCTAATATTTTCCTTCGGAACACATTTCTCGATACGCAAAAGTCGAAATGCGCAGAAAAACGATTAAAAGTTTTTAAGATTCCGACAAAAGCGCTGTTGGCCCCATAGTTGTTCAGACGAATGGGGACGTAGAGCTGCAAATGCTGGTTTCTTAATCCTCGGGGTCGTACACTGAGAGGGACAGCCTCCAGCAGCGTGGGTGAGTCTATTCTCGATGTCAGCAGGTCAGCCACAACCAGAGCTCGAGTAGCGTTCCTACGAACTTGAAGCGTGTCCAAGTCTATAAGGCGGCAACGATTTTCGTAGCTTGGCAGACGAAACGGATCGTACCAATTCAAGTGACGTAGGGCATACCGCAGGAAGCGCCGCTGGATAGCCTCGATTCGTTCAGCTCCGTTCTGATAGACGGGGCACCAGACAGCTGATGCGTACTCGAGAATGGAACGAACTATGCAGCAATAAAGACTTTTAAGGCAGTACACGTCTTTGAAGTCTTTGGCCATGCGAAACAGGAATCCAAGGTTTCTAGAAGCTTTGTCAACAACATAGTTCGTGTGAGTCTTGAACTCCAGCCGTTGATCGAGGATGACTCCTAGATCGTTGATGTGTTCTACTCGGGTGATGGTTTCGCTTCCAAGGATGTACTTCGCACGAAGAGTGTGCCGCTTACGGGAAAATGATATAACCGAGCATTTGCTGCGGTTCAACGGCAGGCAGTTAATGTCGCACCAGTGAGCAAATACGGAAAATTGCTGCTGTAAAAAGTCGATATCGTCTTGGTTGTTTATGGCGTGAAAAAGTTTCAGGTCATCAGCATAAGCAAGTTTTGTGCCTTCAAGGAGCGAGAGTGCGTCATTAAAGTAGATTACGAAAATTATCGGTCCTAAATGGCTTCCTTGGGGTACTCCTGAGGGGGCAGGGAATTGCCTGGAAAAGGATTCACCAGTTCGAACGGATAATTTCCGTCCCGTTAGATAACTCCGGAACCAATCCAGTAGAGATCCACAGAATTCTAAGCGTCCGAGCTTTGCGATGAAAAACGATGGGAGGAACGATACAATTATAGAAGCGAACATCGATTGACAATTGCAACGAAAGTAATTTCAATTTTTCAGCTTTGTTGTCGCGTGATTCCTTTATCAACTTTAAGCTCTTCCGTTATTTACGCTAGACCACACACATATTTGCTACTCGGAACCGCCCACAGTAAATTATAAGGGGATTCTCGAACGAGTCCTTCGACAGTATTAATCATAATTACAGTTTCTCTTCTGTAGCAGAATCTCATCACATTAATTACCTTTTTATTGAATTATTGCACAACTTTATTCCCTAAACACGGTGTTTTTCCGGGGTTGCTGCTGAAAATAAAGCTGAAGTAGCAGCAACGGCAGTCAGTCAGTATGGAAAAGCATACCGAAATGATCCCCTTTCTGTTTCAAAAAACATCGAAAACACGATACTCGAAGCTGAGCTAATTCGAAATCGAGACCACTTATTCTTTTTGAACTATGATAAATGATACCGTAATCCGGGGTAATATTGATCACTTTTTTCAATATT
Source organism: Uranotaenia lowii (assembly GCF_029784155.1). Lineage (NCBI taxonomy): Eukaryota > Metazoa > Arthropoda > Insecta > Diptera > Culicidae > Uranotaenia > Uranotaenia lowii. The sequence continues at coordinate 204,545,732 of NC_073693.1, read as the reverse complement.
TTTCGATTATTTTTTCTGTTAAGGGGAATGTGGCATGTTTTATATTTTTAAAACCAGTACTGGGCTCCTATGAATGTAAAACATGGATGCAGAAATTTATTGGACTACTTTAAATTTGATTTAAAAATCGTTTTTGTCTCTGTTCAGAATGTGATGATTTGGGGTGACATTGATCAGTCTCTATTCTGACGGTTTCAACGAGTTTTCTTGATCATAAAGGATACAAAATACCTTCATAATATTAACATATGCTAGTTTATCAATTTAACCTTCATTTTGAACTTTTTATTTTAAAAATATTTATAATCGAAAAAAGAACTATGATGCTGCCTACATTTGGGGGCAAAAATAATAATAATTGCTAAATAGTTTGAGCTTCAAAATACAAATTAAATTTTACCTTCACACATTCCCCTAGGCCCTCCCACTATTTCCATTTTCATTTTTTTTTCAAAGTTAACGATTTGATAAGGTTCCTATCCATTTGTCCAATACGGGCTTACTCTTGGAAAATGTTTTTATTTTTTAAATATCGAAAATTCATCATTAAATCACTATAAAAACAGAACTGTAACTGTTCATATACAAAGAAAAAAATTTGTTGTTTCACATGATACAACCCGTTTGCTTCTAAATGTTTTTTTGTATCATCAGGAGAGCTGTTTGTTTGCGAGCCTTGGAAAAAATAGATAATTTAAGATTTTGAAATTGAAGTTTTACTTACAAATTAAAATTTCAAATAAAAACCCAATTTTTCCGATTTGATGCTCAATTAATAGACTTTCAAACGTAGAAAACAGTTTTGTAAAATTCAAACTATAGATTGAGTTATTGATGATAATGTGGAGAAATTTATTGTTGGTCAAATTTACCCCGGTGATCAATGTTACCCCGTTTTACGGTACTTTTAATTGTGATCCTTTTTTACTAATGATAGGGTCCGGGATCCTTTTCATTTTTCCCTCTCCCCTCGCTTTGCGTCAGACGAAGCTGATACATTGGTTTTTATTGTGTTTTGTCAAATTTATTTATTGTGCTAAATGTGCTCTACATTCCTGTGTGGCGTGGCGGCGTGCTGATGTTTATTAGCGATGCTCTCGGGAGTCGAAAGTTCGTTCGTTGACCTACCCGGAAGCATAGCGGGAAAATCTCGAATGGAGAGAGAGTGAGGACGAAGGACGTAAATCAAAGGACTTGCATATTAGGCCCGTTGGCTTGCCGGCAGTTGCAAGAATTTCGGGATTTGTACGAATAGTTGGTAACGGGTGTTGAAGGAAGAAAAGGGGATGAAATCACGTCACATTCTTTCCAATTTTGATTTTTCAAAAACGAAGCTGTTGTATCTTACAAACAATTTAATTGGATCAATAGCATAGTTTTTGGATCAACATTTAAAATCTTTATGCCAAAATATTACAATACATTTTAGTCCAAACCTAAGTAAAAAGATCTCCACTCGATCATATTTAAATGTTCAAATGTAGAATCCAATAATAAAAAGATCTCTCTTCATATTTTCTGTAAAAAAGTTTATGAATTTTCATTTTCGAAATTGCTGGCCATCTCGCCCAGTGTGCGAAGGTTGAACGGATTTTCGATTCCCTCCGGAAAAATGCGTGATTGAGCACGGTTATTGTTTATGGGTTATGAGAATGTACACGGAAACATGTAATATTTAGGGGATGATGATTTTTTACGCTTATGTGAGCGAGGACCATTACGTTTAGAGGCTAGCAACAAATCAGCGAAGGGTGGATGAAGTGGAAGGGTGGATGGTGCAAAACGAAGGCACGGAGAGGGTGTCATAAATTAATTGGAGCCAAAAATTCGGCTACTTTCACTCGTGTGCCGTTGCTTGCTGTGCTGTCTGGGCAAATGTTGTAATATAAAATTATCATCGATAATTTGGGTTGGGTTCTTTTAATTTCGCTTGAAAACGTTTTGACAGTGGAAATTTTAAATTTTTATGAAGATTGAAATCTACTCGTTTGTACTTCTGTTTTAGAACATAAAGTAGCTATCAAAGGGATACAGGTCCTTTTGAGCAGCTTAAAAGTCCTTTTGATCCGCAAGTATAGTTTGTGTATGGATTTTTTGTTTATCGCCGCGATGAATTGTGAATTTATTAATCGACTTCTTTCGGCGAGTTTTCGAATGATTATAACTTTTTTACCAGTTGTCCATACGTTTCGAGCTACTATGGCATAAGCTCCTCTTCAGTGGACACTAAAATTATATTTTAAACGATAAATTTTAACTTAACTAACAATTTTAAAAATCTTACAATTTACTGGCCTCTGTCTATTCTTATTTGTTTTCAGTCAGTTTGTTTTGTGTTGCGTTTACATTTGTTTGTCAGTGTCTGTTTCAATTTCGAGATTACAGGGTCGTAAGCTGTTTTAAAGTTACACGAGTCCCTTTGTCTATTTACTACATTATCATCACCTTTAATTTTGATGTAAAAAGTGTCAGCAGTTATTCTAGCATTATAGCCTGCTACTCTTTCTAACATATTTGTTTTTTCAAAATTAAATAGGTGACCAGTTTCTATTCTGTGTTGTGCTAGTCCTGTACTCATTTGTTTTGTTGATACATTTGTTTTATGTTGTTTTATTCGCTTTTCTAGGAACTGACTAGTTTCACCTATGTATGACTTTTCACATTTTCCACATTTTTTTTTTTTTAAATATGTCTTTATTTGTATCAATTCATCATTACATTTATATTACATTATTACATTAAATTAGGTGTTCAGTTCAATAATGAACTGTTCAAAGCCCTATAGTTAACTAGATAATAAAATTTATTTATAAGATTTAAACTTGCTGAGCGCAATCAAGTATTTAATGTAGGAGAACATCCTGTAATGGTAAAAATATTTTAAACTTAAAACTAAACACTATCCTAAAATAAAACTAATTATAAAGAGAACGAATCTCTGCGATGGAAGACTGCATCGATTTGCCTCTGAAGTTGTAGATGATTTTGTTGGCCATCTCTTCAATCGATTCAATGCCCGCAATCCGATGAAGATCTTCGGTGCTGTGCCAAGGTGGAAGCCGCAAAATCATTTTCAGAACCTTGTTCTGAATCCTCTGGATGGCTTTCTTCCTCGTCGCGCAACAGCTAGACCAAATCGGAACTGCGTACATTATCGCTGGTCGGAATACCTGCTTATAAATAAGCATCTTATTCTTCAGGCACAGTCGGGATTTCCTGTTGATGAGAGAATAAAGAGATTTAGTGTATTTATTACATTTCGATTGAATATCTTCAATGTGATTTTTAAAAGTAAGATTCCGATCAAGTGTAAGTCCCAAGTACTTCACGTGATCAGACCATTCTAATGAAACCCCATTAAAAGTTATGGAATGATTTTCATTAGGTTTTAAAAATTTAGCTCTTGGCTTATGGGGAAATAAAATAAGTTGAGTTTTGGAAGCGTTAGGAGAAATTTTGTATAAAATCGGCCCAAGTATACTGCCCTGAGGGACCCCAGCTCTAATGGGAGTCCTTTCAGAGCATGAATTTTGATAGCTTACTTGTAAGGTTCGGCTAGTCAAATAATTTTGAATAAGTTTAGTGAGATATACAGGAAAATCAAATCGAGCTAATTTAGCTACTAAACCTTTGTGCCAAACACTGTCAAAAGCTTTTTCAATATCTAGAAGAGCAACACCAGTTGAATAACCTTCAGATTTGCTAGCGTTAACCATATTAGTTACACTCAAAAGTTGATGTGTAGTAGAATGTCCATGACGAAAACCAAATTGTTCATCAGGGAAAATAGAATTCTGATTAATGTGAATCTTCATTCTATTCAAAATAACTCTCTCAAATAGTTTACTTAAAGAAGGAAGCAAACTAATTGGTCGATAACTTTAAGGCTCTGAAGCACTTTTACCAGGTTTCAAAATTGGAGTTACTTTGGCATTTTTCCATTTATTGGGAAAATAAGCCAAGTGAAAACATTTATTGAAGATTTTAACTAAAAAATTTAAAGTGCTTTCAGGCAACTTTTTAATAAGAATATAGAAAATCCCATCTTCCCCCGGAGCTTTCATATTTTTAAATTTTTTGAAAATCAATTTAAGTTCATCAATATTTGTCTCACAGGAACTTTCAAATACATTTTGCTTAGAAAAAATATCATCAAATTCAAGGGAAATTTGAGCATCAATTGGACTAACAACGTTTAAATTAAAATCATGAGCAGACTCAAACTGTTGGGCTAATTTTTGAGCTTTTTCTGCGTTAGTTAAAAGAAGTTTATCCCCATCTTTCAAAGTAGGAATTGGCTTCTGGGGCTTTTTAAGAATTTTAGTTAATTTCCAAAATGGCTTTGAGTAGGGTTTTATGTCCCCTACTGCTTTAGCAAAATTTTCATTACGAATGAAATTTAAACGACGTTTGATCTCTTTTTGAAGGTCGCAATAAATTAATTTCAAATAAGGATCCCTAGTACGTTGATATTGGCGTCGACGAATGTTTTTCAGTCGTATCAAAAACTGAAGATCATCATCAATTAAAGGTTGATTAAATTTATGTTTAACTTTGGGTATTGAAGCGGCTTTAGCATTGACTATTGAAGTTGTCAAATTTTCTACAGCCAAATCAATATCTTCAATTGAATTCAGTGGAACGTTTACATCCAAATTACGTTCAATAAAATTCCTATATCGCTCCCAGTCAGCTTTTTGAAAGTTAAAAGTTGATTTTAAAGGGTTTTCAATGGGACTTTGGGATAAAGAGAAAGTTACTGGAAGGTGGTCTGAATCGAGGTCCGCATGAGTAACTAATTGACTACAATGCTCGCATAAATCCGTTAGAACCAAATCAATTGTGGAAGGATTTCTAATCGAAGAGAAACAAGTATGCCCATTAGGATATTCAACAGTATAATAACCTGCAGAGCAGTCATTAAATAAAATATTCCCATTTGAATTTGATGAAATATTATTCCAAGATCGGTGTTTTGCATTAAAGTCACCAATAATAAAAAAATTAGATTTGTTTCTGGTGAGTTTTTGTAAATCTCCCTTCAAAAAATTTTTCTGTTCACCGCTGCATTGAAAATTGTAAAGAAAGCATTGCTTTTCAAGTTATTGTCCGGCTTTAAAAAAGTTTCAGTGATGGCAGCAATATGTATGTTTTGACTTTTCAAAAATAAAAAGAATTCATCTTGGTTAGCCAGCAAAGATTTAGCGTTCCAATTCATAATATTTAAACATCTATTTGGATCCATGAGGGAATCGTAAAGTCATAATAATTTTATTAGCATAATTAAAAGAAGTTTGGAAAGCTTCAAACATTGAATCTGCTTTCAACATAAGTTGCATCATTTCCATTAAATTTTGATGCAAAAAAATTAATTTTTCCTCAGTAATCTCACCCAAATCAACAAAATTGTTAGGATCAGAAAATGAAGGAGAAGATCAAGTATTTGAATTTCGAGAATTTTCCCAAGCCTTCGCATGAACGTTGAGACTTGGTTTTTTCCCATTTTTATTAGTTAAACCTGAAGAGGGAAACCCATTTTCAACCACCTCTGAGAACGATAAACAACGAGTCTGAGGCGCAGAATCAGCACAGGTAACATTAAAAACACTTCGGGTATTACCCAGCCGTGATTCCAATGTAGGCCGAGGCTGACCGCGAACAGGCAGGTTGTTTGTCGGCCCGACGTGTGAAGACGAAAAAGAGGAAGGAGGAGAAGAAACTTTTCTGGAAACTTTGGGATTTTTCCTAGAAGCAATAATTTTTGCCCTGATGGGACAGTCTAGCGAATTCGAGGAATGATTACCTGCGCAATTTGCACCCTTGAAAAATTCTGTTTGTGGCTTATCACCACAAAAAAGGCATTTAGATTTTTCATGATCGAATGAGCCGCAAAGCATGCATCTGGCATTCATTCTACAATTTTTAGTGCCGTGACAAAAAGCTTGACAACGACGACATTGCGTAATATTTTGAAGGAAATTGGTTGAAGATTTTCGAAAAGGTTCGAATTTGACTCGACAATAAACATAAGACGAGCCTTTTCAAGAATTTGCAAATTATTAACTTGATCCTTTTTAAAATGGATCAAATAAAGCTCAGGAGCAAAACCAACACTACTGATATTATTTTTGTTGGTTCTTTTCCTCATTTGAATTACTTGAATCGGAGAAAAACCTAACAAAGAATTTAATTCAGTTGTGATCTCATCCGGGGTCTGATCGCCGGTGAGACCACGAAGTACAACTTTAAAAGGACGATCACCTCTAGTGTCGTAAGTAAAAAATTGATGTTTTTTATTATTCAAATAATTTAAAATTATTTGAAAATCATTGAAAGATTCCGCCAAAATACGAGCAGTTCCCCTTCGACCGATCTGAAAAGAAATCTTCACATCCTTGATGGAAGTGACGATTTCTTTTCGAAAGGCATTGAAGTCAGGAATCGTGACCGTAATTGGTGGAACCTTTTCGTTTCTAAGAGTATAAGAAGAAGAAGGTTTCTTAGTACTCTTATCAGAATTAAATATGAATATTTCCTCATCACCGATGTTATGAAGGACATCGAATGAATTGGAAATTTCAACTTTTTTGGGCGATGGACCTGAATTAGTTTCGGCAATTCGCTTTCTACCAGCTCTTGAGCCGGCCGATGACTTCCCCATGCTGGAATGAAAAGAGAAAATATGAATAAAAGAAAATGAAAATAATTTTAGCACTGAAAAGTGCTGATGGAAAAACAGGTAAGGAAAAAATAAATAATGTAAAAATGTTCCTGCAGGTACACAGCAACGATACGATGCTCCGGCGTACGTGTTGACGGCTCAACGGTACAGATGGAAGTGACATTTTCCACATTTAATTTCGTATACAACATTGATATTTTTATTTTTGGGGATTTTATCTTTGGTTTTTGTTAGAATCAGGTTTTTAATTTTATCCACAGGTTGGAAAGCAACATTTATGTCGAATTGCCAAAGATATCTTGATAATTTTTCCCCTAAACCTGCGCAATATGGGATGGGGACAAAATTGTTTAGTGTTTTTCTAGTTATACTGAGACTATATAAATTTTGTGAGTCCTCTCTTTAATTAAATTTGTTACAATATTTTTAGGATAATTATTCAGTTTTAGGATATTTCTAACCGTGTTGAGCGTTTTTTCTCCGTATTGTGTATGTGTGAGTCTGATAGCCCTATCTACTAAAGCGACAACAGTGTTCTTTTTATGGGAAAATGGACATAAAGAATTGAAGTCCAGATAGCGTCCTTTTTCGTCCTTCGGGAACCACTCCGTCGTTATGTCCTGTTTCTCCCTGCGCATTTTGAGCCTCCAAATGTATGCAGCATCATTATGCTTTTTCGAACATAAGGGATGGTGTTCTAAAATGTGAGAAATTTTATCTAAACAAAACAAAAAATCATTGCAACTGATATTTTCATGCCTTGATAGGAGAATGGCACCATACATTTGTTGTGTGGTAAGAACATAAAAAAAGGAGAGATCAGGCCTCAAGTCGCGAAGAGGAGAGTTTTGTGTGGGAATCTCGATTCATTGCGAGGAGATGTCGGTTCTCAAGTCGTTAGAGGAGAGTTCAGGCGTCGAGTCGCAAGGATGAGAGGTTTTGCTGAAAGTGGTCTCGTTAATGAGTATTGCCTTGGAGTGCATTAGCGCGAATAGACCTCCCACTATTGAAGCATAGTGTACTAAACAGTTCGAGGTGGGAACCAGGTCTGCGGCCCCAGGTGGAGTTTAGGGAGTAGGGGATATACACGGAGTATATCATGAGTCTTCTCATTGTACCCATGGACCCAGAGTAGCAAACTGGGGGGACGTGGTGGCTTGCCGTGCCTTGTAATACAATCCGTAAACCGGGATTTACCACCTGTGGTTACCAACTAAAAAAAAAGAACAAAAAAGAAAATATTTTCTTTTTTTTTTGGAATTTCGTAATGTTGAGGTACTTTACGAAATTCCTTAATCTTTAAATTGTTTCTCAAACAATACAACACTACAACACATACAACACTTCAATTTCCCGTTATTTCAAGTCTAAGAAAACAAAAACTGAAAAAAACATGCTTCGGAAAAAACTATATATCAGCTAAGAAATTTTCAAAAACTTCACTTAGAGCCCAAGAAAGCTGTAGTTAGAACAGGCGCGGTCCTAGAGCTCACATGGATGATTTTAGAAATTTTCAATAAAACCAACTTTAATATCTTATGGAAAAAAGGTTTACATCATAAGGGGGAGGGGAGTCCTGCACACTACCCCTTTTCTTCCAATTTGATCTCATTGAACTAAATCAGAGGTATTTTGAAAAATTTAATAAATTAGAGAATTCTAATTCTATATTCTATATTTCGATATCATTTGATAAAACTTCAATCTGCGAATCTATAATTTCGCGAGAAAATTTTGATTTTAAGTTGATTTTCGTAGTTCTGTATGCCAAGGATTCAAAAATATATTGACTTATGAGCTCATTAAGGAATGTCTCATTATAAATGTATTAAATGAAAGTACATAATAAAGTCTGTTTCACATAGAATCTGGTCGGATAAAATAGATCGTTTCTCCGCAAATAACGTACAACAAAAGTAAAAATGTCATTTTGTAGGGTTTTGTTATTGCACTTTAAGGAAAAAAAAAACATAAAAATCATTCTTCAGCTTTTCGGATGAATTTTCGAACTTTTTTTTGTAATACCACCCATCATTTTCTGCACAGTACTCCTGGTAACTTCATTCGCCATCTTGTTCCACCACTTTTCCATTTGAGCGGGTTTTTTCATGGTTCTGCCACATTTCTTCAGTTTGCCCTTAACTATTGCCCAATATTTCTCGATGGGACGAAAATCCGGACAGTTTGGTGGATTGATACTTTCTTCAACAAAATCGATCTTGTTCTCCTTATACCACTTAACGACATCCCGGCTGTAGTGGCAGTTTGCCAGGTCCGGCCAGAACTTCACCGGACCTTAGTGGGACCGAATGAATGGCAAAACCCTCTTCTGGAGACATTCTTCTTTGTAAACATTTCCATTCATTGTGTCCCTTGTGATGAAAATCTTAATCTTCTTCCCACAACTACAGATCCCTTGCCATATCATCAACTTATTTACGAGCAAATTTATCTGCGAAAACAAACTTGAATCTTCCCGCAACATTCCCTTTACGCTTCGTAAGGTAAAATTTGTTACCGGATATTTGTCCAAAATCCATTTCGACGTAAGTTTCGTCGTCCATCAAAATGCATCCATTGTACTTGGTCAACACTTCCTTGCCCTAGTGTTGGCAACCAGGTTTTGTTTCAGCGTCCTGTTGGGGTGATTGCTTGCATGATACGACCGCAAGCCTTCTCGCAAACAAATTCGTCGAGCTGTACTGTGGTTCGTCTTGAACTTTTTCGCCAAATCACGCAAGGAGATTCCAGGATTGTTGTGAACTGATCGAATTACCTTTGCGCCTGGTTTTTTTTGCTTGATCCACCGTAAGGAGTTTCCCGGTAACGTTGCAGCACTGAATTTACAGTCGATTTTGGATATTTCAGAAATTTCGCGATCTTTACCCCTGACCACGTCGGTTTCTCTAAGTGAGTGTGTAGAATTTTCTCTCGCCTTTCGCGTTCCATCGTCGATAACTTTTGACTGACTGCTTCAATCTTGATGAAATTTTCACCACTAAGTAAACAAACCATCCGGATCAAAACACTGTCAATAGATTCGCGATGTGACAAAAGATGCGACCAGATTCTATGTGAAACAGACTTTACACTTGTTGTTGTAAAGAAGGACATTTTGAGATATCTTTAAATAATCTATTTTTTCTGAGCTTTTCATATTAAGGCTAGTACAAGGTTACAACAACGAAATTATAATGATTCTTATTTGCAAGTTTACGTTCGAAAAAGCAAATATTTGAGATATTTTTTCTGATCATTGCTTTGAATTTAAAACTAATTTTAAAACTATGATATTTCAGTATTATTCTGTTATATTTTTCTGAATAGTGAATCGGAAATATAGTTTTATTTATATCAACTCTAAAGTCTATTTTTGATTTTAATTTTGATCGAAGAATTTTATTTCTAAATTTAAATTTAGTTCTGAAGTAAAATGATGATTTGGGAGTCTGATGTCTGGCACTTTTGGGACTCTGCTTTCATTGATTTGCTTTTTGATTTTCAAGCTCTTATCCAAGATTTTTAACTTCATTTAGCCTGGAATAAACGAAATGAAATTTAAGCCCATCGTTTCAAATGCATGCAAAACCCAAAAAGTTGAAAACTGGTTTTGACTGGGTTGGGTGTGTTGAATTCAAATATGCATTTAGTTTCATTCTACCAACTCTATTTTCTAAGATTCAAACCAACATTTAAAAATAAGTAAAAATTCATTTAACAAATTTGTGCACAATTTAAAAAAACTGCAAAATGTAACACACATATTGAAAATAAAGGTTTTAAACCAATGGTCTACTTTCTCGATGATTTCGATTAATTTTGATTTCTGAGTAAAATTAACCTAAGTGTTTTTTTGCAGTTCTACGAAAATTCAGGAATTTGAAATTTCAAATAACTTTTAAACCAAAAGGAACCTTAGGGGGCATCCATAAATTACGTAACGCTCCTAGGGGGGAGAGAGTAAGCTCGAGCGTTCGGAATTGTAACAAACGGGAGGGTGGGAGGTATCAACATTACGAAACGATTTTTCTTAAGAAATTTCAACTTAATTATTGCAGCTATTTTGTTGTCATGCAATTTTTACAGAACGATGAGCAAAACAAAATCAGCTTATAATTTGTAAGCTTCAACATGATTGAAAATGGTTTGTAATCCTGTATCCTTCCTCTTTAAAGATTTTGAGATAGACTCCATAAACATGTGTATCGAATATTCGTGAAATAACCGTTGGAAAACCGAATAAAAAGTACATTTACCCCCAAGAACTTAAATCAACCTGAAGACGGAAAATTTCTCTCAATTGATTTAAAAAATGCAATTTCGATTATTCCGACGAATATTACTAAATGGAGTATATTTTACCTAACAAGTTATGCTGCATGAACTAAATAAAGTAAACAAGATAGATCATCAATCAACAAACACAGAGCAACTCGTAATAATACAATCAATTTATTTTAGCAGAGAGTTATTATCAATGAGTACTAAGAAGCGATTTGGATGGATATTAATTTCGTTTTGAAGATCGTTAAAAAAAATTACGTTTAAATCTATTTTTGGTCTTCGATAATCAGTATGGGAGAGTGGGGAATTATGGGCCACTTTTTTTTCGTTGTTCCAAAACTTCTTTATTATAAAAGATAAAATGAAAATAAAAAATCGTATGGTTTTCTACATTTTTAAGGTATCATAAGGTATTTTTTTTAATTTTTAATAAGTTTTTTTCCTCAAATTCTGACTGTTTGAAAAAAAGCTATATTTTTTGGATTTTGAAAAATGGTGGGGAATCGTGGGCCACCAAATCTAAATTGACCAAATAACATGCAAAGTTTACGAGTTGACCCAAAACTGTGATTTCCTTATTCATTTCGTTATTTGAAAGCAATTTCAGATGATGAAATAAAAAAGGGAGACGTGAATGATCGCATAGATTCCAAAACCTGGCTCGCGAACGTTATGGCAAAATTTCTTATGTAGGATGGACAAAATATTTTTCATAACTCTTCATTTGGCATAAGAAAACTTTGCAGATAGGTAAAACGTATTTTAAGTTCTGAATGTGTTTAAAAACATTAAAATATAGGTGATTCAAGATGTGTGGCCCACGATTCCCCACAAGCTATGATTTGCAAAGTGGTTGCGTTTGTGTGATTTATTGATGTTTCATCAAAAATTCCTTTTCCACGTGAAAGATCATGACAAAACTAAGATCATAAGCGTATGAGCATATTTTTGTTATGCACTTTAGGTTCCCCATCGATGAAATTAGCGAGTGTTTTTTTAATTATGGAAGTAAATTTTTCTAACTTTTTTTAGCTTGATAAATAAAAGAAGCATATGGTGAGTATTTCAGTCAACAACATATAGGAATATATGCTCACGCAAAGCGACGACGATGACAGTTGGTTTGAGATTTTTATCTCAACACACATCTGAGATATTAAAAGTGGCCCACGTTTCCCCATGGCTCACGATACCCCACTCTCCCCTATTTAAAAACATGAGAAGATGCAGGGAGGGTCTAAGCATCAACGTTACGTAATTTTTATAGGGGGGGGGGGTACATCGAAGCGTTACGATTTGTGACATGTGGGGTGGGGGGAGTGCATTTTTGGCAATACGTATTTTATGGATGCCGCCTAAGATATTTTTGAAGCAAAACGTATTGCAGTCTTCAACAAATTTGTAGATAAACTTCAATATTCAAATTTTCAAAACACACTTTTTTGATGTCAGAAATAAATTTCATTTCTCTCAATTAAATTTTCTAAAAATTGTACAATTTTATTTTCAAAATCATTTATTAAATAAAGTTTGGTAAAAAGCTTAAATATCAGTTAGTAGTATTGTTGTAAGTTTATTTGTTTATCAGCTATCAGCTGTCCATTTGTTTTTGTCTATTCTCTAATTGTATTTTTATTATGTCGGCGAATTATGATATTCAAAGTAGACTGGTTGATCAAAGAAATAGAAGAAATATAAAAATTTGTGAAAATGTGAGCTTTTGATCATTTTTAACGACTGTGTGATTTTCAAATTTAACTGCATCTTCTTAATTCTGTATCCTAGGCGAGAACCGTAAACAGCAGTTGGCAATGATTTTTTTTCTAGTTTTCACTATTGATGGTTGTTCGTTTGAAAATGTAACAGACGTCACGAATTGTCATGGTTACAATATTAACAAAAAAACTTTTACTAACATTTAGCACGGGATTTTCATCGCCACCTGATATATGTATACAGGGTGGTCTCTACCGACCCCAATACGGTGTTTACATCACATCTTTTTAGAAGACTGTGAGCCCAATTTTGAATTTCGAGGGGCGTTGGAAAAGTTCTGGGTTGGTGAGGTTTTGGCGTTTCACATCAAAAATTGAAGAAATCACTAACAATTTGAAATCTGAGTTTTGAGCTGTCACCACCAAGGTTGCCGAAAAAAATTCTGTGTTTCTGAGAAAAAAAAATTCTGGATTTCTGTGATTTTACCCTAAAATTCTGTGATGGTTTTCTGTGATGCTAATTCCATTATTTTCATTGAAAATTCATGACAAATTGTGTCTTTTTTATATTTTAGTTGAGGAACATGTGAAATCTATGATTAGATTTACAAAATATGTGTTCTGTTACACAGATTCTGTGATGTAAATTTGCTCAAAATTCTGGGAAATTACAGACATTTCTGTGATTTCGGCAACCTTGGTCACCACATGTACCACATGTAGGCAAGGTTGCCGAAAAAATTCTGTGTTTTTATTTAAAAAAAATTCTGCCTTTCTGTGAATTTACCCAAAAATTCTGTGACATTTTTCTGTGACGCTTTTTTTCATTAATTTGATTCAAGTCATGTCAAATTGCGTGTTTTAACATTTTACTTAAGAAAAATCAATAACCATTACGAATTTTATGCCTTTTTTTTCAATTCGAAAATAATAATCCAAATTTCATGTTGACATAAATAATTAAACTTTGAAAAAGAAATTCAAAATTTTTTAAATTCTGTGAAATCTGTGAATATTCCTGAAATTATGTGTTCTGTAAAACATATTCTGTGATGAAAATTGGCTCAAAATTCTGTGAATTGATAGATTTTTCTGTGATTTTGGCAACCTTGCATGTAGGGTGCCGTCTAAAGCCTAGATTTGATGAGATGGCCGTCTCAAGTCTCCCGACAAGTATGGGAGACCTTCAGCAACCAAGATGTAAACATAAACAAGTTTCAGCAATCGAAATCTCACTTCAAGTTGCCGAATGTGGACTAGGATTAACTGATTACTCAACGACCTGACTTCGTTTCAAAATAATGAGCTTGTAACCCTGCTGTAGGGCTGCCTTTAAGACTGCTTGGTTTTGCTCGATTGGAATGACACTGACAGAAAATCAAAAATTCCAATCGCGACATTTCGTTTCGTTATGAAACAAAACTAAAGTGTTATTGAGTACCGTAATCCGGGTTAAGATTGATCACTTTTTTCAATTTTTTTCGATTATTTCTTCTGTTAAGGGGAATGTGGCATGTTTCATATTTTTAAAACCAGTCCTGGACTCCTATGAACGTGAAACATGGTTGCAGAAATTTATTAGACTACTTTAAATTCGGTTTAAAAATCGATTTCGTCTTTGTTTCGAATCTGATGCTTTGGGGTAACATTGGTCAGTCTCTATTTTCGACGGTTTTTACGAGTTTTCTTGATCATAAAGGATACAAGACGCCTTTATAATATTTATAAATGCTAGTTTATTAATTTTACCTTGCTTTTTAACGTTTTCTTTTAAAAACATTTATAATCGAAAAATGAACTAATATGGTGCATACATTTAGGGGCAAAAATTAAATTAATTGCTAAATAGTTTGAGCTACAAAATATAAATGAAATTTAACCTTCACACATTCCTGTAGGCCCTCCCACTATTTCCATTTTCATTTGTTCTTTAACGTTAATCATTTGATAGGGTTCCTATCCATTTGTCCAATAAGGGCTTACTCTTGGAAAATTTCCTATTTTTTAAATATAGAAAATTTATCACTAAATGACTATAAAAATCTATATATACAGTCCCCCCACAATCATTAGTCACTTAACGTATCATTAAACCACAAAATGTTCGTTCATTCGGGTGTTAGTAGACCAAACATCAAGCTTTGCTTGAATTTCAGGCTTAAACATTCCCTCTTTGATTTCAAACATGATTGTGTTTCCAATTTTGATGAAAAATAATATAATTTACCGAAACAATCAACGTTTTTCAAAACCACAATTATGGGTCAAAATTGAAGCTTGTAACAGTTATTAGTCATATTGCCCACAATTGTTAGTCAGTCACATAGAAGCCCATGGCAACACCCGAATATCAACATGAAAATCAACAAGTTTCTGGCAAACATTCAGGGGCATTCTTCGCTAGTATACGTTCAAGGGGCAATTGGGTTGAGCTAGCAACCAAGAAATGTTTTGTTTTGCTTATGAAAAAGTGACCCATGATTGTGTGGAACTTGGTGGATTCTGTAACAATTATGGGTCACTTTTATTTTGCTAAATATTATTGAATTTTCGCATATCATTCGCTCAGTTTTATTTGGAAAATGTAAACTCTTCTTTTGTACTTATATGGGACCAATTCATGTGGTTGGAATCTTTGAAATACCCGCATAAGGGGCTTAACGGTTTAAGATGTCAACCTTATAACATTGGAATTTTATGCGATAGTTCCTCAGCTTATAGTTTACCTTTGATAAAAAGTATTCAAACAGCAATTTTACTGTTATAAAACGCACAAATAATATTTTTAATGCATTTTGATGATATTGTCGATTAACTAAAAATTATAATATGATATAATTTCTTTTGGTTTAGTAGATATCAGCAGTTCTATGATCGGTGACTAATAATTGTGTGTGACCCATGATTGTGGGGGTACTGTATAAAAAGTAATTTCCGTTTGTTCGTTTTTTTTTTTTTTTTTTTTTTTAATATGTCTTTATTAGGCTTTTAATCATTACATTTAAGTTACATTATTAAAGTTAAATTAAAGTGTTCAGATCAATTATGATCAGTTCAACTCTTTGATACAGTCAATTTTAAACATTGTTTATTTGATTTAAATTTGCTTTAGCAATAAATAATTTGATTTATAGGAGAATATCCTGTTAAGCAAAAAAAAAGACGTATAAACTTAATCCTAAATCCTATAAACTAACTTAATTGTAAAGAGAACGAATCTCTGCGATGGAAGACTGCATCGATTTGCCTCTGAAGTTGGAGATAATTTTGTTGGCCATCTCTCCGATCAATTCAATGCCCGCAATCCGATGAAGATCTTCGGTGCTGTGCCAAGGTGGAAGCCGCAAAATCATTTTCAGAACCTTATTCTGAATCCTCTGGATGGCTTTCTTCCTCGTCGCGCAGCAGCTAGACCAAATCGGAACTGCATACATTATCGCTGGTCGAAAGACCTGTTTGTAGATTAACATCTTATTTCGCAGACACAACCTGGATTTCCTGTTGATGAGAGAATAAAGAGATTTAGTGTATTTATTACATTTTGATTGAATATCTTCAATGTGATTTTTAAAAGTAAGATTCCGATCAAGTGTGAGTCCCAAGTACTTCACGTGATCAGACCATTCTAATGAAACCCCATTAAAAGTTATGGAATGATTTTCATTAGGTTTTAAAAAATTTGCTCTTGGCTTATGGGGAAATAAAATAAGTTGAGTTTTGGAAGCGTTAGGAGAAATTTTCCACATTTTCAAGTAATTCAAAAAGGAATTTAAATTTTGTTGCAATCTACTGCGTACCACCCGTAAATTTCGACCTTTGGCTGAAAGCAAAGTATCATCAGCAAATAATCTTCTACCTTTTCCTTCTGGTACATCAGGAAGATCAGAAGTAAAAATATTATATAAAATTGGCCCAAGTATACTACCCTGAGGGACACCAGCTCTAATGGGTGTCCTTTCAGAGCATGAATTTTGATAGCTTACTTGTAAGGTTCGGCTAGTCAAATAATTTTGAATAATTTTGGTGAGATATACGGGAAAATCAAATCGAGCTAATTTAGCTACTAAACCTTTGTGCCAAACACTGTCAAAAGCTTTTTCAATATCAAGAAGAGCAACACCAGTTGAATAACCTTCAGATTTGCTAGCGTTAATCATATTAGTTACACTCAAAAGTTGATGTGTAGTAGAATGTCCATGACGAAAACCAAATTGTTCATCAGGGAAAATAGAATTCTGATTAATGTGAATCATCATTCTATTCAAAATAACTCTCTCAAATAGTTTACTTAAAGAAGGAAGCAAACTAATTGGTCGATAACTTGAAGGCTCTGAAGCACTTTTTCCAGGTTTTAAAATTGGAGTTACTTTGGCATTTTTCCATTTATTGGGAAAATAAGCCAAGTGAAAACATTTGTTGAAGATTTTAACTAAAAAATTTAAAGTGCTTTCAGGCAACTTTTTAATAAGAATATAGAAAATCCCATCTTCCCCTGGAGCTTTCATATTTTTAAATTTTTTGAAAATCAATTTAAGTTCATCAATATTTGTCTCAGAAGAACTTTCAAACACATTTTGCTTAGAAAGAATATCATCAAATTCTAGGGAAATTTGAGCATCAATTGGACTTACAACGTTTAAATTAAAATCATGAGCAGACTCAAATTGTTGGGCTAATTTTTGAGCTTTTTCTGAATTAGTTAAAAGAAGTTTATCCCCATCTTTCAAAGTAGGAATTGGCTTCTGGGGCTTTTTAAGAATTTTAGTTAATTTCCAAAATGGCTTTGAGTAGGGTTTTATGTCCCCTACTGCTTTAGCAAAATTTTCATTACGAATGAAATTTAAACGACGTTTGATCTCTTTTTGAAGGTCGCAATAAATTAATTTTAAATAAGGATCCCTAGTACGTTGATATTGGCGTCGACGAATGTTTTTCAGTCGTATCAAAAACTGAAGATCATCATCAATTAAAGGTTGATTAAATTTATGTTTAACTTTAGGTATTGAGGCGGCTTTAGCATTGACTATTGAAGTTGTCAAATTTTCTACAGCCAAATCAATATCTTCTATTGAATTCAGTGGAACGTTTACATCTAAATTACGTTCAATAAAATTCATATATCGCTCCCAGTTAGCCTTTTGAAAGTTAAAAGTTGATTTTAAAGGGTTTTCAATGGGACTTTGGGATAAAGAGAAAGTTACTGGAAGGTGGTCTGAATCGAGGTCCGCATGAGTAACTAATTGACTACAATGCTCGCCTAAATCCGTTAGAACCAAATCAATTGTGGAAGGATTTCTAATTGAAGAAAAACAAGTATGCCCATTAGGATATTCAACAGTATAATAACCTGCAGAGCAATCATTAAACAAAATTTTCCCATTAGAATTTGATGAAATATTATTCCAAGATCGGTGTTTGGCATTAAAGTCACCAATAATAAAAAATTTAGATTTATTTCTGGTGAGTTTTTGTAAATCTCCCTTCAAAAAATTTTTCTGTTCACCGCTACATTGAAAAGGCAAATATGCGGCAACAATTATAATTTTCCCCATAGAAGTTTCTAATTCAATTCCAATTGTTTCTAAGACTTTTGTATTGAAAGAAGGAAGAAGTCTAAATTTGAGACGACTATTGATGACAATAGCTACACCCCCACCTTGTCGATCAAGTCGATCATTTCGTAAAATTTTAAAGAAAGCATTGCTTTTCAAGTTATTGTCTGGCTTTAAAAAAGTTTCAGTGATGGCAGCAATATGTATGTTTTGAGTTTTCAAAAATAAAAAGAACTCGTCTTGGTTAGCCAGCAAAGATCTAGCGTTCCAATTCATAATATTTAAACATCTATTTGGATCCATGAGGGAATCGTAAAGTCATAATAATTTTGTTAGCATAATTAAAAGAAGTTTGGAAAGCTTCAAACATTGAATTTGCTTTCAACATAAGTTGCATCATTTCCATTAAATTTTGATGCAAAAATTTTAATTTTTCCTCAGTAATCTCACCCAAATCAACAAAATTGTTAGGATCAGAAAATGAAGGAGAAGAACAAGTATTTGAATTTCGGGGATTTTCCCAAGCCTTCGCATGAACGTTGAGACTTGGTTTTTTCCCATTTTTATTAGTTAAACCTGAAGAGGGCAACCCATTTTCAACCACCTCTGAGAACGATAAACAACGAGTCTGAGGCGCAAAATCAGCACAGGTAACATTAAAATCACTTCGGGTATTACCCAGCCGTGATTCCAATGTAGACCGTCCGTTTGTTCGTTTGTATGTTTGTCTTCAATAGGCTCAGCCCCCTCAAGAGCTAGAGAGCTGAAATTAGGCATGAGTGCGCATTAGGACCAGGAATGATGAAAAATGTTTTTAGATTTCCGGATGACCCCTTTTGAAGGGGGCCGTCCATACAACAACAGTTTTATTCCCACGAACCAAAAGTCATGGCACCCATTTTGTGAACCGATTTTCGTTTCCGTTCGTTTCGTTGGCGGGATTATTTTCACCATCACCATGGGCCGGGTATTAGAAACGACCATCCAGAGCTCACATATACTGGATAGCAAAGCTTGCTGAGCATTAAAAATTTGGAAGTGAAAATTTAGGCGGGTGTTTTTGTACCTTCTACTGATCAAAGCACGTGCTATCGGTACGAGATATTTGGATACAATTATAAGCCTACATTTTGATTGAAAAATACAACTAGCCTGTTAGGAATATATTGACTAGAAGTAGTAGTAGTAGCTTTCAAAGTGCTCTTCACCGCCGCTGGGGGCTTTGAGGGTCAACCATTTTTATAATTTTGGAATTCCTCATAGAGAAAGAAAAATTTTTTAGATTCAGAGTTTTAAGCTCAAGGCTGCGATTTTAACGCTTCAATTGGGATTTTAATAGGGGATTAGAAAATTGAGTAGATAATAAAATTTGAGGTTTTGAGTTTTATACAATTCGATTTCACTGACCAATTTCTAACTTTTGAGTTATCATTGATGACCAATGTGGTCGATTCTACCATCCGTTAATGGGATGTCTGTGCCCATGAAATAAAAACAGAACTAAAAAAAACCAGAAAACCGTCAACAACATCGGAAAATTATATCCGATTTTTAAAGACCCCATATTGCCAGCTCAACAGTCCAACATAGTCTACAGCAGGGGTTTTCAGACCATTTGCTCGGCGGAGCACTTTTTAAAACCAAAAATTTTGGCGGAACACCTACATTTTTGAAAGAATGAAAAACCCGAGTTTTGAAAACTTGATAGTATTTATCGTTTAAATAAGATGTGTCTTGTCATCGTAGTCAATAAAATCAGTAATGAATGACTACTCTTTGAATAGTCTTGTTTTTATTAACAAAATATGTGTCACCAAAAATTAATGATTTCAATAAAACAAAAAAGCTTTCTTCGATTTTTCAAGCTGTAGCAAGTTTGGTTAAATTTGTGTAAGTTGTAGCCTGACGTCTGGTTCCGCGTTTAGTCAGGATCGGTATTTTGTCTTCGTTGCGATATATGTGGAAAATCCACACATAGATAAGTTGTGGAAAACGGCTGAAGAATAAGTTTTACTCTTCCAACGAGTTTTTGGATACGAATCTTTCCTGAAGCTTTGAATCCGATGTCATATCGGTCATATCTATCAAGCATTCATATTCTTGCGATGTTTATGATTCTGGTTTCTTTGACATAAATATAGGCTGTTCCACGCATTTAAAATCTTCGATCATTTTATTATTTTATGATATTTTTCGAGGAATTTTGCTGGAAACTGTTCAACAAATCCTGTGACAAAACATTGTAATTGTAATTGTAAATGATTTCATTAGACACGTGGGCCTGTTAGTTGAAGTTTACACCAAGGAATACAAAATAAATTTATCAACGAAAAGTGTTGTGATTGTGATTGTCATAATTCTTGGAAATTTTCGGATGATAACTTCAAAGTTATTTCTGATTGAATGTTTTTTAAATTTGAAAAGCTGTCCAGGTTGCACTTTTTGAGCGATTCTGCCCAAAATTTGATTTTTCTCTTGATAGTCATGATTTTGCCGTTTTAATCAAAGATTGTTATTCCTTTACCTTGCATTGAAAGACTGAAGTCCTAATTCAAACAGGCGAGACAACGTTTTCCTACGAGATAACCAGCGATCTTCGGTATTAAGTAGTAGCGTGGAATGTTGGCTAACAATCTCATCCCACAACGCCTTGAATAACCCTGAATTTTTTAGTTGATTATTTTTATGCTTTTGTCCAAGACTTCCTTTAAAGTTTCTTCTTAGCGAGTGCATGTCGATGAAGGATGTAATTCCAGACAACCATTTGGTGGGTATATCAAATTTGCAACACAAATATACGTGCAAATATACGTGTAAACATATCGTATATAATGCAGCAAAACCAGTATATACGTATCATTTTGGAGGCCATATAGGTACATTACACGTACCATGCATATACACGTATTCTTGATTTGGATTGTATTGTCGTAATAAAATCATGCAATGTATTTAAATACGATAAAGAATATGCATGGGCCGCACATTGTAGGAGCAGATATACGAAAATGAGTTTAAATAACATTCATACGATATAATCTGTAAAATAATATACGACTTCTGGTTGTCTGGGATGACTACTACCGCAACTTTTGGTCTTTTCTTTGATCTTGGCAATGACTCCAGCAGTATTTCCAACAATAGCTTTCGCACTGTCCATACATACAGTACCGTTCATAATTGTATAGAAATTGGAAGCACGCCAATGTCACTTCGACTTTGAACTTCCATTACTTTTTACTCTGATGATATTTTTTGATCAAACTTTCTGCGTTTGTTAGATAAACTATCACACTATTAGGGTGAGTGCTCCTACTTTGGACCTAGAGCCTACTTTAGTCCTAAAATGCCAGAAATTGTAAATAATTCATTTTGCTGGCATAGGATAAAGATACTCTCATGCACAGAATGAACTCTAATTCTTCCTGAATCCTACCATACCGCTTTTTGCCATAAAAAGTCTTTTTCATTGAATTTTCAACGTTTTTAAAAATGTGCCTCCTCATCAGTGGTAAATAAGACAGCGCAATTAGTGAGGCGTATTTTGAGAGATTAGAGTGAATAAGGAAAAATCACGTTTTTTTACTGTCCAAGCCAAAAAAAAGGGAAATAACTTTCACTATGAAGAATATGAACCATACTACCTATTTTTCCTGAAATAAATGAAAATCAGGGAAAACCCGGAGAATTTTCGATGGGTCCAAAAATAGGAGACTTTTGACTCTGATGTTCCATTTTTAGACCTAACATCACCAAAACTTTGTTTCTATACCAACGAATCAACAAAGTGCAAATTATTATTTGGGGCATAATTCAGAACCTTAATTGAACATTTCTAACATTTTTGTCAGCTTTACGCAAATTAACTACAAGTAAGTAAACACAAAAAAAGTTTGAGCTGTTCTTCTGCTGATAGAGCTGACGGGGAGTGAAAGTGTTTGAGATATTCTTAACAAGAATTTATGTATTTTTAATCGATAAAAAGCTTTTATACTTTTGTATGATAATATTTGATTGAAAATAGCATTTTTTATGAATGTAGTTTAATATTTTCAGAAAATCATACTTTTGATGGGAATTTTTGGTCTAGGTCCAATGAAAGGTACCAGTTCAGTACCAAAATAGGAACAGTAGTATGCGGTTCGGGCCATTATATCCGGAATCGCCCAATTGCCATGCTGAACTCGGTGTACAGACCACACTCACCTGATGCACTCCTTCTCCGATGATGGATGTCGCCGACTGACTCGCCGAGCGTGTGGGGTGTTGCCAGTTTGTCTGCTTTGTGCTCGAGCTACATTCCGACACACCACATCATATACCGCACATCTTCCCCCTTCTCCCATTTGAAAATAAGAAAAAAAATAACCCTAAACCTGTCATCATATACTCATGCATGTTTTGATCGTACAATCTGACTTTCACTTTGCGATAAAGTTAAAAAGAACGCTTTTTGATGGACCTCAGTTGCTTTTTCTTATGATTTCTTTGTGTGGTTAAGGAATCATTTCTACTCATAAAAACAACAGTATTTTAATTTCTAATTCTGCACAGCCAAGACACGTTACCGTTGCTGTAACCCATCGCTCTCTTTTTAGCTGATGGCATATATATTAAGGTCTGGTGCGTTCGTTTCGCTTAGGTTTGCTTTATGCGTCTCAACTGTGTCCATTTACTTTCCATTAAAACAGCTATTTGCTAACATACTGAGTGCGTCAAAGCTGTGACCATTTGTTCTGACGCGTTGTTAATCATTAGATTTGGCCGTCGAACGTCGTGGTAGCGCGTCCGTGCCATGTACTCTGTCTGGTTGTTCTTATGCTCGTGAGACCTCTTTGTATAGACCTTTCTCGATGATAACATCGCACATTTAAGCCTACTGGGAGCGTTTGTTGCGTG
Organism: Uranotaenia lowii; assembly: GCF_029784155.1. Lineage (NCBI taxonomy): Eukaryota > Metazoa > Arthropoda > Insecta > Diptera > Culicidae > Uranotaenia > Uranotaenia lowii. The sequence continues at coordinate 204,522,600 of NC_073693.1, read as the reverse complement.
AATTCGCAACTTTTCTGACCCACCATTTTAGCCGCTTTCGAGCAACTGTTTTATACCGTATTTGTTTATTCCAAGTGTTGCCCTGGGTTTTCATTGGTGCACCAATAAGTGCTGTCATCTAATTTTTTTTTTCGGACAGTGTTGCACGGGTTTTGACCTGGTGTCGCACCGCATACGAGCGGTAGTGCCCCGAAAATATTGTCAACAGATTACAAGGCTCGCTTTCGTAACTCCGAGAACTTTCCAATCTACGATTTTCAGCTGCATTCGAGCCACCTTCCTGACACCTTTCTTTAGTGTCCTTCAGGAACACTTTCCTGGGGGGCATTCCAAAGGGGCCTTTTTTCGAGCAGCTCTCGAGATCTGCTTCCAAGCGGCATTCGAAGCAAACGTGGCCTACTAGGCGCGCTTTTTTTGCAGGCTGCTATTCAAGCACCATCTTTTCAAGCGGATTTCGAATCACGCCTTTTTGCGATAGCCTTTTTGGTGCGCTGTTTTCGAGCGGCTTTTCAAGTACGCTATTTTGAGTGGCCTCCTAGGCTCTCCTATCAAACGGCTTTTCAAGCACGCTATTTCGAGGGGCCTCCCAGGCCCTCCTGTCAAGCGGCTTTTCGTGCGCACTATTTCTTAGCTTCCTTCCAGGCGCTTTTTCGAGCGGCTTTCCAAGCACGCTAGTTCTTTGTGGCCTTCCCGGCGCAATTATGTCAGACCAGATTCTGAAGCCGTAACCGGCTTTACAAACTGCATGCACGGTGTTGTTCTCTATTGACGGTTCAAATTTGTGCTAGCGCCTCTTCGCTCGTTTTGATCGATTGACTCTCCTGGTGCGCTTTCTTGGGACGGCTCTGTCTTTCTCTCTCTCTGAGTTTACAAGCAGCCTCTCTAACACACTTTTGCAAGTCGCCGTCTATATCGCCCTTAACGACACGGTCTACGCTTTAAGCCGCTTGGTCAAGCGACTGTGCCGACCCTTTTTTCCAACCAAAGCACTATTTTTGAGTCGCCTTCTAGACACGCTTTTTCTGCAATCGACCCTCTCGCGCCCTTATTTTCCGAGCTTTCTTCTAAACACGCTTCTTTATTAAAGAACCTCAAGGCACGTCTTTTAGTTATCAGCCTATCAGGTTTTTTTTATTGCCTTCTAGGCACGTATTGAAGATCGCACCCCAACCAAGGGACTTTTTTTTCCATACGTCATATCAGGTCTGATTTTTTTTCCCATGCTGAACCAAGGCACGATTTCCCAAGCGACCTTCTGGGCGCGCTTTCTTCAAGCAGCTTCCCACGCAAAAATTTTGTTTTACAAGTGGCATTCCTACACGCTCTTTACAAGCGACCTTGAGTGAGCTATTTTTAATGCGGTGTGCTAGGCCGCCTTCTCTAAGCCGCCTTCCAGGCGCTTTTTGAGTGGCTGTCTCAGCACGTTTTTTCCAGGTGACCATTTATGCACGCTTTTTCCGGGCACCCTTCTAGGCATGCTTTGTTTCCGGGCGGTCTTCAAGAAACGCTTTTTTCTGAGCTGCCATACCAACCGATCTTCGAGGCGCGCTCTTTCTCTGTCAAACTTCCTGAATCCCCATACACAGCATACCATAGCGTGGCATAGCTTAGCATTGGGTGACTACTTTCCGAATCGCCATACAACGCAACTATTGGACTTACCATACACGCTCTTACTCTTGTGTAGTTATGCTTCTTTATACATCCCAATCTAGTGGCCTTGGACTTGGAAGCACGCTTTGACTCCCCAATCAGCTCTCCTCAAGCTGCTATCTCCAACTCTCTGAGCATCAGTGCAAGCGCCCTCATGCTTTTAATGGTCGGGCCAACTCTTTAAGCTCAAACTCAAAGCACGCTCCCATTCTCAGGCAAGCTTTTCCAAGCCGCCATACCATGCGAGCCATGCAGCCTGGTAGGCACGCTTTTTCTTATTATCAAGAAAACTCTGAGCAGCCAAGTTCCGCGGCCTTCCAGGCTCGCTTTAACTTTTAGACAAGCTTTTAAAAGCCGCCTTCTCTCGCGGCCTTCGAGGCGCGCTTTCTCTCTTGCGGCCTTCGAGGCACGCTTCTCCTCGCAAGCTTTTCTCAAGCCGCCTTCACTCGCGGCCTTCGAGGCGCGCTTTCTCTCTCGGGTGGCAAGCCTTTTCAAGCCGCCGCGGCCTTCCAGGCACGCTTTTTCTCTTGCGGCCCTCGAGGCACGCTTCTCCTCGCAAGCTTTTCTCAAGCCGCCTTCTCTCGCGGCTTTCTCTCTCGGGTGGCAAGCCTTTTCAAGCCGCCGCGGCCTTCCAGGCACGCTTTTTCTCTTGCGGCCCTTGAGGCACGCTTCTCCTCGCAAGCTTTTCTCAAGCCGCATTCTCGCGCGGCCTTCGAGGCGCGCTTTCTCTCTCGGGTGGCAAGCCTATTCAAGCCGCCGCGGCCTTTCAGGCACGCTTTTTCTAGCTTCCAGTGGGACAGATAGCTGCTCGCTCTCCCTCCTCTGCTCAGCTTCAAATGACGCCATGATGCAACCAATCTTTTTTTTCACCAACAGACAATTAGGCGATTCCGGATGAAAAAAAACTGATTCCTTCTTCAAACCATAAGCCAGCCCTCCTGGAAGGATCGCCAATATGCGGTTCGGGCCATTACATCCGGAATCGCCCAATTGCCATGCTGAACTCGGTGTACAGACCACACTCACCTGATGCACTCCTTCTCCAATGATGGATGTCGCCGACTGACTCGCCGAGCGTGTGGGGTGTTGCCAGTTTGTCTGCTTTGTGCTCGAGCTACATTCCGACACACCACATCATATACCGCACAAGTAGGTTCAAAGATGGAAATTTTGATCATCTATATCTTTGCAAATCTTTCAATAACGGCGAAACCAATGTTGAAAATTTTTATTGAAACTTGCAGATAAGATCTTGAACTATAATTAAATTTCCTGAAAGATATAAACCTCTCGTCCATTCATGAGAAAAACATGATTATTTTAAAACCACCGCTTAATGGGTCCAAAGTAGGGCAACTAACCCTATATCACAAAATTTGAGCTTTCTTGAGTTTGTGTGGTCTAAGATACAGTAATTCTGCGAAAATCGGACTTTTTGGACTTTTCCCATTCAAACTGCAATATCTCAGAAACAACTGTACATTTTCTTTTGAAATTTGATCTATTTGATCAAAAAATATCATAAGAGTAAAAAGTTATGGAAGTTCAAAGTCGAAGTGAGAGTGCGCGAGCTTCCAATTTCTATACAATTATGAACAGTACTGTACATACATCAATGCAATTTCCCCATGGAAGAACCTTGATAGCGAACATATATTATCAGAATTGCCAGTCCTGCTACATCTGTGGATTCGTCAAGCTGTATGTTGAATTTTGAAGTTCTTAATAGTTTTCAACATCTTCAGCCATGTCAAAATTCGCCGAAAAACCGTGTTGTCTCCGTGTCACTTCTCCAGCTATTCCAATCGGTAGCTCGCCAAGTACGGCGCAAGAGCAGCCTTTTGATTACATTGAGTGTTTTGCACACTCAGTCCTGCAACGCAACGCTGTCGATCAAAGCAGTGCATTTTGACAGTCCACCATTCTTTGACAACATTCCTGGAGGGATTCAGCCGCCAGTAAAAACAAAGTAAACAAAATTTATTGGTTCATACTATATGTCCTGTGATTTTTTTCTCTCATGTTTCGATAAAAAAGAAACGATAAAAAAATATCAGAATTTTTCAAAGTTGGTTTATGATTTTCATTGCGTACGTCGCGGAGCACTTCCAAAAGCTTCGCGGAGCACCAAGTGCTCCGCGGAGCACGATCTGAAAACCCCTGGTCTACAGTATACCATGCCGTGATTGCGAGAAAGTTTACATCGGATTGAGCACGAATACACTCACAAAGAGAATGTATGGGCACAAATCCGATGTGAACAAATACGAAAAGATATTGGAGAGCGGAGTCACCAGCATCACCGATATCAAGTCAAAACTGGGAGATACCACAGCTATGACGGATCATGTTATCAAAACAGAACATCGATTCGAACACGCGAGAGCCAAAATCATCGATAGAGCGCAATACACATCAACGCTCCGTATATTGGAGATGTGCCACATCACCAATACAGAAAACACCGTCAATTACAGGACAGACACAGCAAAATTAAATACAACATACGCAGGAATACTACACACAGTCAAAACCACATCCAAAATTAGCAGTAATATTCGTTCCAAAACACAAAACCCACACATTGTAAATAGTCCAACAGCACAACTTCCACCCATTACCTCAGATAGCCCGGCCTCCAACCTTATCCACACATTCCACACAATAGATTCCATAATTTGAAAAGTAGGTTGAAGTAGAAGTGCGACCATAGAATATCGGATGAAAAATTATTATTTTTCACCGATTAAATCCGTAAGAAATGTAGTAAAATAACAGTGAGAAGTTAATTAACGACAATATTCCCACAGAAGAGCAGCGAACACTGGACTCCTAAACGTTGGACAAAAACTAAATTGACAATAACAACGGACAGATAAGTGAGTCTACACACTACATATTATGCTAACAATGCTCATTCTAATGTTTAAAAATAATAATAAACTTCCAGTTCCCTTGAGAAAGACCACCAAAAATGGTCGAAACGTCGGGCATTTAAAAAACTAAGTTGTATGATTGAAATCCTAGACCGAAAAATAGCCAATATTACACTAAAAAAAACCTTTTTCATAATAAAAAAATGATGTTTTCGAAATTATTTGTTTTCGATAACTTCATAAAGCTATTAGTAGAACTTTCAACATTTAAAGCAAACTAATAATAAAACAGTGCGAAAAAATTCACACATGCAATTGAAAACATGCAAAGTGTGTTTTCAACATGCTTCAACAAAGTTCGGAGGTTTTTAAGAAATTTCTAAGTAAATGAAACTTAAATATACCATTTTACAGGGAGATCATTCATATTGAAAAGTAGGATAATCTTCAACAGATATTTTAATTAGATGGAAAAGATAAAAAAAGCAGTTTAATCTTTTGAAGATAAAACTATTAGGCCAAATCTATTCAATCTTCCTTAGAAATTATGGTGGTAAAAAATGTTTTTCATGAAAAGATGAATTAGCATACAAGGATTTTTTTTTTGAATTTCCATTGATTAAAATCTTAAAACTATAAATTTTTCGATAAAACGAAAACGATGAACAGTGAATATTCTCAAAAAAAAACTTTAAAAAGAGTAACAAAACAAACTTGGGCCAAATTTCTTATAATGATGAATATAAAACTTCCAAAATTTCGAAAAGTCAAACGATTCATTTTGATTTATATTTTATGTGAACCCGAGCAAGGCCGGGTAAAATCAGCTAGTATACATATAAAAAGAAAGAAATTTATTCTTTCACTTTTAACAACCCGTTTGCTTCTAAATGTTTTTTGGTATCCTCAGGAGAGCTATTTGTTTGCGAGCCTTAGAAAACAAAGATATTTTTGGATTTTGAAATTACATTTTTACTTACAGAAAAAATCAAATTAAAACCAAATTTTGCCTATTTGGTACTCAATAAATAGGCTTCAAATGTAGAAAACAGTTTTCGAAAATTCAAACTTTAAACTGAGTTATTGATGATAATGTGAAAATATTTATTATTGGTCAAAATTGCAAAGATGATCAAAGTTACCCCTTTTTACGGTACTGAAAATTGTAGAAGGTATCCTTCTTCTTCCCTCTTTGTTATGGAAAAAGAGTGTGGCATTGGAAATTTTTTGACCTACGATAGCGAACATTTCACACAATCTATTCACAGGAAAAAAATGTAAATATAAAAAACTATTTGGAGCTACTTTAATTAAAACTTTAACTACTGATGTATATCCATACATATGTACATTTTTGCCTCGAAAGCAAGAATTTTCACCTCAAAGAATTGTTTCCTACATAGTGGTATTCTTAGACAAGAATGGCTTATATCTATGATCTGTATTCATAATAGATATGTTATCATTAAATGATAATTGCTAAGCACCCGGTAGCCTTCAACGAATAATTCAATGCCTCTATTTCGCTTACTTTAATACGAGCCATATGGAAGTAGCACTGGTTAACAAATGGTTCCATTTAGAGAATGAATATTTCAAGCTCTGCAAGTCCCCCGGTTTTCTGAATGTTGCTGAACGGAAGCAAATGTGTAAGTAATCCGATAAAAAGCAAATCCTCTTTCATGGTTCGATTTTATTATAATTGCACAACAAAAAAACACATCTTACCTTTCGGAGTATTTTCTCTCCCCAGGCTTTTTCTCGATTTGCCACATTTCATTTTTCGTTTTCGTCTCGTCCTTTGTCTCGGTGTCTTTCAAAAAATCAGCTCAAGAGGGTGATCCGATTGGTTAAGAGTGGTATTATATTTTGCAGCTCTTGAAAGTAAAACCATGTGTCAATTTATCAATCTAACCGATATTGCGTTACTTCACTTAAAGCTTTCCCTTCGATAGAAATTTGATGTATTTGTTTTCGGACTGATCATAATTGGGAAAAATGTCATGAAATGAAAACAAAAAAATCAACCAATCTAGTTGAAGTTGAAACGTCACTCGGTTCATACCGGAAACGGAAACCAATCAATTCCAGCACAATTTCTGTCGTCGACACGTGAATGGGAAAATTATTTCGAATATGGACTCCAAACAATGTATTTTCTTAGAAATGCACCCTCCTGGACGGCGTTTGCCAGTTTCGTTCGGGTTTCGTTGTAAAATGCCGTAAATTAACAATTTTTTACTGTTAATCGCCCAAGAAGATTGCTAATAGCCTCATTCTCTGTTCTTGAGTTTTTTTTGGTGTTGCTTTCCTTTCGTTGAAAGATGGCCAGCAAAGAAGCGGAAATCTCAGCTTCCAAACTTTGGGCAAAATACCCTGCTTCAATGATTTATGCCATCGTAGAGATTTTCATCGGCCTTATTTCTATGGGATCTTGTTCTATAAACACGATAGGGTAGATAGATGCTTATGAGGTAAAAATTAGGGAAGAAAATAAAATTGTAGGAAAAATGACTGGGTTTGAAGGTTTTATAACGTGATAAGTTGTACCTAGTAAATTCATTGATTTTTTTTAACATTCTGCCGAGTGTGAACTTTCCTATTCTAGTATCTGACAACCCCCAAAAATGCGCCTTTTCTCTTGAGAGTCCATTTAATAAATCCAAAAAAGCGGAATCGGTATTGTTCTTCGGTCGTCTTGCTTTTGGGGTGTTCCTGTACGCCCATTCGACTTCGTCGTGCCCAACTTTAAAAGGCGACGCGACGGCACGGAGCAATTGTTTTATATGGCATTCGATTTCAATTGTCCATGGCGGCAGCCGACTTTCTCCGGTCCAAGGTTCTGCATCTTGGCCGGATTTTGTCCACGGGAAAGGAGAAGCCCTTTTCTTTCGCTGCTGTTGTGCCTTCCGGGAGGAAAACTGAGCCGTGGAAATTTATGGGGATGAAATTCCACCGACGAATTCGCCTGGAGTTATGCTTAAAGGTCTATTCTTTTTTTTCCCCTTCTAGCTGTTTTGCTCACTCAAAAAATTGTCTTCAAAATCTTGGACAATCATTGCATGAATAAAGAATAATGTATTCCGCTCAAAAGTTATGACAGTAAGTGAATCATGTTGAATAACAATATATTAAATAATTTTGTTTATCAAGTTAGTTTGAACATTTTATAGATCATGTTGCTTCCCACTACGCGGAGAAACAAATTGCCTTACGCTTGCCAAGATCTTCCAGAAGAGTGTGACAGGCGAACTATTTTATGAATCTTTACATGAGCCAAATATGACTGGCGAATGGTAGATAATGTGCAACTTCAGACTCCATACACCCAACCTTCGGATAGTGGTCTGGCCATATCACCTCTTATCTTACAACTTAGATTCTCAACCTCCCCGTGCGGCTGGCTGGGAAGCAAGCAATTTTAGTAGATATTGGGTACTGGGTACCCAACCTCGGTGGATGCTTTGGTCGCATACATACTAAGATCATAATTGGGCAAAATGTCAAGAACTTAAAACAAAAAAAAAAGTTCAGCCAATCTAGTTGAAGTTGCAACTTCAGATAGGCGGCTTCATACGTGTCTGTTCTCTATGTAATTTGCGGCGTGCAAATTGCAACAATGTTCTGGTGGAGTTCGAAACCCATAAGAGCAAGATCACGACAGTTCGAAATAGTGGGGTAAGCTGCGAACAATTCACAAGAAATTTCGGATGGAAATCGGCGAAGACCCACGTGACGAAGAAGGACCAGAAACTTGGAACATGGAAACTGCCGATCTTTAAGTTTCATGGGCAATACCCACGTGCTCTCCAAAGTATTGAAGAGCCAAAAACTCGACATCGTAGCGCTGCAGGAGGTATGCTGGAAGAGCTCTGGCTCTACGCTACGTGCGCTTCGAGATGGTCATACCATCTACCAGAGCTGCGGCAACAAACACGAACTTGATGACAAAAAGTGATGATCAAGACCTGAGTAAACAATTGTAAACGTACAAAAAGAGTTTGGCTCCTTGAAGCCTCCAGGTATAAGCCGTTTCAAATAAAGAAATTAAAAACGAATGGTCGTACGTAGTATCTTTTTCCAGCACCGCCTCCCACGCAAATACACCTGGAGATCGCCGTACCAAACGCAATCCCAGATCGACCACATTTTAATAGACAGCCGGCACTTCTCGGACATCATCGACATCAGATCCTGTCGGGGCGCCAACATCGATTCAAACCACCACCTGGTGATGGTGAAGATACGCCCGAAACTCTGCGTAGTGAATAACATCGCCTCAGTTTAATATCGCACGACTTAGCTTAACGAAGTCCCTCTCGAGGACTGTTGGGATAGCCTCAAGCCGTCATCGGGCATGTGGAACGAGCTCGACAGAACGACCGGTTCGACGAGAAGGGTGATAGACTGTTGTTGGAAGCACTTGGACAGTGGAAAGGGGAAACTTGTTCTATTCTAGATGGTAGAACTTAGAATACTTTTAATTTACATATTTCATCCTATTTACACTGAATCATGTTTCTGGTTTACATTGATTAGTTGTATACTGATGATAAACACCATCATGCGTGTGTTGCTTTTAATCTCATCGATTGCTTCGATGGGACGAATCTAAACACTCCTCCTCAACACACGCATTCTGGCAGTCTCCTAACTGCCTTCGGAGGCTCCTACTGAGGATGGGGCTGCTTCTCTTCAACGCACGCACCGGACCTCAATCATGCACGCTCTTTTTTTTAAACTCAAAATTAAGTATTTTTGGTTCAAAACAGCACTTCGGTGGCTTCCCTCAACTTTGAGTTTGACTGGGTAATAGCAAAACTAAGTTCTGATAGGCATACTCAATACTAAGTTCGGCAGCCAAACTCGAATTTATCCTTTTTTTCGAGGGTAGCTTATTTACAGGGAAATAAAGGATCATTAAATTTTTTTGTACCCGGATGTTGCTGTTCCGGTACATTGCATTGCAATTACAAAGCGGTGGAAAGTCCCGGTCAAAGAAAACATCCGGATGTTACTTCCCACGGGAAGTAAACAACATCCGGAAGTTTCCGAATATTTCAAGCCACTCACCATATGATGACAATGACGGACAGAATTTTACGCTGACATGGTGAACATGCATTCCATTAAGAAGTTCCTTCATAGTCTTCCGATAAATAATCCGGAACGACAAAATCTTGCGACGTGTTCGTTGGTTGCTGTTCCGGTTCGGACTGAACTCGCTAAGTGTTTTCAGCCCAACAAAGAGAGTTCAATTTTTAGTTCATAAGGTCGAACTCAGCTTTGATCCCTCGCCGAAGGAAAAAATAGGGATCAATTTTGAGTTCGCAGTTCGAACTCCGTTTTGATTCATCGCAAGGAGGCAAAAAGGGTACCTAATTTTAAGTTCATAGAATCGAACTATGTTTTGAACCTCGGTCATACTTAATTTTGAGTTAAAAAAAAAGAGCGTGTGACATTTTTGATTCCGTTTCTCCTTCTTTCCACTAGTGTTGTTGGAAGTTTGGAAGCACTTGGGCAGTGGAATGAAGAGAATTCTTGAGGTAGAACTAACCCATGAAGAAACCCATCGCATCCCTACCCACATTGAAACACGGACGGGTCGAACACATGAGATTGTGTCCGACCGGGCAAAAAATCACCCAAGCAGCGCTCACATGTGCTGTTCTATTGCTAAGCCAATTCTATCGATGCGTGCTACTTTTTTTAGGTACATCGGATGGTTGTTACTTTTTGTTTCGCATTTTATCCATCCGATGCCTTACTTTTTTGCCAAATGCATCGTGGTGAATTGTGTTGTAATTTTTGTTATCCCATTTCCTCTTTTCTTTAGCCAAGTGATTCTGTTATCTTATTTTAATCGCCGCCGGGATATATTCTTATTTAATTTTTGGCATTTCGGCGAGTTTCAAGGTAGAATATTTAGAAAGAACATGAAAGTATTATAGGTGGAAAGATCAAAGCTAGAGCGCTAATACTTTCATGTTCTTTCTAAATATTCTACCTTGAATTTTCACAACTCGCTGAAATGCCAAAAATTAAATAAAAATATATCCCGGCGGCGATTAAAATAAGATAATTTAGTAAATCTAGAAAAATATAAATTTAGGTGTACCTCATTAATAATAACTATAGAATCCTAGAATAGATTAAAGAAAAAAAACTATGAAAATAAATAAGAGCCAAATAAGTGGAGAAAGTCCTGAGAAAGTTCATTCTTGGCTCTAGTATTATGGACATTTCTGGCAGAAAAAGAACTCCGCAGCTTGAGTTTGCACGTCCTAGCCCGCCGTTTGCGTAATCAAATCACCCTTTGGCTACCTAGAAGCAGAACAGTTTTTGGACAAAACCACCCGCTGAATCGATGTTGTCAAGTCTTCAACGATGTTTCACACTTGTTAGACTTCAATGTATCCAAATCAATGTTTAAATGTGTAATACGTAACGTTCCCTAGTTTTAACATAGTTTTAATTTAAACATAAGTTAATTTTAATATTAGGTCTGTATGGCAGCAGTCAAAGACTTAAATAAATAAATAAACATATCAGAGGTAACGTTAAGAACATGCCGCTCTGATAAATCGGCAAATCTGGTAATTCCGAATTTATTTTAAATCTTGAAGTGCTAGGTTTCAAATCTATATAAAAATGAAGACCTTTTTTCGTGACACCATAACTTAGAAACGGATGGTCAGAATAAAATTTTCTAGCTGAGGATTTTTTAAGCCAAGACCGGTGGCACGAGTCTGGTTGTGGTATGCCAGGCGTACTGGATTCTATTCCCGGTAACGACAAGAAAACTTTTGGGTTCGAATCCCATAAGCGGCCGACAGGTGAGATGTGTTTTCTTCTATAACTGACTACATATATTATAAGAATATTCAATCAGTTGCCAGCTGGCCAGGTATATACACGGATGCGGGAATACCTGTAAATAAACTTGTCCACCTGATTAACTCGTTCTTCCAAAATATACCTACATCAACACACGCAATCATTCACTCCATAACAGTTTATTCAAAGCCGGTTATAGTATATAGGTACGCGTTGCATTAGAGATTTGTCAAACTTAATAATCTAAAGCAGGCATGTCAAACTCGTTTAGGTGTGCGGGCCGCATTAAAAATTTTCTATGACATAGAGGGCCGCAGCCAAAATCAGTTATATCGGTACATTCAGCTATAGTTTTTTTGCAGTAATATTTTACATAAGAATCAGTGGTGTTTTTAATGTGACAATTTAAGACGGGGCTACACGGGCCGCATTGACCTAGGCCGCGGGCCGCATGCGGCCTGCGAACCCCCAGTTTGACATGCCTGATCTAAAGAATGCACGTGAACACGTACTTAGGCAGAAACTGCGGTGAATCTGTGCACCCATGGTGTATAACCAACATACACTGTATCAAAAAATTGTCCGTACAGCACGTACCTTGACATCCAAACAATCAAAAAGTGCACTTTTTCAGTCAATAAAAATACTACAATTACATCATTCGCTGCAGAAACTAGTCCTTTTTGTAGATCAGTATTAAAAATGTTTATGAATTAAACCTTAAAAATAATCCAATTCGTTTTGTATTGAAAGTCCCAAAAACAACGTCAAAAATTTGTCCGTACACTGAGGCCTTTGTCAAATATTAGTCAAGTAAACAGTTAAGTGTCAGTCTGTCAAATGCAGAAACGTGAGTTGAATCTCAACAAAGACAATTTCCAGTGATCTGAGCGATAAATACGGTAAAATGAACTTTATTAAGCGTAAATCAGTAGATTTCAACAATTTGAGGATTAAATTAACAAGAAAATGTCTGCTCCTCACAAAAATAATAGGTACCCGTTGACATTCGGAAACTGATTGTTGACCTGAAGAATGACGGTAAAAGCTTTTCCGAAATTTATTTATTTACTTGTCTTTGAATTACGCATAGAATAGTAAAATGGTTATAATCCTCGGTTCAGTATGTCCTTCAGAACTTTAAGAAGACTAACTCCCGGGAGTATAAGCTGATGGTTGGTTTGATCGTATTTTCGGGTCAGAACCAAACAATCATATTTATATTCCTGTAGATGCGTAATATGATTGATAAATCTATTTATTTTTCTCCGTGAATGAATATCAAGTTTCCGGAGCCATGGCCACCACCGTGCTTAAATGTCGGTCGCAAATTTTTCGGATACAATTCAGTATTTGGATTACGCCATACTCTTACATGTCCGTCAGACCCAAAAATCTTTAATTGGCTTTCGTCAGTGAATATGACGTTCTGTCAGAACTCTTCCGGTTCCAGGTCATACTTTTGAGCGAATTCCAGCCGCTTTTCTTATTTTTAGCAGATAAAAACGGCTTCTTAAGAGCAACACGACCTCGGTATTTTTTTCTCATGAAGTATGTTCCGTGCCGTTTGAGGATTAACCTGTATGTTTTCAAAATTTTTCAGGCTGTCAGCTAGTTTCGGGGCACTGATTTTAGGATTCTGACGATTTCCCTGACAATGATGCGATGGTGACAATCCGTAAGCTTCAGTTTGCGGCCTCTTCCTGGAGTAGTCTCCAGGGAGCTAGTCTTCTTAAAGTTCTGAAGGACATACTGAACCGACGATCGTGGCCGTTTTACTATACCTGCAATTTCGGACAAGCTTTTACCGTCATTCTTCAGGTCAGCAATCAGTTTCTGGATGTCAACGGGTATTTTCTTGTGAGGAGCAGACATTTTCTTGTTAATTTTTGAGGATTTAATTAACAGGAAAATGTCTGCTTCTCACAAAAAAATACATTGACATCCGGAAACACGAAAATCTACTGTTTTACGCTAGATAAAGTTCATTTTACCGTATTTATCGCTCAGACCACTGGAAATTGTCTTTGCTGAGATTCAACTCACGTTTCTGGGTTTGACAGACTGACACATAACTGTTTTCTTGACTTATATTTGACAAAGGCCTCAGTGTACGGACAATTTTTTGACGTCGTTTTTGGGACTTTCAATACAAAATGAATTGGATTATTTTAAAGGTTTAATTCATAAACATTTTTAATACTGATCTACAAAAAGGACTAGATTCGGCAGCGAATGATGTAATTGTAGTATTTTTATTGACTGAAAAAGTGCACTTTTTGATTGTTTGGATGTCAAGGTACGTGCTGTACGGACAATTTTTTGATACAGTGTATATATTGAACTTTGTTTGAAAAATTTAACAAAATGTGAAAAACATTTATTTCAGAATGCCAATCGTAAGAGTATAATATGAACTTCGAAATGCCATATTTTCAAAGTATTAGTAAACTTTCAATTTTTGTTTTGGAAAAAAGTTTTCCAAAATGTATGTTAGGGGTTTAATTGATACCTAGAGTCCAAAAAGATATATTTGTCTTCTTAATGGATCGTGATCATTGCGTATCACAAAATAACTAATATTTGTTCAATAACTAATGTTTATTCAGTAATTATCTGTTAAATAGGACTCAAAATACTGTATTTATCGAAGAACTAGAAAATTGCGCCTTGAAGTATGCAATGAAAATGGGGTAGAAGACAAATTTTTATGCGGTATCGATTTTTCAAAAGGGCGTATGCGCGAAATGTATACAAATCGAGTTATCAGCTGGATAAAAAAGAAGGTTCGAAGACCTATTTTTTGAGCCTACTCACTTATCTGATGGATGAATGGTGCTCGAGTTATTGATAAAACAAAATAATATTTTTGCTGGGAGCTTATGAAGCTGTCAAATTAAAAAAAAGGCGATTTTATCGAAACAGCGATTTTCTCGAAATCGAAACAGCGATGTTGGCGCATTCGCCCTTTACTTAAATCGATACCGAATTCTCTTTGTCTGACACTCACAAACTGTGAACTGAGAACTAATGGCCATTTCAATCATTTTTATATCTATTATATAAAATTCTCTTGTAACGGTGTTTGTAGTACTACTCCTCCGAAATGACCCGAACGATTGGAATGAAATTATTTTTATAATATTCTGTAGCCATGCGAATTGGTTTATATCGAATAAAAACAACACAAAGTTGCATCAATTGTCCGTAATAATTAAATTTGTAGTTTTTTGAATGAAATCAAAGTCATGGCTTCCATTTTTTCGAGATTTTTTTTTTCCTTTGGGCGGTTTGTTTTTCGTCTCCAAGGTCGAGGCGTCGCGAGCAGACGTCGTTAGAAGATAGTAACCATGGCATAGCATACTGATCAGTGAGAATATTTTGGCGCGTATTTCTCAACCAAGCATATTTTCAATGCAAGTGGTGGCGATATGAAGCCTCGATGTGATTTTTTTTGTTCTTGATTCCTAGCTCATTTCTACAGCACATGGTTATGAATGACGCCTAGATGTGACTCAGGCTGACATTTTGCTGATCGAATAAAACATATAATATTTGTTTTGCCAAAATCTGAAATTGAAAAATCAGGCATCCATTTTTAGAGATTTTCTTTTCTTCGAGGGGTTTGTTTTTCGTCTCCATGGGCGAGGCGTCGCTAGCAAACGTAGTTACAAGATAATAGTAACCGAAGCATACTGTTCATTGATCGCTGGAAAAATTTCAAAAATTAGACGCCTATTTCTCAACCAAGTACCTATATTTCTTATGCACGTGGGGGCGATATGCAACCTAGATGTGTTTTTTTCTTGCTTATTTTATTTGTACCCAGCACATGGTAATAAATGACGCCTAGATGTGACACGGATTGATATTTTATCGATCCAATCAAAACCATATAAACGATTTCAAATATCAAAACCATTTTTTATTCGTGTCAATTTAAGTAGTAAATTGTTGCCAAAAAATATAAACTTGGTAAAGATAAATATGAAATAATGTTATAACACTTTGAGGACGTTTGAAAATAAGAAATTGGGAAGCTTTACATTCAATTTCGTATAATCCAATACGCCTAGAATGCTAGACACATTAACTGAACAAGAGTCTATTCTCTTCTAATTTGCTTAATTATAGAGGATTTCAACCAACTTGGCCATTCGTCCTCTCAACAAGAGTCTGTTCTTTAAAATAGATTAGATAGAATTGAAGTTTTAAAAGACCGAATGAACTATTTGATTTTTTGCAAACGTAAATTGAAGTCGTCAATAAAATAATCTACTTTTTAATAACAAAAAGTGAGGATATGCATTTTCCAGAAGAATTTCAAACTATCAACTATCAAACTAATTAAGCAAACTATCAACTTTTACAAAAATGTATACATTATTTCTTCATCTTAAAATTGTTGGGCCCATAAAAAATTTTGATTAAATAAACTTAACTTTTTTTTTAAAAAATCATTCACCAAAACTGTGTACACGTTTACTGTTTGTTTACACACAATTCAAGTACAAACCTAACATGAAAAGTGTGTTTTTGTTTTACATATTTTGGCTATATAGTAGAGACTTTTGATTCACTTTTTGTTGAAAAGTTTTTTTGTGATTTATATTCCAGGGGCAGCAGATTTTTATGATGAACTTTTAATATGACCTAATAGTGTTAAAAATAATATTAATTCCTGTAATTTCTTAGGTGGAATAAGTGAAAACGCGCAATTTAGCTATGAAACATCTACAATTTAAGAATTTTATCTTCAAAATGGCCAGAAAGGATATCCCGAGTATTGAATCTGAAGCTGATATTCGAAATTATTATAAAGGTCTTTGTAAATCAAGGTCTTTTGGTTGAACAGCATTCAGTGAAATTGAAGTACCAAGCATTAATTTATTCCGGAGAAAAACTTAGGATACAGCAATGAAAGTTGATAAAACAGACAAACAAGAACAAGTATTAAATTAATTTTAAAGTCTTTTCACTTACGTATCTAAAAAGACCTATGTGTTTTCACTTGCCCCAATAAATGGGACAAATATATACTTCGATATTTCTTTTTGTCAACATAACTAATTTTTTTTTTTGAAAATATTACTTTTTCCAGAGCATATGAAAGTTGAACTGTGGTGATATTCGTTAGGATTTGAAAGGTGTTTCATTTTTGAAAATTAAGGTTTAAAGAAAAAAAGACACATAATTTTTATTAAGGTTTTGTTTATATGATAATTTCCAGGAAATAAAATGAACTCATGAAACCATCGTAGCCTGAACAGATCATTTATCTTCAATCTATTAAATTTAAAAAAAGAATCTGCTTATCAATTAAATGTTATTAAATCTTAAAAATATAACATAATCCTAAATGAAATCGCAGATCACCACCAACAATGTTCAGGAAATTTTCAAATTAAAACTGCTTCAATTAAAATCTTTAAAATAATGGGTGAATATATCTAAACATATGTTTTCCTCTTTTCAGAGCGAATCGTTTCTTTGATTCATTGAGTTAAAGTTCAAAGGAATTCATTTGCATTTTTTGCTTGAATAAAAAAAAAGGAATTAGCAATACACAAAATCATCAGATTTCATGCCATGACAAGTGCTGTTGGGAACACTTTAAGTTGAAATGTGTAAAGTCTATAACTTAAGTATCAGGCGAAACTTTTTGGAAATCATTTGGTGAAAATATGGATTTTAATTAAAACTGCTTCGAAGCATGAGGATGGTGAATAAAAAGCTGTTTGAAAATGGTTAGTAAAAAATCTTTTCTTATGTGTTTCATTTCTACAGTTCTAAAAAATACACCATCCAAAGCTAATTGAGAGCTGAAAGCGCTGCGTTAGGCAAAATATTCGGCAAATACTCCAAAAATTGTCCCGATATTAAACAGAATATAACAAAACGAAATAAATCTACTGAATGGAATACAGCAAATGAAACATACATATTATCAACATACAGTTATTTATTTAACAAGTTACAAAAATTGGATTTTAAAAGACCCGTTGAGTTTAAATTCTTTGGTTTCATTTTGATAGAATTGAGCGGGACGATTCGAGTAAAAGGAAAGAAGGGAAATGTAAAGAAAACTAGGATAAATAGAAAATGGACGCCAAATTGAACATGGTAAGACGAAGTTTACCGGGTCTGCTAGTTTCTCTATATTTTAGCAACCAGACATCAAGTCAAGGGTAAGTTTAGATTGGATAGGAAGAAATTTCACGAAAGATACTAATCAAAACTCAACTTTTCAGGCACGGATGATCAACATTTTGGCACGAAGCTGCCACCCCAGAGCCAGTGTAGGAATAGGGTGAAAAAAATCATGTTCCTGAAAATAAATATGTGCAAAAATAATTGAAAAAGGTAAGAAAATAATTGTTATTTATTGCTTATTATATACACAGCCAGTATTAAATATTTAATTTTGAATTGAAATTTAAATTCAATACCAATGACAGCCGGTTGTTTTGAAAGAAATAGCTGGTTTCAAACAATCTGGATTGCTGATCTCAGCTATTTGAATAGCTGGAAAACAGCATTTATGTTTTCTTTTTTCGAGCAATTTAAATTGCTAAACATTTTGCTTGAAAGTCAACGCGACAAAATCTGAAAAATTTAGCTGGTTCCCAGCAAAATTTCCAGTTATATTAAAGGCTGGAAACGATAACACACTCAACTGCTGGAAACCAACAAAAAATACAGCGTTTTAAGAAACCTACAAATTTTTGGATGAAATCGAAGGGTTTTGTATTTCGGTGGTAATTAAAAATGATTTCTAAAATGCAAAACTTTTACCTCAAACAAAATTATTTCATTAATTAACCCAACATTTAAAAAATTGCTTTGATAAATTTTCCGACCCACCATCAGTATAAAAACAGCTGCTGTTAGAATTCATCTTCCGGCTGAAATTTCAATAAGGAAGCTATTTCATTTATTTTTTTTCTGTAAATCTTTATTTGAAAAAGCTTGTACCTTCTAAGGAGCCAAAGTCAATTTTGTTTTTACAATTGTTTGCTTAGCTTAACACTTTTTGTTTAAAGAAAAAGAAGATAGGAAGAGAAACATAAAAATAAAAAGAATTATAGTCGAAGATCGATAGCTTATAGAAAAAGATAGAATTCGAACATGTAGTCAAAATCTAGTACATCTATTACTGGGACGTTAGGTGGTTTTCCTCGGGCCCTAAGGGAGTCTATGAAATTCGTTTTGGCGACAAGATGGACTTCACGCGACCAGACAGTATGCTCGATGTCATGGTAACCTTGGTCGCAACTGCACAAATTGCTGCCAGCAATATCAAAACGATAGAGTACCGCATCTAAGGAAAATGATTGGACATGAGACGGAAAAATATGCGAAAAAATCCCCAAGTCATTTAATTTATATTATTGTAAGAAATTGGTTGAAAATGGATATGCTTTTTCAACATTTTAATCATGTATAGTAAATAAACCCTAATAAAATATGGCTTTATACTCTTTTCCACAATACGTGTTCCAAAATTCTAGGTGTTAAATTAATTTTAAAATAATTAAAAATAAATGGAGAAAATAAAATCAGCTAGGCTAAATAAGTAGGAGAGTTTTTAAATTCCATACATTTTAATAATTTGAAGCGTTTGAAATAAAGAAGCTTCTTCTACGGTATCTAAAGGAAAACAATCGCGGCGAATGACGCATTTTTTATTTCCAACAAAATCTCATCGAAGTCAGATCGTATGCAAATTGCATTTCTATGATCATCACAGGAAGTAGAGACCCAAGTCCAAGCGCACTCAAGTGGTACCTTCACGAATAAAGTCTTCGAGTTGCATCCGGTTCGGTTCGAAACGGCACGTATCTACTCTTTGTGTGTCCTCGTCGACGACCTTTTTAGTCACGGAACGCAGCACCGTGCCATGCTTTGCCGGAATCGGAAGAAAATTGCTTTTTCTATCACAGCCAGCAGCATCATCATCATCTCGCTCCTTAGTCGAGTGGCTCCAGCCAGCCAACAAACATCCGAACAGCATCCTTGCGAGTTAGTAAGATGCGGATGGTGTTTTCCCCGCCAAAGTATCGATTATTTCAACTGTTGAGTCCAACTGGCGCGACAAAGTGGCGCCCGGCATTTACGACGAGCTTTTCCTTGTTTGCTTTTGTAATTCGAAACTTTTCCGGCTGCCTGGAAATAAAATGACAACATTGGCGCTCTGTGGGGTTGGAGTTGGGATCATGGGATTTTCCGCGGGTTTTTGTCAAAAAAAGAAAGTAAAGCTACTTCTGAATAAATTTCCGGCGGGCGATGATAACTAATCGCGTTTACCATCGGATTTGCAGTGGGTTACAAACATGTTAACATTGTTTGTACTTGACTGTTGTATGAGTGTTTTTCAGCAATATCTTCCCTGAATTATCACAAGGAAAGCAATCGGTACATGACCGAGCGTTTCTGTCATTTATTTTTCTAGTTATTGGCAGCATCATGCTGGACCAACCGCACATTTTATTTATTTTTTTTTCTTCTTCCAGTTATGAGTATCGAGGGACAGATTGCCGGGACGCTTAAGCTGTTGCTAAGTTTACAGAACAAAGAATGAATCCCATAGGAGAATGTTCGTTCATCCTGCGGATGGTGTAAAGTTGTTAGTTTCATAAATCAAATTTTTGCTGTTATGTTGTGCTATTAAAATTTTAATATTCCGAATAAAACTTTCCGTTACTAAGTCAGTCGATACAGCATAGAAATTTCAAAGAAGATGCAATGGAAGGAAATAGTACTGAGATCCTTAATTTAACGCATTTGAGTATGTAAACAAAGCAATTGTAATTCTAGCAATTCAGATTGCTAGAAGTTCAACGGATAGTTAATCCTTTCCTTCCCACGGGGCTTTTCACGTTTAAAAGTAGAAATATTGATTTACACTGTCTGTATGTTCCCTACAGACTCGAAAACTACTGATCCAATCATCGTGAAACTTGGAATCTGAGGGTTTTTGGGCCGAAGATGGTCTATAATTGTTACAAACCGCTCCGACTTAAGGGAGGAGGGGCTCCCATACAAAAATAACGTTACAGAAGTGACACAGTTTGATTAATTTACAAATGATTTTCGTCAAATTTTCTACACAAACATTTTTTAACAGATGATAAATGACTTATTATGTTGGTTTGACGGTTTTGATATAATTGGATGAAAAATTGTATTGTTATATCGCTTTGTTGGGAAGCGGGGGGGGGGGTCCCTTAAATACTCATTGTAAAATGTAACAGAACTCGAATGATTTTCAAACGATCGAATTTTGTACAAAATGTAGTTTTTGGTGTCATGAAATTATTTTAAGTATTATCTAATCGTTTTAATTCAGGGGGGGCTCCTATACAAAATAAATTGAAATATGATGAATTCGAACAATTTTTGAAAAAAAAATTTAAAAAATGATTAACATAAGCGTTTTGTTTTCATGATATGATTTATTGAAATTGCAAAACAAGTTTTGCTGAAATTAAATAGTACGATGTATCTATGGGAATACTCCAGTGTTTCGAAAATCACTCAATTCTCATGAAAGTCACTGAATCGTTTTCAACAGCGAAAGCAAAACCTAAATTGTCGGTTGGTTTATCTCCCGGCGGGGCAAAGATTGTGTCCGACAGCGCTGCTCCGAGAATCAAAGAAATAAAATTTTAAAGAGAGACGTTTCTTCTCCAGTTGGAATTCTCAACTGAGTGAGGAGCTACCTGATTTTCAGTTTCTTCTTTCAGTCAATAACTTTTCTGGCTCAATCACTCACTCACTCACTCGTTTACTGATCAATGATCGAACGCTGTCTGCCTGATACATCTTGCTTTGTTGTTGCTGTTGTTGGGGAGGACCAAAACAGCCATTCAAACATGCAGGCAGTATGTATGAACATATGTATCTGCCGCTTTGCCCAGGCAGTATGAACCGACGCAAGGCCGCATTGATTGAGTTTGAGTGAGTGAGTGAGTGGATTTTCGAATTGGATCTTGTATCAGTAAATGTCTCAAACACTTCTGATACACCAGGTAGTGAGCTTGAGAGATCGACTTAGATGCGAATCCGCTCTCGCTTTTGAATCTTGTTTACATTGACTTCGCATTGTCGCTCTGCCGATTCTCTAGGGAACAACAGGCAGCAGCAATCGGATTTGAATGTTTCCAACTAGAAACCTATCATGAGCGTTTCTTCCGAGTGATTTTCGGAAGACTGGAATACTCTTCCCATTTCAATTAATAAGAGCTCTTATCTATTATATAAAATTCTCTTTTAACGGTGTTTGTAGTACTACTCCTCCGGAATGACCCAAACGATTCAAATGAAATTATTTTCAGAATATTCTGTAGGCATGCGAATCGGTTTATATCTAATAAAAATAACAAAAAGTCGCATCAATTGTCCGTAATAATTTAATTTGTGTTTTTTGAATGAAACTAAAGTCATGGCATCCATTTTTTTCACGGTGTACAATATACTTATACCGTGCATTTTTTTCGAGATTTTCTTTCCTTTGGCGGGGTTTGTTTTTCGTCTCCATGGTCGAGGCGTCGCGAGCCAACGTCGTTAGAGGATAGTAACCATGGCATAGCATACTGGTTAGTAGGAACATTTGGGCGCGTATTTCTCAACTAAGCATATTTTCAATGCACGTGATGGCGCAATGAAGCCTTGATGAGTTTTTTTTTCTTCTTGATTCCTACCTTATTTGTACAGCACATGGTAATGACGCCTAAATGTGACCCAGATTGAAAGTTTGCCGAATGAATAAAACATATAACATTTTTTTTTGCCAAAATCTGAAATTGAAAAGCCATGGCATTTTTAGAGATTTTTTTTTTGATGGGTTTGTTTTTCGTCTCCATGGGCAAGCGTCGTCGCAACGGATAGTAACCGGAGCATACTGTTCATTGATCGCTAAAAAAATTTAACAATTAGGCGCCTGTTTCTCGACCAAGTTCCTATATTGCTTATGCACGTGGGGGCGATATGCAACCTAGATGTGTTTTTTCTTGCTTATTTGTACACAGCACATGGTTATGGCTGACGCCTTGATGTGACACGGATTGGTATTTTAACGATCGAATCAAAACCATATTAACGATTTTAAATAATAAAACCATTTTTATTTCGTGTTAATTTAAGTAGTAAATTTTTGTCCAAAAATATGAATTAAGTAATGATGCATATGAAATAATGGTATGACACTTGGCGGACGTTTGAAAAAAAAAGAAATTGGGAAGCTTTTCGTTTCGTATAATCCAATACGCCTTGAACGTTACTTTTGATTTATATTGATAACAGAAAAAAGAATCAGATGTTTTTGATAGATATAAATTGAAATATTTTTTGAACATGTACAAATGTATTTAACTGTAGATGTATAAAGCGCCATCAATTTTTTAGAAGAACAACTGAAATCCTTTGAAATAAATTAGATAGGATTGAAGGATAAGGATTTAAAGGCCGAATGCAAAGATCTTTGATTTTTTTTAAATTTTTTGCATTTTTAGATTTTTTGCAAGCGTAAGTTGAAGTTATCAATAAAATAATCTATGAACTCTTTCATAACAAACATTTTCGGGAGGAATTTTTCAACCAAGAAGGTAAACTAGAGCAAAAGCAAACTTTGAACTTTTACAAAAAAAAGTATAAATTATTGCTTCATCTAAAAATTGTTGGGCCCAAATAAACAATCTGACTAAATAAACTCAACTTTTTTTTTTAAATAATTCACCGAAAAACTGTTTACACGTTTACTGTTTGTTTACACACAACTCAAGTACGTACTTAACATGAAAAGTGTTTTTCTGTTTTACATATTTTGTCTAAATAGAAGAGACTTTTGATTCACTTTTTTGTTGTAAAGATTTTATGAGATTGATATTCCAGGGGCATCATATTATTATGGTGAACTTTTAATATGACCTGAAGGCGTTAAAAATAATATTAATTTACCCATCATTTCATGATCTTTTATTTTCTTTCAAAAATCATTTCAAACAGTTGGAAATGATGTGTATATCAAGAAAAAAAAAATTAAATAAAATACTATTTTTCACTTTTTTCATAACTTGAATTGTTGCAAATTTGTTACTATATGAAACGAAGGGTTATGATGTGCACTTGAACAAAGCGGAATAAATCAACTAAAAGGAATACAACAAATAAAACCTACATAATATCAACATACAGTTATTTATGGAACAAGTTACAAAAAATGGATTTTTTTTGCATTCATGAGGCTTGCCAAGTTGGTTAATTACGTCGAGTGCTGGAAAGAAATCGAATTTGCAACCGAACTAAAGAAAAGTAAAAAAAAGTATTCATCTAAGATGCATGTAATATTTATTGAAGGTTATATTAGATAATTTAAGTAAAGACCCGTAGAATTGAGTTAAAATTATTAGGTTTACTCCGATAGAATTACACGGGACAATTCGAGTAAACGGAACGGAGGGAAATATAAAAAAAAGCAAGGAAAAATGGAAAATGGACGCCAAGTTGAACATGGTAAGACGAAGTTTACCGGGTCTGCTAGTCTATATATATATATACTAGCAGACCCGGTAAACTTCGTCTTACCCTGTTAAATTTGGCGTCCATTTTCCATTTTTTCATCGCTGATCAACTTTTATAATTTATGAAATATTGAGTTGTTAATCGTCTCGCTTTTGTGAACATGTTCTAGTTTTTTTTAATTTCTCTCATTTCCGGTTACTCGAATTGTCCCGCTTAATTCTATCGAAATAAAACCTAACAATTTTAATTCAGTTCTACGGATCTTTTCTCAAATAAACAAATAAATAACTTTCAATAAATCTTACATGCAACTTTCATGAATACTTTTTTATTAACTTTTCTTTCATTCAGATTTTTTGTATATCAACGAATGGTCAGGTTTCAGGTTCTTGTCTCAAAATAGTTTATTTTTTTCAGTTCGATGTTATCGTCCAACTTGCTAGCCTATTGCAAAAAAAAAATCACTTTTTGTAACTTTTTCCATAAATAATTGTATGTTGATAATATGTATGTTTCATTTATTGTATACCATTTCGTTGATTTATTCCACTTTGTTCGAAATAACATTAAGGTGTGAATCGAAATCAAAAGTTTCTCATTTATTGTATTTTATTGCATATGATACTTTATGAAAATAAAATTTTGAATATTGAGACAATTTTCGGAATATTTGGGAGCTAAAAGCGCTGCGTTAGGATTAATATTCCTAACGCAGCGCTTTTAGCTCCCAATTAGTTTTGGGACAGCTTTTTGTTCACCATCCTCACCCCTCGAAGTAGTTTGAATTAATATACATATTTTCACCAAAACCATGTTCAGAAAGTTTTTCTAGATACCGAACTTATAGATATGACACATTTCAACTTGAAGTGTTCCCAAACAGCATTTGCTATGGCATAAAATCTGGCGATCTTGTATACTGTAATCTACTTTTTTTTTATATTGATTAATGAAAAAAATGACCCAATGAATCAAGGAAACGATTGGTATGAAAAATAGAAAAAAATATGTTTTTAATTGAAGATCGAAATAATGTTCTGATTTCAAAATATCCTGAACATTGTTGGTGGGGATCTGCGATTTAATTTAAGACTATATAATATTTTCAAGATTCAATAACATTTAATTGAAAAGCAGATTTGAAAAAAAAACTAAATAGTTCGAAAAGAAATAATCTGTTCAGGCTACGATGGTTTCATGAGTTCATATCATTTTCTGGAAAATTTCATACTGAAATAACTCAAAACCTTAAAAAAATAAGTTTTTTTTTGTAAATCGAAACTCTCAATAGAGGAACACCGGGTATGATAACAGTGAACCTGTAAACAGTTTGTCGGTAAATAATTTTAGAAAAAGTTGAGTTGTTTAGTCAGATTGTTTATTTGGGCCCAACCATTTATAAATGAAGAAATAATGTATACATTTTATGTAAATTTTGAACGTTTGCATTCGCTCTTGTACCTTTTAACTGGAAATTCTTCTTAGACTATTGATAACTTACACATATGGTTGCAAAAAATTCTTTGCATTCGGCCTTTAAATAAACATCAATCCTATTTAATCAGTACATGTGTCTGTTCATTTTCAACGGATTTTGTTGTTGTTCTGTAAATTTAAAGGCGCTTGATTTATCTTCAGTTAAGTACATTTGTACATGTTCGAAAAATGTTTCTAGGCGTATTGAATTATTCAATCGTACGTAAATCTTCCCACTTTCTTTTTTTCAAACGTCCGCAAAGAGTCATACCATTTTTTCATGTGCAGCAGTATCAAATTCATGTTTTTTAGACAACCATTGCTGATTCAATTGACATGAAATAAAAACAGTTTTTATATTTAAAACCGTTTAAATGATTTTGATTTTATCGGTAAAATATCAATCTGGGTCACATCTAGGCTTCATTTATTCATATGTGCTGTACAAATAAGCTAGGAATCAAGAAGAAAAAACACACATCTAGGCTTCATATCGCCGCCACGTGCATTGAAAGTATGCTTGGTTGAGAAATAGGCGCCCAAGTATTCCCACTAATCAGTATGCTATGCCCTGGTTACTATCCTCTCACGACGTTTGTTCGCGACGCCTCGACCATAGAGACGAATAACAAACCGCCCGCTCGGCGCCCAAAGTAACGAAAATCTCGAAAAAATGGATGTCATGACTTTTATTTGATTAAAAAAACTACAAATTTTATTTTTACGGACAATTGAGGTGACTTTTTGTTAATTTTATTCGATATAAACCGATTCGCATGGCTACAGAATATTCGAAAAATAATTTCATTCAAATCGTGTTGGTCATTTCGGAGGAGTAGTACTACAAACACCGTTACAAGAGAATTTTATATAATAGATATCTATATATATAAAAAGCAATTTCTGTATGTTTGTTTGTTTGTTTGTTTGTTTGTTTGTTTGTTTGTTTGTTTGTTTGTTTGTTTGTTTGTTTGTTTGTTTGTTTGTTTGTCCTCTATAGACTCAGCCGTCTTAAGAGCTAGAGAGCTGAAATTTGGCATGGATGCTTATTAGAACCAGGAAGGATGTAAAATGTTTTCAGATCTTAGGATGACCCCTTCTGAAGGGGGTCGTCCATACAAGACAAATATAGTTTTCGCGATATTGACGTTAATTTTTGTCGGATTGTGTTGAAAATTTGCACATGAATGTTTTGAAAGACGAACAATTGATTTCAGGTGTCAAATTTTGTGTAAGGGGTCAGCCAAAGGGGTCGTCCATATAAACTTTTAGCTGTTTTTGCGATATTAACGTTATTATACATCGTATTCAGATGAAAATTGGTGCACGATAGTTTTGAGTGACGTGCAATCGATTTCAGGTATCAAATTTAGTGTAAGGGGCCGGCAAAAGGGGTCGTCCATATTAACTTTTCGATATCTTAGTCATATTGAAGTTTTCATACGTCGGATTGGGATGCAAATTTGCACATAGGAGTTATTAGGGACAAACAATTGATTTCACTTATCTAAACTAAAATCAGGAATCGGCCAAAGGGGTCGTCCATATTTACTATTCACTGGTAATGCGATATTGTCGTTATTATACATCGGATTCAGATGAAAATTGGTACACGTGAGTTTTGAGGGACGAGCAATGGATTTCAGGTATTAAATTCAGTTTAAGGGGTCGCCAAAGGGGGTCGTCCATATTAACCTTTCAATATTTTTGCAATATCGTCGTTATTATACATTGGATTGGGATGAAAATTTGCACACGGTAGTTTTCAGGGACGGGCAATCGATTTCAGATGTCAAATGTTTTGCCAGGGGTCAACGAAAGAGGTCGTCCATATAAATGAATTTTTCACTGTTTCACTGTTTTTAGCAATATTGACGTTATTATGCAATGGATTGCTTTGAAAATTTGCACACAGGAGTTTTGAGGGAAGGGCAATCGATTCCAATATCAAACATTGTATAAGAGGCCACCGAAAGGGGTTTAACTTTTTGGCAATAATG
Organism: Uranotaenia lowii; assembly: GCF_029784155.1. Classification (NCBI taxonomy): domain Eukaryota; kingdom Metazoa; phylum Arthropoda; class Insecta; order Diptera; family Culicidae; genus Uranotaenia; species Uranotaenia lowii. The sequence goes on along the minus strand of NC_073693.1, from coordinate 204,495,236 downwards.
CGTTTGCGTTCAAGTCGAAATTTATACACGGGATATTTTGGCACGGTCAATTGATTCCTGATTTCAAATTTAGTAGCAGACGACAGAAAAAGTGACTATCAATTTTTTTGCAATTTATACTTAACAATAAACTCTCATACAAATGGTTCATGACATATTCCAAGTTGAAAGCGAAACGGATTTCGTATGGGATCAGCTAGTATATATATAAAAAGCAATTTCTGTGGGTTTGTTTGTTTGTTTGTCCTCTATAGACTCAGTCGTTTTAAGAGCTAGAGAGCTGAAATTTGGCATGTATGTTCATTAGGACCAGGTATGATGAAAAATGTTTTCGGATTTTCGGATGACCCCTTCTGAAGGGGGTCGTCCATACAAGACAAACATTGTTTTCGCGATATTGACGTTATTTTTCGTCGGATTGTGATGAAAATTTGCACATGAGGGTTTTGAGAGATGGCCAATCGATTTCAGACATTGCATTTTGGGTCAGGGGTAGGCAAAAGGGGTCGTCCATATCAACTGTTTATTGTTTTTGCGATATTGGCGTTATTATACATAAGATTGAGATGAAACTTTGCACATAGTAGTTTTGAATGACGAGCAATCAATTAGAGATGCTAAATGCGGAGTCAGGGGTCGTCAAAAGGGGTCGTCCATATTAACTTTCAATATCTTAGTGATATTGACGTTTTCATACGTCGGATTGGAATGAAAATTTGCACATAGGAGTTATTAGGGACAAACAATAGATTTCACCAGATTCACACGAGATTAAAGTCAGGGGTCGTCCATATTAACAATTCACTGTTAATGCGATATTGTAGTTATTATACAACGGATTCAGATGAAAATTGGCACACGAGAGTTTTGAGGGACGGGTAATCTATTTCAGGTATTTCAGTGAAAAAGGTCGTCAAAGGGGGTCTTCCATATTACCCTTTCCATATTTTTGCAATACCGTCGTTAGGATTGCAATACCCAATACATAGGATTGGGATGAAAATTTGCACACGGTAGTTTTCAGGGACGGGCAATCGAGTTCAGATGTCAAATGTTTGCCCAGGGGTCGACGAAAGGGTATCCACATTAATTAAATTTCCACTGTTTTTGGCAATATTGACGTTATTATGTAATGGATTGCTTAGGTAATGCACACGAGAGGAGTTTATTTTTTTGACAATAATTGCGTTGTTATGCAACGCTCGAGTCGAAATTTATACACGGGGGTTTTCGCCACGGTCAATTTATACATGATTTCAAATTTAGTAGCAGACGTCAGAAAAGTGATCGTCTAATATTTTTTCGATTATTACTTAACAATGTATTCGAAAGTGCATCTGGAAAATGCTTGGCAATTGACTTTCATACAAACTGTTCTTAACATATTCGAAGTTTAAAGCGAAACGGAGTTCGTATGGGATCAGCTAGTTTTTATATTGAAAGTGAATTTTCTATCATTCAAATCTCTACTAGTTCCACCGATTTACCCGCTTATTTCAATTGGAAATGGTTCCGCATACCATAAAAAATAATCACAAAAAAGGGGGTGTTGCGAAAATGTGCACTTTTCGATGGACGAGCCTTCCAAAATTGCCAATCAAATACACTAAATACTTTCTATAGGGCTTCAGCAACTTCTAAACCCATCATAATGTATGAGTTACAACTTTGTTTGGAAGACAGCGAACCATTTTATCCAATTTACAACGTGTCAGGTGAAAAAAACTGTTTTTTCAAGAGATTTTTTTTACTTTCACTGTAACTCCTGAGGATGATGTGATGGACTTTGACGTATTCAACAAACTTATGTATTTTGGTCAGATAAACAACTTTTTACAAGATATCAAAGCCCTAATTTGAAAAACAAAAAAAGTTAGCATTTTTATCTTACTATTGGTGGACCCCTTGGCAAAAATTGTGTTACTAAAATATGATTCATGTAAAATTGAACAATGTTGCTTGCTGCAGACATCAAATGTCTAGCTCTTCATCCCTGGGCGCTATTAATTTCGTACAGCTAGATTGATGTTCTGCACCACTGTGCAGTGGTAACGGATCCCTTGGTTTTGATGAATTATTGTTGATGAGTTAAGCATGAACAATATTTGAATTTGCGATTGAGATTTCCCGTACCGACACGGGTTGAAAGACCTATCAGCCACTTGTGGTTTCTCTTGCATACATATGTACATACATAAAGCATGGATCACTACAAATCTGGACGCGTTAAAACGCGTCTATCTCAGAGCTTTGTAAACGGAAAAAAATGTTTTGTAATCAAAATATAGGGTTTTTATTGCACTTCAAAGAAAAAATAAGAAAAAAAATATTTCGATGTTTTTTTGATAAAATTTGGAACTTTTCGTCTAGAGCTACTCATCAAAGTTTGGACACTCTATTCACTGACCTTATCGGCCATTTTGTTCCACAATCTCTTCATCTCTGTTGCTTCCCGAGTCGTCCTACCATTCTTCTTCATCTTCTGCTTGACAATTGCCCAAAATTTTTCGATAGGGCGGAATTGAGGGCAGTTGAGTGGGTTGATGTCCTTTTCAACAAAATCCACCCGTTGGCTGAATACCACTGTAGTACCTCCTAGCTGTAGCGGCAACATGCCAAATCTGGCGAAAACTTTACTTTTGTGAGATCTATTGTACGAAAAAAAAATTGTTTTAAGGCACTCCTCCTTGTACATTTCGGAGTCCATGGTCTTGTTTTTCACAAAAACTTGGATTTTTCGTCCGCAGCTGCAAATACCTTGTCAGATCAAACACTTTCTTGCCAACTTGTCGGCAAAAACGAATTTGAACTTGGCGGGGACATCACCCCGACCAGTGCAGTGCACCACTGCAGTGATTTTATAAAAGGAAAAGAAGCTGCCCAAAATCCATCTTCGCGTACGTTTCGTCATCCATGAGGATGCATCCGTCGTACTTCGTTGGAATCTTGTTGTATAACTTCCGGGCACGTTCTTTGGCTACTAAATTCTGCTTCAATGTCCGGTTTGGTTGCTTACTGGCCCGATAGGATCGTATTCCTTCGCGGAGACTAATCCTTCTGACGGTGTACCGGTCGACGTTGAATTTCTTGGCGATGTCGTAGTCCGACTACCCTGTGTTTGCCTTGATCGTTCTCAACACCTTCAAATGCAGTTTCTGATTCTTAGGTCCACTATAACGCTTAGTATGAACCTGCCGAGCGATAGTATGCATCTCACGGAAACGTTTAAGAACGCTGCACACGGTTGATTTGAGCATTTTTAACGATTTCGCGATTTTTTTAACCCGGCGGTTTTTAACGAGAGTGTCCAAAATTAATTTTCGTCTCGCGGCTTCCATCACGTGTAACTTTTTTGGAACAAAACGAATCGTAATGAAATTTTCAGCTCTAATAGAGGAAACATTTCCGAACAAAGTACTGTTAAAACATTCCAGATCCGACAGCTAGGAGCGTAATGGTTTAATAAACAGTGCGTCCAGATTCATGGTGATCCATGCTTTACATAAATATGAGTATGAATAATGGAAAATTAATGTTAGTTTTTCGATCATATTTAAATTGTTTGGTGATTTGTCCACTCTACACCCTTTTTAATTTTGAAAAAAGTACGCTGTAGTTGACTAAAAACGAACACAAACACATACGGGATCTCAATGAAACATGATGTTTCCTTGAAGAGATTCCTTTTTTCTTAACTCTAAGCGTACATCTTTCGAGGATATGATGGCTAGCATCTTCCAAATGCTATAACCACCAACCCACCGAAAGTGTACTATGTATGCCGTGACCGGGATTCGATCTCATACCCCCTGGCTTAGAAGACTTGAAGGCTATCCTCTACGCCACGGGCGGCGGCTAAATAGAATCAATCGTCAAAACTGAGCTCTGCTATGTAATTTTTTTTTAAAAATTCGAACCTTAGATTTGAAATTCTTACTAAAACGTTTCCATCTGATTAAACCCGAATTCCATACTTTTGATTCTGATGTATTTTTTTAATTATCTTCTTCTAAAGGAGATACCATGAATTCAGCATATCACTCTCAAAATAATCATTTTCAACTGATTATTAACAAAGCACGCTATTATAGTTGAATTGCGAATTTCATTGAGCGATTCTCTAAACATGAATGTTTTAATAATTTCAATCTCATCTTATTTAGAATTATGATTCTGTGCCTTTGAAATTTAATTTCCATTTTGAATTATTGTTTTCGAAGGTAACTTTTGTCACATTTAGAAAAACCCTTGACAAAATCGTCATAACTTTTTTTGAATATTAAATAAAAATAAAGTTTTAATCCGCATTACATTTTAAAAATTCCAACACATTACATGAACACGTATTAGTTGTGTTTTAAAGATATAAAAAGTTGATTAAACATTTCGATTTGAATAATATATTTAGCAATTCCTGCTTTCCTTTGAATCTCAAATTGTATTTGAATTTCTTGATATTTAGTACGCTTTTAATTTGAGACTTCAAATTGGTGGTCTGAATTAAATCCAATTTAAGGGATTTCAGGAACTTCACTGTTGGACACTCTGTATCTCCATGGATTTTCAGTTTATTTCTGTTGTATTTTTTAAATTGAGATTCTTTGACTGTAGTCTTTATATAACTTCCTTATAGTCATGAGAGAAATATTTATTCTGCTTTCGATAAAGCTCATACAAAGTGATGGATATATGAATGAAAAGAGTTTTAAAATCAATCTTAAAATTTTTCTAATCCACAGATTTTTGGGTGGTGATAGAGTTTTTTATATAAGTTTTGAATTATATTTTGCATTTAACAGCTCTAATCAGTATTCAGTATCAGTAAGGACAGCATATGAAAAACATGCCATTAAAAATCAAATCATAAAAATATGTTATAAGTATTTTTTTTTAAGATTTTACAAATGTTCATGGAAATACGACTAAGACAGAAAACATTTGATTAGGATGAAAGTATCCAAAACGAAAATGAGTGTCTAAATAGTAAACTGGATTTGAAAATAGTATTCTTTTTGAAGAGCTCATTTCTTTTAAGTCGGGTTAGGCAAAATGACGGAGTATAGAATAAAAAATAGAGAATGATACAACCGAAAATCATTTTCATGTACAGTTTCATATCTGATTGCATGCTTCGATAATCGAAAATTATTGTTTCCCGGAAAATCAATATCTCCTCCAAAGAAAACGGCATTTACTCAAGCAAGATCCCGCTGGGATGTTCCGGACTTCATCGAAATATGCCTAGATCCGTTGCGATGATGGTTCCGGCGATGCGATGGGCTGGACGATGAATCACGCTGCCAACGAACCAATTTTTGACGCTAATATCTTTTGCCTCGAATTGTTTCCGCTGCTCAACTCGACACAACACAGCACCAACGCCAATGGTCGGATGTCAACCAAACCAAAAGACCAACCAAAATATGCGTTAGAAAGCCCTTTTCCCTTATTATTCTTCATCCGATTTTTCGATTGAGGGGAGGGGTGAGATGTCAAGATGTCAAAGTTAATTTTGCACTTTCTCCCTGTTTTGTTTGCCCGTTGAAAGCACAAGAGGACGACGGCAGGATGCTTTTGGGCGATTGATTCCACATACATGTGAGTACATTCTATATGTGTCTCGCCTTTTATCCTTTATTTTCGTCTAAGGATGAACGCTGGTTTATGTTTTGATGTTGATGCATTAGTCAAGTATCATTTCGGGGTGAGAAGAATTTCGGGGAGGCGACAACGATACGCTTGGATGCTGTGTTGCGCACTGTTGTTGTTCAATAAAGGGAGAATGTTATGGGCGAGTCTTACTTTTCGTGAACTGAGAAACTGAAGTGATTTATTTAATAGTTCACTTTATATGGATTTCACTTAATATAAAGTTAAAAATCTGTGTGTAGTCTCCTAACCGTGTTGCCGAATAGTTATTTGTGTATCAAGTTGCAAAAACTGTTTTTTTTAGCACGGATAATAAAAACGAGTGCTCAAAAAGTCGAGTTTTGTAACGAGTACATACACATTTTTTGCACATTCGGAAAATTTCGCTTGCAAATTTCATAATTAACCTACTAAAAGCGTATTGCAACATATAAGAACATGTGGACGACCATGTCAACGACCATGCCAACGACTGAAAATTTATGATCAAGTAGGTCGTGGATCATAAAGGGCGAACACGAAATTATTGCGACACATTCAACAGAGTGAAAATTTTTCACCATTGGGTGAAAATCAACCAAATTTTGCACACTTTCTCATTGATGTGTATTGTTTACATGCTGTCAAACTCGAAGTCATGTTTTTCGATTCAACGAAAATCGAGGTAAACCAACGCAAGTCGAGAAAACAAATTCTTTCCAAACACCTGGAATTTTCTGACCTGTCGCTCCGGCAGTTGGGAAAAATATTGAACATTCACCATTCAACCGTCTCCAGAGTGTTGAAGTGGTTCCAGGAGCAGTTCTCGTTGTTGACGGCAATGGAGCTGGAAGAAAAACGGGACCGGAGAACAAAAAGAAGGAGGGAAAGGTGACACGGGTGATTAAAGCAAATCCCAACGTATCAAGCCGTGATTTAGCTTAAAAGATCGGCATGTCGCAAAGCTACGTCCAGAAAGCAAAGAAGAGAGCTGGACTACATACATACAAGGTAGAGAACTTCCCAAATCGCGATGAGCATCAACAATAGACGGTTAAAACTCGGGCACGGAAGCTCTACGAGAAGACGCTGACAAAATATGGCTGCTGTGGCTGGACGATGAAACGTATATAAAAGCCGATTTTAAGCAAATTCCGAGGTTGAAGTTTTTCAACGGCAAGAGCAAGTTCGATGTGGACGACAAATTTAAGAAGAAGATGATGTCAAAGTTTGCCTTCAAACATCTCGTTTGGCAGGCCATCTGCTTTTGCGGTCGGAGGAGTGAGCCTTTCGTGACAAAGGGCACAGTAAATGGCGAGATCTACAAATTTGAGTGCCTCGAGAAGCACCTTTTTCCGTTCTTGCAGCAGCACGACGATGCCCCGCCATTTTGGCCAGATTTGCCATCATGCCACTATTCTAAAAGGAGTGGTATGAGGCCAAATCTGTCCATTTTTTTCCGAAGGACATGAACCTGTCAAACCGTCCAAAACTGTGCCCGGAGGAACATACTGAGCAATAATATAGCGGGAACTTCGGAAGAGCAAGAAAACATTCATAGACGAGAAAAACATGTTAAGAAAATGGAAAAAAACTGAAAAATGGGTACCGGATGACACTGTAAAGACTTTGATGGAGGACATCGAGCAAAAATGCGTTCAATTTTGCACTCAAGGCTCCATCGATTAATTTCTTTTTTGATTTTTGAAGTTAATGTATGTATAAAACTACCCAAAAACTTTGGTTTGATTCTAAATTCTAAACATTATATGAAAATTGGCATGACATTTTCGGTGTCGCAATAATTTCGTGTTCGCCCTTTACTTTTCGATACTAAATTCAGTGCTGAGAACTAGCACTTTTCGATGCTGTCTTAGTGTCGAAATGTTCACTTTTCAACACTGAACGCACTAAGATATAAGTTTTTCATAACTGACATTGATTACAGAATCATCTGTTCCTCCTGCGGACTTTTCTTAACTGATATCATTCTAGAGGTCAACCAACTTACTTTAGAATGAAAAAAAGCAAATGGTCATTTATAAAACTTAAAGTTTTTCCGTTGTAATCAATTACTTATGTGACGCGAATTCACGCTAGAATTGACTTGTATGTATGTATGTATGTATGTATGTATGGTTCCCCCATCGGTAGCAAGGTCCAGCCTATGTCTGTGTGACTTGGCCTTCGAATTGCTTGAGAAGCAATTCTGAGAGGCTTCCACGGCCGATGGTTCGTCGAGGGAAGGCATCCAACCTTCAGAGACAATCAGAGAATGGTTGGCAGTCCACTCCGCATGTAATAGTCTCTTCAGATTAACCCCAGATGCATTTCCTCTGAAATATTTAGTGCATTTAGTTATTTATACAATTGAACACATCTTACCTGTCGGCAACTTATGGAATTCGAACCCAAAAGTTTTCTTGCCGATACCGGGAATCGAACCCAGTACGCCAGGGTTACCACACTCGCGCCAGCTTATCCAATAGACCATCAGTGCTCCTGTGTATTCTCGCTAGAATTGACTTCAGTACATATTAACATAATTTTCTTCTCTCTCTGTGGAAATAAAATATCAGTGTCTTCAAATAAGTCATACATAAATAATTATCTTTTTTTCTATTGAAAAACATCAAACTAAGTTTTGCCTCTTTAAAGTTGTGACGTAAATTTACGTCACGAAATGACAAGTTATCCTGGACCATTCTTTATAGCCTTCATATTTTCTGTTTACTTCTGAAAGTGATATCTTGTTATTCCAACTTCTTCAATCTTAATTTTACTTTTCCTACTTTTCCTTGAATTTGATTTACACATAAAAAATATCATATTGAGGAATCAAACCTTAAAGTTCCTTCACCCAAAAATCAAACTCTTCTATAATAATGAACTTCCTTGGAGGTGGAGCTTTGTAATAACATACAGTACATTAAAAGCAAAGGATGTTTAAACCATTTAGAAGAAATTCATGTTCCAGTTAAGTTTTATAAGCGATTTCGAGCTATTTTTCCATCAAAATACCCTTTTATCGATAAAAACATATTAAGAATGCAGCTACGAGTTTGGGTCATATAAACTTGAAAGATTCCACGTGAATTTTAATAAGCGATAAAAAGGTTGCAAAGTTTTCAAACGCGTTTTTCTCGAAACGTCATAAATGAGCTTAGACGATCGAAAATAATACCACAGTTGTCGGCGTAATCAACTTATTGAAAAACGCCATCATTTAATTAAAGTAAGTTTTTGATAGCTAGAGAATGATTGTTGATTTCCGAAGAACATAGCTTTTGTTTAAGAGGGATTGATTGGTAAGAGATTTGCGTTAGACCAATCAGTTTAGTGAGATCATGAATTATTTTTCCAAAGACGGCATTCAAGTTTGTAGTTTGCTTTTCACAAAAATATTCTGCATGCAGATAAAATAAATAAATGGGCTTATAATCAGCTTTGCCTACTAGCGACATATCGCATACGTTGCGACGTTGAATATAATAATCACGCATCGCGAGTTTCCTAGGAGACTTGGAAAATGCGATTGATCAATGTGGTACAAAGAAAGTGATGAACAAACACGTACACTATTACAGAACTCGTTATTCAAAAAGTAAAAAGGTAAACAAAGCCTACGTCACTTGCCAGGATGTTCATGTTACTAGGCGAGAATCGTAAACAGCAGTTGGCAAAAAAATTTTTTCTCTAGTTTTCGCTGGTACAGCGATTTGTTTGAAAATGCAACTGATCTCACGAATTGCCTTGGTTACAATGTTTACAAAAAAAACTTTTACTAACACTTAGCACGAAATTTCCATCGCCACCTAAGATATGTATATAGGATTGTGATTGATGGCCTTGGGAAAAAATAGTAAATAACATAAAAAATGTTCGAGTACTTCATTGAAATCGCCTACTGGAATGAAAAAAGCCTGCGAACGACAGGAATCTCGCTAGTAAAAAAGCGTCGCTAGTCCTACTGTCGCTATTCGGTTTGGTGCTATACACATAATATATCTGCACATCATCAGCGAAAAGATGTATTGAACAGTACTGAAAAGCAGAAGGTAGATCGTTGATGAAAAGCGAAAAAAATAGGGGCCCTAAAATAAATCCTTGAGGAACACCTGATTGAACACAAAACAGGTGTTCCTCAAGGATTAATTTTAGGACCCCTATTTTTTCGCTTTTCATCAACGATCTGTTCAAGCAAACTCAGAATGGCAACCAATTAATAAAACGGTTTGGATGCGGCCTTGCAAGTATAACTGGACCAATTCAACTGCTGGCCTCGAAAAATTATATTTGTTGATTGCGAAACACGGTCAAAGGCTTTGACGAAGTCTATCGAATACAGCAATTCTTTTCATATCTAGGGCATAGGCAATATCGTTATGCACCTTTGTAAGCGCAGTTTCTAAACTGTGCGAAAGACGAAACCTCGATTAAATTCGTATAAAATTCATTATACATTGATTCAAATACTCTGTTACTTGACAGTTGATAATTTTTTAAAAGATTTTGAAGTTACTCTCAAGATACTTATTGGTCTCAAGTTCGATAAAACATGAATTTTAATTTTCTTAGTATTAGGAATAACTTTAGAAACTCTCCATTCATAAGGAAATTTTGAGGTTTCAATAATGGTATTGAAAATAAGTTTAAGAATGTGTGAATAATGTGTGGTAACGTAATTTTAATTAGTTTAATTTTAATTTCATTCATTCCCAATGCATCAGATGGTATTGAACTAACTGCGTTAATAATTTCACTGTATTAAAAATCCTTGAATTCGGAACCTTGGGAATTATAAAGATAACAAAATTCAATTCTTTCATTAGGGCTACAACAAATTAATGAGATAGCTAACAGTAATATGAGAATGCTCGATTTAGTCTTTACGAGTGATGCTAACAACATTGACATCTTCGGGCCCCCGATTCCTTTAATAAGCATTGACACGCATCATCCCCCTCTTGTGATGCTGCTAATGTGTGAAGAGGACACGAAATCACGTTCGCCTGATGAATTTGAGTTTGACTTCAAAAGATGCGATTTTGAATTGCTTAACGAATCCTTGGCTGCAATCAATTGGCAAAACATATTATTTGGCTCAACCGATCACGTGGTGGGAATTTTTCACGATACCCTCAACGGAATTTTTCGAGATATTGCACCCGTAAAAAAAACGGAGTACACGCACTGTGAAACGTCAACCTTGGTCGAATCCTGAACTTCGCAATCTGCGCAACCGCCTTCGAAAAGCTAGGAAAAGGTTTTACAACGACGATGGCATGGATCGCATGAACGAACTACGTGACTTAGAGAGCGCATACAACTCTTTGCATGTATTTAGTTTTTGTGATTACATGAATCGTATTCAGAACAACGCCCGGACTGATCCAGCATCATTTTGGTCGTACGTAAGAAAACGGAAAGGTGCTCAAGGAGTACCTCAAGTCATCAGATTCAACAACGCAACTGCCGAGACGCCGTATGATGCTGCAAATCTATTCTCGTCATTCTTTCAAAGCGTGCTAAGTAATAACTCAACACCTTTGTCTGAATCATTCCTGAGTAGCTTGCAGAGTCGATATTTCAATCTGAGCCTGCTGAGTTTTTCGCCGAATGACGTTCTTCGTAAGATAGCTGCTTTGGACGAAACGAAAGGACCTGGCCCTGATGGCATTCCGCCTTTCCTGGTCAAAAAATGCGCGGATTTCTTATCGATTCCTCTCTCGATTATCTTCAACCAGTCGTTAATGGAGGGCATTTTTCCCGATGCATGGAAAACTGCATCTATAATTCCAATCCACAAATCTGGAAGCATACACCAGGTGGAAAACTATCGCGGGATATCGATTCTGAGTTGTTTTCCGAAATTGTTCGAGAGCCTTGTCTATGATTCACTGTACCAATCTGTACGTCACACTATCTCAGAAAATCAACATGGATTTATGCAACGCAGATCTACGACCACCAACCTCATGACGTACGTTTCTAAGTTAATAAGGAGACTGGACAAACGTCAGCAAGTCGACGCCGTGTATGTTGACTTGAGCAAGGCCTTCGATAAGGTGCCACACGTATTGGCTGTAGAAAAAATGCGTCGTCTAGGTCTTCCTAGTTGGATTTGTAAATGGATTCATTCATATTTGAAAGGTCGAACAGCTTTCGTACGACTCGGTGCAGTGAACTCGACACCATTCGAGATCACATCTGGTGTTCCTCAAGGGAGCCACTTAGGACCATTGATCTTCCTTATTTTCATCAACGACTTAAGCGCCATTCTTGAGTCGGAAAATTTACTTTACGCCGATGATCTTAAAATTTTCCGTACAATTTCATCTCTAGTAGATTGCTGCGCACTTCAAAAGGACATCGATTTTCTTCAGGTTTGGTGTCATCACAACGGTATGGCTCCGAATATTGCCAAATGCACTACCATCTCGTTCACTCGTCAACGAAATCCCATCAACTTTGAATATAAAATGTCAACGATCGTTTTGAGCTGCACATTAGTCGTCAAGGACCTTGGAATCACCCTGGATAGCAAGCTCAATTTTTCACAGCATATCTCCTCAACGATAGCGAAAGGTTTTGCGGTCCTTGGCTTCATTCGTCGAAACACGGAATTCTTTAATGACTTTTATAGTTTGAAAGCCCTGTATTGTGCTCTTGTGCGCAGCATTATCGAGTACGGGGTTCAAATTTGGGCTCCATATCAAGCGGTACAGTCGAATAGGATAGAGAGGATACAACGATGCTTTTTAGATATGCTCTACGACAACTACCATGGAACGACTCATCTGACCTCCCGCCTTATGAACAACGCTGCTTGCTACTGAATTTGCCGACGCTGGCATCAAGGCGCGTCTTCCTGCAACGGCTTTTTATTTTCGACATCCTTCATAATAACGTTGATTGCCCAGAACTGTTATCGTTGTTACCCTTCAATGCTCCTGTGAGAACAACTCGATCCCTGGATTTCTTCAGGCTTTCCGTTCGACGAACCCAGTATGGTCAAAACAATCCTTTAGATACATGTTGTGCTCGTTTTAATGAAGTAGTCAGTGATTTCGATTTTAATATTTCCAAGAATGTGTTTAAATCTAGAATAGGATAGCTTTTTAATTGTTTAAATACTGTGAACCATCTGCGAAGATCAAATAAATAAATAAATTTATCAACGTCGATACTAGTAAAGTTTGATGAAAAGTTGTTATTTATTTCTTCAACATCAAGGTTAGATACAGCTAGGTTTCCTGGAAATTTCGACAACCCAAACTTTCTTAAAGCATTCCAGAATGTTCCGGCGGTCAAATCAAGATTTATGCGAATATTGTCCCGGATAGTTTTTGCTTTCGAAACACTAAACATACCGACACTTTGTATATACCTATTCATACCGCGAGCGGTCAAATGACGGCAAACACCGTTTTCGCTAAAACTCCCTTGTTTCTCAACCGATTTCTACCAAATTTAAAGTTTTGAAAAGCTTATAATTCGATTCAAATATGTTTTTCAGACAATTTTCAACTACAATCAATAACTTTAAAGTTATTTACAGTACAAAAAAATTTTTATGAAAAAACATGCTTCAGAACAAAGGTTGTAAATCAGTTATTAAGTGCTCGAAAAAAATTTCACTTAGTGCCTGAGAAAGCTGAAGTTAGAAGCTATATGTTGCACATATGGAAAATTTTTTTGAAAATTTTCTAAGATCATGGCCACAAAAAATGTAAAAAAATTGTGTAAAACCCGTACTTTTCAATCAATCAACCGCCAAAGCTGTTCCTGTTACAGTAGAAAATTTTGAAAAAGTGAATTGAAAAGTAGACGTAATTTGTCACATTCTGGCATCTTTAGATTTTTTAAAATACGAAATACATAATTTATGACGAATTTTCAAAGGTAGCTATTTTTCAAATATTTCATCAATTCGGATTTTTGATACAATTCCTACACCTAAATTTAGCTTTGCACTGGATTTTGAGTATGTTATCGTAAGGTTTAGGCAACAAAATTATATACAAAAGAAAGAAAATTTCATACCGATTCTAGTGATGTAACTACATTGGCGGTGCGATGCTTGACAAAAATATAATAAATACATTTCTGAAAGTAAAACAAGAAAATTTGAGCGAATGCTCGTTTTTTTTTTCGTTTCCTTTCGCCCGTCTTCGTGTGCAAAATAGCTTTGAGATATTACCACCCACTGCGCCCGTCTGCCAAGCAAGAATTTGTGCTGACTTCTCAAAATTCAGAAACTACTTCACTGTTTTATTTATCATATTTTTGCCAAGCATTGCACCGCCAATGCAGTTACACCACTAGAACCGGTATGAAATAAGCTTTCTTTTGCATATAGTATTATTGCCTAAACCTTACGTTAACGTACTCAAAATCCAGTGCAAAGCTGAGCTTAGGTGTAGGAATTGTCTTAGAAAATCCAAAAAGATAAAAAGTTCGAAAACAGCTACCTTTGAAAAGTCGTCATAAATTATGTACTTCGTATTTCAAAAAATCTAAAGATGCCAAAATGTGACAAATTACGTCTACTTTTCAATTCACTTTTTCAAAATTTTCTACTGTAACAGAAACAGCTTTGGCGGTCGATTGATTGAAAAGTACGGGTTTTACACAACTTTTTTACATTTTTTGTGGCCATGATCTTAGAAAATTTTCAAAAAAATTTTCCATATGTGCAACATATAGCTTCTAACTTCAGCTTTCTCAGGCACTAAGTGAAATTTTTTTCGAGCACTTAATAACTGATTTACAACCTTTTTCCTGAAGCATGTTTTTTCATAAAATTTTTCTTGTACTGTGAATAACTTTAAAGTTATTGATTGTAGATGAAAATTGTCTGAGAAACATATTTGAGTCGAATTATAAGCATTTCAAAACTTTAAATTTGGTAGAAATCGGTTGAGAAACAAGGGAGTTTTAGCGAAAACGGTGTTTGCCGTCATTTGACCGCTCGCGGTATGAATAGGTATACCACATACGTTATTCGAAAACCGTAACACTTAAAAAAAATTTAAAAACGCAAAAATACTTGCATTTCAAAAACAAAAATAGTCCTGTCGTTATATTTGCGAAAAAACAATTATATATGGCGTAATCATCGTTTAAAGTTCAAAAACCGTCATTTGACCGCCACCGGTACGTTTAGTGTTAAAGAATTCATTTTATTACGCAGAGTTTTGTACTTGTTTTTATCTTCGGCTTACTTCGAATGTTTGCGAGTATTCTACGCTAAGTTTCTATTGATTTTTGCGTGGTTTATTTCATGATTGAACCATTGATTTTTACGAGCCTTTCTAAATTTTAGAGAAAAGATCGACTAGTGAATTTCTAACAAAAATGTGTTAAAATGGTTAATAAGTATATCTGGATCATCTATGCTCATGAAAACGTTCCAATCTACTTCGTTGAGAGTAGCATGGAGTGCATTTTCGTCAAAATTTTTGTAGCTCCGGAACCAATTACCATTTGTTTGAACAGTTTTAGGGAAAAATTATTATGAGAAAATTAAGTCATGGTGTGAAACATCTGGTAATGAAATTTGGCTATATCGTATTACAGTATTGGAAGAATCGGATAAGAGCAGATCAAGTAAGGAATTTTCGGTATTTTGGAAATAAGTAGGTTCTTCATTAATGCAGCAAAAGATAGTGCGTGCAGGAAATCCCTTAAGTTCAGGACTCTTCATTTTGTTTGAAAAGGTCAGTATTAAAAACCCCGAAGAAGAAAGCGCTATTACAAGTAACAGCAAATTTGCAGCAGAGCAATTTGATAAAAATAAGAAAATAATTGATATAAATTTAAGAGTGCCAGTGATTAACACAGCAAGAAAAATTCGTGTAATTTTAGATTGAAAACGATGCACGAAAACGGAACATCGTTTTCAATCTAAATTTGCATCATCATTACATTGAGCCGTGTAAATTTAGACCATAAGCCATAAACGATGCACGAAAAGAGAACAGCTTACTGTCGTGTAAAAATACACAGCGATGTAAAATTTTAGATATTCCTCGGGATATTTGCAATTTTTATGAAATATTGAAATATTATGAGTCTTGAGAAGAAAACTACACTACAGTTTGCTATTATTAAACACTAGCTGATTTTACCCGGCCTTGCTCGGGTTCACATAAAATATAAATCAAAATTAGTCGATTAAATTTTCAAAATTTATATCTTTTTTTTTTAACTTCAAATGATGAATTTTTTTTTTCTTACCTCCTCTCTAATAAAAATCTCTTGATTTTCACGATAGTTCTTTGTACTATGGATATATTCAAGTTTTATTTACTTTGAATTTTCTATATAGACTTCCGAATCTTGTCTAACTATGTAAAAAAACTCACTTTTTATGTTTTTAATTGTATGTTTCCTTTTTAAGCTTTTTTATTGAACACTGTTTGATGAAACAAATAGTTTTTCTCAAATGTTGAAAGTTCCACTTATAACTTTTTTAAGTCATCGACAACAAATCATCTTAACCGAAGTTACCATTATAATGTTATGAAAAAGATTTTATTTGACTTTTAATTCAATGTTTCTATTCTTGGACCCAATCATCCCATTAATTAAAGTGAAGAGTGATCAATTTTAAATTTTTGTATATCATTTGTTTGAATTCGCAGTACCAAAAGATTCTACAATAAGTCTTCTCAAAATTGGATGGTTGAATTGAATACATTGATAACAAAAAATAACTGGCCAATGAATTTGAAATGTAAAACTAAAAAATCTTAGATTCAATTATCCTATCAATTAAATATATTATCCTTCGTTTAAATTCCCCGACGGCTATCAAAGCGTTGAAATCGAATCCTTCAAATTTTACTCTGAATCTTATTATTTTTTCTTTCTCTATGAGGGATTCTAAAAATACGAAAACTGTTTGTTCTTGAAAGCTGTATTTTTTGAAAATCTGTTAAATAGTTGTTCAGCACTCAGTCCAAAAAGTTATTCAGTTGAAAAAGTCGATGCACTGTTTAGTTCAATGTATGTTCTTGTTGACTCTCGAAGCCCCCCAGCACTTTGAAAGCCACTTCAATTTTAGTCAATAAATACTTAACAGGCTTTTTGCACTTTTCAATCCAAAATGTAAGCTCATTATTGCATCCAAAAATCTCGTACCAATACCACGTGCTTTCAACAGTAGAATGTACAAAAAACACCCGCCAAAATTTTTTTCTTTCAAATCTTTAATGCTGAGCAAGCTTTGATTTGCTTTCCAGTACACGTGAACTCTCTGGACGGTCGTTTCTAATGCCCAGCCCATGGTGATGGTGAAAATAACCCCGCCAAAGGAAACGAAAATCGGTCGACAAAATGGGTGCCATGACTTTTGATTCGTGGGAGAAAAAACAAAAGTTGTATGGGAGGGTCCCTTTTCTTAGGTGGGAGGGGCTCAACACTATTACTAAAACCTTACCATGGTCCAAACACATAACTGTACCAAATTTCAGGCTGATTGGTTAAGCGGTGTGGATTTGTATAAGGTGCATACAAACAAACAAACATATATAGTCCAACTCATCTTTATATATTAGATTTATTCAAAAAAACCTAAATAGTAAAGAAAAAACCAAAGAACACCCACCATCACGAGCACCGCCAGGCTGGGGCACGGTAGAATACGAATATATTCATATTCTGCTGATATTTTAACCGCTCACTGAGGAAACCAAACGAAATTTCGTTCCGGACAGTCACTGCCGAGTCAGGAGGGATTTTTGCTCACAAATGCCTCGGATTGTTCACGCAAATTCCTCTCCTGGCAATATTCCGGATCCCTGCCAGTGCAACATCTGCCGTCGCCGTAATCGAGAAACAAATAATTAATTTTTATAACATCATTCGTTTGTATTTTACTTTAGAAATTTAACACTTTAGCTATGTATAGAGATGATTAAGCTGCGTATTGAAACGAAGACGATCGGTTTCCGAAGAATGACTCGACTGGCAAAAGGTATACAAAAAAACAACAAACAAACAATTTCATTCAATTTTAAATCAACAGATATAATTTTACACTGCTTGCGATATAAATTTCATTGGTCGCTTTATTTTTACATCACGGAATGTAAAATTATAGCAAAACAATTTATTCCTATTTGCTTTTTGAGAACAGACTAAAATTACATCAAAAGGAGTGGAAAATTACATTTTTTTTAATTAAACTTGAGAAAAAATAGATCACGCGTGTTTTAGATTCCGTATACTTTTAGAAATTTTTTGCTGTGAACGTTAGAAATATAACTTTTTTCTACAATTCTTCCAAAAAAAAACACTTTTGAAGTTCAAAATTATAACTTCAGGTATAAGGCTGGAACAAATATCAAATTCTTCCTTTGTCACCCGCCTCCCTCCCCCCCCCCTTCGAAATCACAAAAAAATAAAATGAAATAAAACTTTCATAATTCTTTTTGTCTAATTTTTAGAATTAACAAACTGTGAATTGAGAACTACTATGGAAAAAAATATTCAACGGACCTTTTATCACAGAGAATATAGTTCGAGCTGGAGCTTAAAACGTGTGTGAGAATACCAACCTAAGAGCACCTGCAACGGTTCAGACGTAAATATTGGTTTTAAGTATACCAGTTTTAGCACAATTTGAAATTTTAGAATCGGCTAAAACACCCACTCCCCACCGGTGTAGGAGCAAATTTAAAATGGAAACACTTTCATTACAGACACTCAATAATTGAGAAGAAAAAACCCATTTTATTAGATAAATTGCATAAGTTTTAAGTTGCACGGTTAATTGTCTTAAAATTAATTCTACGAATATTCTTTTTGATGAAACAATGATTTCAACTATTCTACCAGGATTTCATTAATTTAAAAGCAAAAATGACTACACAACGAGGAAAAAAGGTCAATTGAAACAATTCTTCGATTAATTCAATCAAATTGCTTTGAATCAATGGAATAAGGTTTTGTTAAATGAAATGAAAAAGCAATCTTTTTTTCAAGTTATTGCTGACATTGATCAAGGAAACGAGAAATGTTTATCCCAAAATCAAAGAAAATTTTCCATTGATTTGTCGACATTTTTGTTTGACACAAATTTGTTTCACTATTTGTAAATTTATGTATGGATACAGAAAAACATGTTGATATTCACGAAAACTCCGAGCAATCCATACGAAACTAAAAATCTCTCAATATCTCAAATAAAACAAAAATTATAGAACAAACAATAAACATTTATTTTACCTCATCAAAAAAGTATTAAAATTTTCTTTTCGTTTATTTTTTTCAAATTTTAGAACGCTGACTGGATTCACTTATTCGTCGAGCCCAAATGAAAAGCTTTTTATTTAATTATATTAAATCAAGAATAATGTGACATCTATTATTTATACTTGATATGGTTTTTATTAACATCTTTCCTCAATTTATGTTACGTATAGGGAGGTTGAAGCGAAAAAAAAACTTTCAAATAATATCTCAAAAAGAAACTATTATCACACCCAATGTTACCCAAACATGTGTGAAAGAAATCATTGTTAGCTAAAATTTTCTCACAGTGAACTTAATCGGTCTGTCGTATATTTTGAAATCCTGTTCCAAATTTGCATGAATTTGGAACAAAGGAGTATAACTGTTGGGAATTTTGAAATCGATAACTGTGCTAAAACAGCAATTTACGCCACCGGTGCCAGCCGAAATGTTTTAGCGTGGTCGAAAACCGTGTTTTGCATCTACCGTTGGGACAGCCCTAAGTTTCAAACCAAATTCGTAAGTGGACTAACATCCAGAAGATGTCGCTACCAGTATACCAGTATACCAGTATAGTGCAATATACACAGCTAGAAAAATTCGTGTAAATTAGGATCGAAGACAAAAACGGAACATCGATTTTGATGTAAAATTCTACCACGGTGTTTTCAAGGATGTAATTTTTTTATCGTGTATATTTAGATCGAAAACAATGCACGAAAATGGATCGCCTTATTGTCGTGTAAAAAAACAACGATGGAAAAAATTTTAAGTTTTGTTCTGCATATTTTAAATTATTGTTTAATATCCAGGCTTTGGATGTTTCATGCTATTAAAAACAGTGATTAATTTTATAAACATATTATTTTAACTTAACAGCACAAAAGTAAATTTGAAAAATTCACCCACAATCACCAAGGGCAGCGCCAGGCAGGTACTTTATTGGACTCGAAGATGACAAGAATGAATCCTGATAATATTTTACCAGTCAGCGTCACCAGTAGCAAATTTTGTTCCGGACAATCATGGTTCCGGATCCACGTCACTGCAAAGAAAGAAGAAAAACTCATTTTCCATATCTCCGGTTTATTGCTTGAAATTTCACTTCATAGGGTTAGTTGCCCTACTTTGAACCCTTTAAGCGATGGTTTTGAAATAATCATGATTTTCTCAAAAATGGACGGGAAATTTATATCCTTAAGGGAATTCATTTATAAGTCATGATCTTATCTGCAAGTTTCAATGAAAATTTTCAACATATGTTTCGCCGTTATTGAGAGATTCGCAAAGATATGGATGATCCAAAGTTCCGACATTGAACCTACTGTTCCTATTTTGGTACTGGACCGGTTCCTTTAAATGGACCTAGAACTAAAATTCATATAAAAAGTATGATTTTTCGAAAATAAATAAACAAATTTATTGAAAATGTAATCTTCAATCAATTATTATCATACAAAAGTATTACAGCTTATTAACCTTTAGAAAAAAATTAAATTTCTGTTATGAATATCACAAACACTTTCATTCCCCGTCAGCTCTATCAGCAGAACAATAGCTGACACTTGTTTGTGTCTACTTACTTGTAGTTTATGTGCGTTAAGCTGGCAAAAACTGTTAGAAATATTCAATATTGGTTCGGAATTAGGCCTCAGTTAAAAATTCGCACCTTTGTTGATTCGTTGGTATTGATACAAAGTTTTGGTGATGATAGGTCTAAGCATGGACCATCAAAGTCGGAAGTTTCCTATATTTGGACCCGTTGCAAATTTTCCGAGTTTTCCATTTATTTTCATGAATTTTAAGAAAAATTGGTAGGATGGCTCATAAACTTCACAGTGAAAGTAATTTTCCTTTAAACTTTGGCTTGGAAAGTAAAAAATCGTGTTTTTTTCTTAAACACTCTATTTTTTTCAAACCGCGCCCCACTAATACTGATGAGGGGGTACATTTTTAAAAACGTTGAAAATTTAATCAAAAAAGTTTTTAATGTCAAAAAACGGTATGGTTGGGTTCAGGAAGAATAAGAGTTCATTGTGTGCATAGGAATATATTAATTCTATGCCAGCAAAAAGAATTATTTACAATTTTCGACATTTTAGGACTAAAGTAGGCTCTAGGTCCAAAGTAGGAGCACTCACCCTATATTTACCTAATCTTTATCCGTTCGGGATTCTGTGTGTTTTGCCTTCTTGATCCGTTAACACGTTCGTCTTTAAAAAAAAAGGGAAATCAGGTGATCTGACATACCTTACATTGTTTGAGATATAAATTTAAAAAAATATATTTTTCGATCAGGTAGTATAAACTTATACCAAAACAACTCAATTTTATACTTTTTGATTAAAATCTATTAAAAATAAATCAAAAAGGGTGTGAAAGAGTAGGCTGCGCCTGTAAACGACAGTTGTGAATTTTTTTGCTGCTAATTTTAACTCCTGAAAAATATATATAAATTGCTTTATTTTGTGTTGAAAAATGTTGATGTTTTGAGGTGTACGAGCATTATTTAATGCCAAAATTGGTGGATGATGTCTACTGGCCGCTGCAACTGCTGGAGCCTGTACCAGAGCTGATTGGAAATGACGAAGAACCTTGTACTGAGTGAGAGCATCGAATGTCTACACATAACGACCGATGAATCATAAAAAAGCTCTAGGAAAAGTACATTTCCAGGAACGTTGATTTTAGCGATGAACTCGGGAACAAATTTGGGGTACAAAGTGAAAAGAGGCGAATGGGGTTTTACTGGAGTAGAAGAACAGGAATCACCGGTTCAAAAATACTGATGGAAGAGTTTAGCGTCCCAGACCTGCCTGGATAAGCGTCAACCTGAAAAGTTTCTGGTGAGATCAAACCATTTTTTTTGTTTTTATTTCTGATTCCAACTGCACATTTTAAACATTATAACTTCATAACCTAACCCCTACATAATCATTAGAAGCGTTTGGCAGGGAACTCCACGCTTCATCTCTCCCTTGTTCCTGTATCTTTTGCGTTTTCATCACATGGTTGGCCTGGCCGTAGTAGTATCTGCAATGCATGTTCTATGTATCAGATACTATGTTGAAAAGAAAAATGAGGAACGCAAGTTTTTCATTTTTCAGGATGCATACAAGTTTTGGCCATGTTGGTGTAAGAAGAAGAAGAAGAAGAAGAAGAAGAAGAAGAAAAATAAATCAAAAAGGGTGTAAAATTACATCTTTTTACAATTACACTGTGGGATAAATAGATCCCTCTCATTTAAGATTCCGTATACTTTAAGAGTTTTTTTGCTGTGTATATTGCACTGGCCTTCTTTGAGATAATCGATGAGTATTAATTTCTAAGCGTGTCGAAAAAATGAAAAATAGGTATACTGGTAGCGACATCTTATATATGTTAGTCCACTTAGACCAGGCCCACCAATGGTTGCTAAACCTCGAATCGAGTACATTCAGCAACATATCTATCAACCCAACATCGCACCAACAGTCGCTAACTTGATTTGAGAAATAGCATTCGAGCAGTAGGTTGTTACAGGATGCGTTTATGTAGCAACCCGGTAGCAACGCAGCCGGTCGTCACTATCAGAAAATAAACAAAAACAAAAACCAACCTGAATGACAACAATGGGTGCGAAAATCAGTAAGTAAATGAAAACGCAACCGATCAAAACATCTAAAATACCGACCGAAATAGCAACGCCCGGTTGGCTTGGTCTTACGAATTTGGTTTGAAACTTAGGTTGGTATTCTCTCACACGTTTTCAACACATTTTTTTCGGGGCTCGCTGTCTGTTATCTGTGCTATTATCTTTAGATTTTGCTAGATTTTTGCCTAGTGTCAGGGGCACCCTGAATTAAGGATCAAGTCTCCTTTAACTTAAAAAATATCACAACTGTTTTCGAAAATGCTTGAAATTACACCCTGTCAGAAAATGCAGATGACAGCAAGTTGCTAAATTTTCCCAAAATGATACGATGAAAATAAGAAAAGGGGGTCAAGTATACCCGTTCTCCCCTAAAGTTAAGATTTACTCGTGATAACGTTACTTAAAATTTATGTGAAAAATTATGGTTTTTCTTTAAGTTGTAAGTAACGTTGAAAAACTTGATGATTTTAAGCACTTGACGCGTTATCCAACACAACAAGCATTTGGACCAAGTTTGTTTTTGGGTCTTGAACACGTGTCCTCTGCCTTAGAAAGCTGGCCATTAAATTTTGTAAGCCACTGCCGTCTTACAAATTGTATAGATCAGAGTAGGTCTACACAAACATTTTCAATACTGAGAAGTAAGAACAGTCTCTAATCACTTCAAGCTGACCGACCTTATCTATCAACAGATTGGCAATTGGTTTTCGGACTTTCGCTTTCCGGGGAGTCACAACAATTGATGCGTTATGATATTTGCCAACGCCGTCATCCATCGACGTTGTTGTGTCAACTATAGAGACAGACATGTGCTGGCGAAAACTATCAATTAAGTTTCCGTGATGCGATGCGGCCCTCATGTATGAAATGCGAGAGATAAGGTCGCCGGGTGATGAAGTTGCTTGGAAGCGGCGATGAAAGTGTGCGTGGGCGGGTGCGGAGAAAAAAGGATCTATTTCGGACAAAGCAAGGTTCGCATGTCCTAGCCCGGCCGGGGTGAGATGCGTGCGTGCTCAAGTCGTGCTGGACTCTCGGCTGGCGGGTGAGATTGATTGTGATGAAAATTATTTTGATAGAGCGTCAAAATGTTGCCCTTTTCACGCAGCTACTTCTGCTGGCACCGTTAAGGATAAACAAAACACATCCGACATATGAGCTCTCTTTTGGTTCGTTCTGATCCATTCTGTTTTGATACCCGGTAGGATGTGGTGGAAGAGACCTTTCTGCCCAGTTCCAGTTGTTGATGGGGATTCGGAATGTTTGACGAGTCTCGTTCTTCAAAGAAAGGCCACTTGTCGGACGTGTGTGCGATAATTTCTGGCTCCGGGTTTGCCTGGAGGTGTTAAAGCTATCCTATACGATGGCAAGTGTGCCGTATCAACTGTTCTGAACCATTTCTCTAGATACATAAACATATCCTATGAGTAAAACCCCGTAAGGGTACGATACATTGTTTCAACTTGAACTAAACCCATTCGTAGATGCCAGCTCTTCAGCTTCTTCGTGTGTTTATCTGAAGCATCATAATACGTTCTTCACTTATTTGGTCCGTACGAAACAAATCCAATCCAATGCATGCATCGGGGGATATCCGTTTGATAGGTTTTTATTAACATCTGTTACCGAACGAGTAACATTGATTTGATTTTTTTTAAATAAAGTAACTGATGGGTTGGAGTTAGGTTAAAACATTATAAATAGCTTAGATTAGAAAGACAACGGCGGATTCAAATTCAAACACGTGGTGGACTGCGAAAAGTAGGCGAAAATAGAGGAACGCACATGGGTTTCACGGCTTGCGTACGCCTATAACGCAGCGCCGCAAGATTCACGCGTTTTGGAAAAACGCAAGCAGAGCCGAGCCGAGGTTTCTTGCTGAGGCGAGACAAATCACCAAGTCTCTTGGTTCCCGGCAGTGATCGAAGGCAGACGTACCCAGCAAACGATCCGTGGTGCGACAACAACCTTAGTGTGTCTGTTTTGTGGTGTGTGCCTAACGAAGCTGAAACGACTCCGAAACCAGCACGTGTGTCCATCAGCAATAAAGCACGCAAACCGCTTGAGTAGTTCGGACCGATCATCGCCGCAGCCAGAGACCAGCTTGGACCGAATCCCTTCTCCATGGTGTGGGTGGTCATTTTGGTCAGCATCCTATCGAAGCCCGAGGTGCGCGCCAAGCCAGCGCGCCTAGCTAGCAGTGTCCACCAGACCATCGACAGCCAGCCTGGTGTGCGTAAAACAGCACTACGCGTGGCTTAGTCAGTCTGGTTGGCCAGTCCAAGTCGAGAGAGAGATCGTATCATCCAGCTGGTAGTGCGTGGTACCGCACTACCTCTCCCGTCCCATCAACACGTCTCGTCCGAGTGAGGCGACTGTGGAGTCGAAGACCGAGGTGCGCGCATAGCCTATAGCGCGTGGTTGGTCTACCCAAGCCGAGGAGAGAGACCGAACTAGCCGTGAGTGTGGTGCGTGGTACCGCGCCGTTCCTCCCGTTCCATCCAGGCGTCGCCCAGTGCGTGCGACCAAGACGACCCGACCGAGTGAGACGATTGTCCCGTTATCATCCCGACCCCGTGTACTTTTCATCGAGAATTCGCCGAATACATCTGATTTGAAACCAAGGTATTTATCTTTTAGGAATCCACCCATCCGAAAACTCCCCCAGCCTAACAAACGCCCTGAGACCCAGGAACAAAAGAGGCCTTGAGCGCCCAAACCCATTAGTCCCCGTGGCTCTAGACCAGGGACTGGGTGTTGCTGGGCAGCCCCTTCTGGGCTGAACCCGTTCCTGGGGAAAAAGCAAAGTTTCACATCAGGGCGGACTTTTCGTTTCGTTTTCGCTGTCACGGCCGCGCGTCACAAGAGAAAGATTAAATATTTGTTTAGGAACGCCATCAGTTGGAAGATGTATTAATATTTTACGCGCATTGGAGGGATTTTCGAAAAAAATAACCAAGTAAAATAGATGCTCCTCATGCAACGGGGAAGTGTTGGACCAATTTGGGAGAGGGGTGCTGCCTCAACTGTCTGTGGGATAAAGCATCTGTTGCGATATTTGCCCAGTGTCGAATGAATATGGGCATTTACCTACCTATTTCCAACTTACGGATGGAACAGTCCGCAGCTGGCTGATTCCAACTGCTCGGAGGATGGATTTTAGATAAATCATTTCCAAGGAGGGAAACGGAAAATATGTCTTGCTGTATAATTGCATCTTTTATCGTCTTAGCACTGCTTTCAATGGTTAATTACTCTGATTCATGTCAAAAGGGGGTTGATTCTGAAGGAAGAAATGCGAGATCACTTTAGCACCATATTTGCATTGACTGAATTTACTCCTTTGTTCTTTTATTTAAGTTTCTTTGTAAATTTTTGGTGAAACTAAGAGATTTCACTCATTCATCTTGTTTTGTAACAAGGTTTATCAAGCGCTTTATGTCAAACTATTATACATATATAATCGTTTTTGGTCCATTTGAATTCATGTTGAATTAGCTTATCGCCGCGATAAGTTGTTTGTTTTTATTATCGGCTTTTTTCGGCGAATAAATAACTACAAAATTACTTGCCAGTTGGTCCGGACGTTTCGAGCTACTTTTGGCGTTTCTCTCCTCTTCAGCGGACCTAAAATTAAATTTATTTTTCTATAATATACCATTTTACTATACTATTTTAAACTTACTCAATCTAGCGATCGTCTGTACTACTGTTTTATAGTTATTTTTTTACTTTTGATGTTATGTTTTTATTTGTCTGTCAGTGTTTTGATTTTAGGTAAAATGGAGTTGTATTCTGACTTAAAATTTAAAGAGTCCTTCTGTTTATTGACAACGTCGTTGTCGCCCCTAATTTTTATGTGGAACATTTCTGAACAAATTCTTGTGTTATATTTAGAGACTTTCTCAAGAATATTCGTGTTTTTAAAGTCAAAAATAGGACCATATTCGATGCTATGTTGGGCTAGTCATGATCCTCCAACCTTTTTGTTCTTATCATCGTTTTTATGTTGCTCTAATCTTTTATACAAAAACTGACTTGTTTCGCCAATATAAGATTTTTAACATTCTCCTCATTTTACCTCATAAACTACATTTGCTGTTTTTTCCTTTGAAAGTGTATCTTTAGTTTTTGTAAAAATTATGTTTTTAACTATGTCTAACGACTTAAAGGCAACATTGATGTCATATTGCTTAAAATATCGAGCTTGTTTTTCCCCTAGATCTCGCAATAAGGTATTGTTATAAAGTTTTTGGCTTGTTTGATTTTTTCCGCACTTAAACTGTTGTACATTTTATGCGTTCTCTCTTTTACAATTTTTGCTACAAGTTGTTCGGGATAGTTATTTATGTTTAGAATGTTTTTTACAGTTTTAAGTGTTCATTCCCTATAGTTAACATTTGTCAATTTCAACGCTCCATCAACTAATGCGACTATAGTGTTTACTTTGTGTGAAAAAGGGTTCACCGATCTCTGTTGTGTTGTGAGCCTACTTGGTTGAATGACTCAACTGAATCAAAGCAATCGAAAGATTCCTTCTAATTCAACCACGGTAAATGAAAAGTTCATATACCGGTATTTCGATAGCAATTTACTACCTTCTTCAGTGAGCGTTTTCGATTGATCATCAATCGAAAACGCTCACTGAAGATGGTAGTAGGTTGCTATCGAAATACCGGTATATGAACTTTCCATTTACCGTGGTTGAATTAGAAGGAATTTTTCGATTGCTTTGATTCAGTCGGCTTACCGATCCATGCGAAGAGCCGTGTTCGAGTGTATACATTGGTCTTACCAAAAATACTCTCGATCAACGACTCTCCGGACACAAGAGCAACATAAAAATGTTAAAGAAGAAACAGGATACAAATACAAACAACACAATAGCAACGGAAAAAAAACAGAGAGAAAGACAACACAGCACTCATAGACCACATTATAGAAAAAAACACACATTCAACATCGATAAAACAATAGTACTAGATACAAGTTTCAACAAATACATCTTAAATTTTCTCGAAATGTGCCATATTTTCAACACACCTAACACAGTTAACCAAAGAACAGATATAAACAATCTGAACTCTATTTTTGCATCTGTATTAAACATATTGAACCAACACAACTACAAGAAAACAAATCGAAAAGATGTCACAAATATCAAAAGTCAGAACTAGAGATGTACCGAATATTCGGTCGGCCGAATATCGCCGAAAAACCCTTTAAGCCGTATATTCGGCTCACCGAATACCGTCAACTGGGGTAACATGCAACAATTTTCAACTTCAATGGCTTCTAAAAAACTTATGTGCACAGTTAATCCTATCGTTTATGCATCAAAAGTTTTAAGGGTGACGGGACATTAAATTGGCGTAGTTAAAAAAATGATGGTTTCTTTAGTTATTTTTAATTTTCTAAAAACATGCGATTTTCACCCTCCTTATGAAATGGGGTAACTTGCAACGAACTTAGTTTTTAATGAAAAATCTTATGAACACGTATGAAAATTTATAGTTTTTAATATATTTTCGTTGCTTTAAAGACCATTACGCATGAAAACACCGTTTGCTGTAATTTTTTTTTGTCTGTAAAAATTAATTTTCACATTTTTTCTGAAAATAATGTAGCTGCATACATTTAGGGGTTAAATAATACTAGGAAACATTCAACAAGCAGAAATCATAAAAATAAATGTTTGGATGAATGAAATTTCAATGTTTACAAACGCGTGATGCGAAACTTCCATATTCCAGCAAATAGAAACGAGATTAACAAGGTGTTTGTTTGATTTGCATTTTGTTGCATTTTACCCAAGATACCTAACTGAATTACAAAAATATTTATTTAAAAAAATTGAGTGATTGTTCGAAAAATATTTTAACACCAACGGTGTTGGTATAGCATGAGGAAACCAGTAAAAAGTTTGTAGAAAATATTATCAAGCCAATCCGTCATACTGGGTGAAGTTTTTTACGACATAAAAAAATGTTAAAATTTGTACATTTTTTGCTCGATTTTTAAAATTTTAAATAAAAACAAAAAACTTTAAAAAAAAAAAAATAGCTTAAGATGCGAGAAATTATGTAATCATCATTTTGTAATCATTAAAAGATAACTTTATTACAATACATTAAATTAAAAATTGATTCAGTGTGGTATTATATAAATGTTGCATCGAACCCCGCTGTTGCATGATACCCCGTTTGACGGTAGTTGAGCTAAGTATTCGGCCGAATAGGCCGAATATCTACTACAGACCTGTCAATTTTTCAAATAATTTGGGATAATTTATAAAATATCCAAAAGTAATGTTGTAAAAGCTACACAATCATTAAAAACTTATGGTTTCAGCAAAGCATCTGAGGTGTATCCGCGTATCTTTCACTGTAGATCCTACAGGATAATGCTAAACGGTATCGCTTTATACTTTGATTATAGTTTATTCCAGATTTTCTGGAAATATTTAGTCATGCCCATAAATCAAGTCAAGAATCCAGATAAGTCAAATCTGGCCGGGATGTCCAGATATTGTTTAATACTTCCCGAGTTTTGCTCGGGTTTATTCAGATTATTTACTAAATCAAATAAAAATCTCAAATTCCTCTTCAGTTTTTTTTAGGATTTGTGTTCAATTTTTCAAAAATTTCTAAATATACATAAATGTTGCCCTTTTCTTATTTTTTTTTCAAAAATCGTTCTGAATGCCTGACCGTCCGAATACGTGTGGTTGAAAATATTTTAAAGATATCATGCTAAAATTCAACCTTCATCTAATTCAATATCAGAGAAGCAATTTCAAATAGCTTGACACCTGTTTCGACATGTTTTATTCCAGATTTCACAGGAACACAATCTCTTTGGTGATAAACGCCCTAGATGCGACTAGTCATCTGATGTCTTTTCAGTTATTGGTGACATTTTAAAAATCAGAAAGACCCCTACTTAATTAAAAAAAAATCTTTTAATACATCATCGGATAATATCATCATATAATTGCTTAAGGGGGGGGGGGGGGGGGGGGTAGGGTCTAACACTTTCAAAAAATCGATTTTTTTATTTTTTTATTTTCTTATTGTAAAACATTTCAAGAATGTTGTGTCAAATTTTCAAGTCAATTGAAGCAAAACTGTTGAAATTATAGGCCTTTATCTCCTCCTATTTAATACTGCAAGAAAGCAAGAGCAGAAACTTCAAACGCGTTTTTCTCGAAAGCACATTTTTAAAGTCCGTGGACATCGTCATTTGAAAACTAATTATCCGATTCTTTCAAATTTGGAACATATTTTCTACATAGAAAATACCAGACGTTTTTGTTTTTTGATTTTTTTACTTTGGGGAGATTTTACAGATAAAAAATGGCGGATTTTTTCGTGAAAAATCGTAGTTTTTACTTCAAACAGCCACAAAAATTTCATAAAATTTTTTTAAGTTAAATAAAAACGTTTGGGTCCAGAAAAACATCTATTAAAAATATTTCACCCTGATTTTTTTTACTTCAGATGATTCTGTGCTGAGATACAGTGTCCACCGCAAATCCTGTTTTCTAAAAGGCATCCTCGAAAGTGCTCCGTCACCGGCTCATTTTTCAATATTTTTCTACGAAAAAATTGCTAAATGTTCTTTTAACAATGCTTTATATAATGCAAAAAATTTGAAAACATTTGTTTGAACGATAGCTCTAGAAAAAAATCGTGAAAATGGTGTTTATTTTTTACCCGTTAGACCCTACCCCCCCCCCTTAAGGTTTTTTCATTGAAAACTCAATAGAATATTCGACCAAATATTCGGCCGAATACTTGTTTGGCCGAATAGTTGAAAAGCTCAATATTCGGTATTCGGCCGTTCGCCGAATGAATTTCAAATGTAAGAAATAGTACAGTTTCAAGTGATCTTTTATAACATTATCAACTACCATAACAGTGATGCTACACCAAATAATCCGGACAGTACGTTTTTACAAAAAAAAAAAAAAAAAACAAGTAATAAACGACAACTTTGTAAGTAGGCTTAGAAACTAGGACAATCAACACAAACAGTACACTTAAGTTTAATTATCAAAAAACCTTGTAGGATCTCTGATGATGGTGTTAATAGACACCGTAACGTCGGAATAAAATAAACGTCGTTTATAAAAATTTATTGGACTGATTTGCCGTGAATAAAACACTGAAAGATACAGTCGACCTGTTCAAAATCAATATTTATTTACAATATTTACAAAGTTTTCATCCAAACAGGCCCAAAAATCACAATTTTTAATGTAACCATTAAATGAATGATTGCAAAATTTACTATTAAATATTGAAACAGAATTATTTGATGATGTTCGGTTTTTTGCTATACGAATTTTAATTACAATTAAGACACTTTAATATCTTAAATCCCAAATTCTATTTCGCAAGGAAAGGCATATATTAAAAGCTATGTAGGTTTAATAATTTATTATTAAACTTAAGAATTTACAGGAATTGTTTGAGAATTTCTGAGTTTTTGCGAGCATATTGCGAAATTCCGAATATCTTCACTTCCGAAGAACCAACCAGCAAACATTTTTGTAGGTATATTTCTCATCAACTTTGTTATACGCTTCAGGTATACATTATAGAATGATCGTATGAAACTCGAAAAAACAGCATTTATCTACCAAAGTGGAGGAAATTTACATTAGACTGAGTCGATTTGGGGTCATTTTTGAATTTTTGAATCCCTGGGGTCTAGAAAGCTTCGTCTTGGTCCAAAATTCATCCATGATTTTTTGCAGAATTTTTAAGTAACGTTTACATGAGTAAATTTGAGCTTTTAGGTTTATATGGGAAAATTGAATATTTTGTACTAAAAAATCATCATCATTTTTGTTTCTTCTGTGAAACCGAGCCAGCTGATGGTTTTTGTGCCAATTTATAAAATTCTTAAAAGGAAATTTTTCGCTGAACAACTTTGTTGAAGACCGTAACTTCGTATTTTATTAGACAAAAAAATTATGTTAAGATTCAATAACATTTTTATTCCGGAAATCACAGAATTAGAGTAGGTTTTTCGAAAAGGAAAATATACTTAAAGCTGAGAGTTTCGTTATTAGAAAAAAAAGAATAATTAATTCAGTAAGTAAGTTTTTTTAATAACATTGTTTTAAGCAATATGTAAATACTAGACAAATATTGAACTTCCTCTCACTCTCATCATCTCCGGTAGTATTTGTCTTTCATTTTATCCGTCCGTAATTTTCAATTCCAGAATTTTTTTTTAAATAGCTACCGTTAACTGGACATCATGCAACACTTTTCAACGTCAATGACTTCAAAAATTCTTAATCGCCACAGGCATGGCCGTAGGAACGGGGGGAGGGGGGTTTGAGGGTTAAACCCCCCCCCCCTGGAGGGTCCATCAAAAGCAAGCAAGGTATTCTACTTCACATTCAAAATTTGTTATTCTTAATCAAATTTTGATTATGGAGTAAGGTTATTCGACAGTAACAATCTTGACTTTTTTTTTTTTTAAATATGTCTTTATTTGTATCAAATCATCATTACACTTATATTACATTATTGCATTAAACTAGGTGTTCAGCTCAATAATGAACTGTTCATAGCCCTATAAGTAACTAGATTATAAAAATTTATTTATAAGATTTTAATTTGCTGAGCGCAATCAAGTTTTTAATGTAGGAGAACATCCTGTAATAGCAAAAATATTTTATACTTAAAACTAAACACTATCTTAAAATTAAACTAAACATAAAGAGAACGAATCTCTGCGATGGAAGACTGCATCGATTTGCCTCTGAAGTTGGAGATGATTTTGTTGGCCATCTCTTCGATCGATTCAATGCCCGCAATCCGATGAAGATCTTCGGTGCTGTGCCAAGGTGGAAGCCGCAAAATCATTTTCAGAACTTTGTTCTGAATCCTCTGGATGGCTTTCTTCCTCGTCGCGCAGCAGCTAGACCAAATCGGAACTGCATACATGATCGCTGGTCGGAAAACTTGTTTGTAGATGAGCATCTTATTTCGCAGACACAACCGGGATTTCCTGTTGATGAGAGAATAAAGAGATTTAGTGTATTTATTACATTTAGATTGAATATCGTCAATGTGATTTTTAAAAGTAAGATTCCGATCAAGTGTAAGTCCCAAGTACTTAACGTGATCAGACCATTCTAATGAAACTCCATTAAAAGTTATGGAATGATTTTCATTAGGTTTTAAAAAATTTGCTCTTGGCTTATGGGGAAATAAAATAAGTTGAGTTTTGGAAGCGTTAGGAGAAATTTTCCACATTTTCAAGTAATTCAAAAAGGAATTTAAATTTTGTTGCAATCTACTGCGTACCACCCGTAAATTTCGACCTTTGGCTGAAAGCAAAGTGTCATCAGCAAATAATCTTCTACCTTTTCCTTCTGGTACATCAGGAAGATCAGAAGTAAAAATATTATATAAAATTGGCCCAAGTATACTACCCTGAGGGACACCAGCTCTAATGGGTGTCCTTTCAGAGCATGAATTTTGATAGTTTACTTGTAAGGTTCGGCTAGTCAAATAATTTTGAATAATTTTGGTGAGATATACAGGAAAATCAAATCGAGCTAATTTAGCTACTAAACCTTTGTGCCAAACACTGTCAAAAGCTTTTTCAATATCAAGAAGAGCAACACCAGTTGAATAACCTTCAGATTTGCTAGCGTTAATCATATTAGTTACACTCAAAAGTTGATGTGTAGTAGAATGTCCATGACGAAAACCAAATTGTTCACCAGGGAAAATAGAATTCTGATTAATGTGAATCATCATTCTATTCAAAATAACTCTCTCAAATAGTTTACTTAAAGAAGGAAGCAAACTAATTGGTCGATAACTTGAAGGCTCTGAAGCACTTTTTCCAGGTTTCAAAATTGGAGTTATTTTGGCATTTTTCCATTTATTAGGAAAATAAGCCAAATGAAAACATTTGTTGAAGATTTTAACTAAAAAATTTAAAGTGCTTTCAGGCAACTTTTTAATAAGAATATAGAAAATCCCAAACAATCTTGACTTAGAACTGATGTCAGAACCTCGAAAACCAATCCCAGGTCAGAATTCAGCTACAGTTTTTCAAAAATTTATTACTTATTAATAGGAGTTCATCTCTGAGTACTAAAAAATAAGATTTAACCCATTCTAGAAATTCTGGTTCCTAATAATCAAAATCGAAATTGTATTTGTGTTTTCATATTTAGGATTATGAATTTAGAATTCTTGATTTCCGGATTCCGGATTAAAAATTGAAACGAAAAGCTGTATTTGAAATCGCTTTTTAAATTTGGTTACACATTTCCCTCAAAATTCGATTCATGATTTTTGAAACTCAAACGAATTTTCGAATGAATAAACAAACAAATGCATTTTTTACGTTTCGATAATATTTTTCCAAAATAAAAAAAACTAGAAAAAAAAACAAAGTTCTGAGTTTTTGATTTTTATTCAGATTCGAAGTTCCGAATGAACGAATTTCAACTCAAAAATTAGATTCGAAGTTCATGAACTTTATTCTAATGCAAAATTCAATCATAACAAAGTTTCAGAATAGCGATATAGATTCATCATTCGAAATTTTTCTTTTTATAAAGATTTGCAAGTTGGATTAGAAATAGATTACAGAAATAAAGTACAGTCCCCCCACAATCATGGGTCCTACACAATTATTAGTCACCGGACATTTGAACTGCTGATATCTACTGAACTAAGATAATTTTGTTCATGCTTCTATTTTAAGTTTATCGATAATATCACCAACGTGAAACCAAAAACATCCGAATTACTATTATGGTTTCATGATTAAGGGCTCTGGAACTTATTTCAATTCTTGGCTCATATTTCTGAATTCAGAAACCGTTTTTATGTACATTGTGGAAAACGTATTGAAACTCCGAAACAGATTGAAAATTCAAATTTTAAATACAGTCTCAATATTCAGATTCAGATTCAACTCGTTAACGAGTTCCACAAACAAAATGAATTTATCAAGATGACTATTTCTGTAAGGAAATAAAATTGCAAGAGATCGCAGACTTTTACCTAATTCTGATTGAGAGTTCAATTAAAAATTTTATACAACGTCAGTTCGTTTGCACAACTCAGCGGAAAATGACAAAAATTTAGTAGAATTTCAACTCATTTTGGTAGTTTTTTGTTATGAAATACTTATTTGATACCATCCAAAGGAATTTATTCTTAATGAAAACTAATTGATGGAAAAGAAACATGTTTCTTCTCTTAAAGAAATTGCAGGGAATTCCATATGTTTTGGCGTATTGTCCACCATTATAAATATTGTAGATTTTTCAAGAACCAAATTTAAAACTTAAATTTTTAACTTGCATCGAGTTTGCATAGATCCGATTTGAACCGCAAAATTTTAATTTTTTACTTTTAGAAATTGGATTTATTTTTAGAATTTCTGTTTTCGAAATTGAAGGCTTTCTTTAAAAAATTTTAGTAAGTTGAAATAAAAAAAGAAATATTAAGCTGACCAGATAACCCGGTCCCAGACTTGCCCGGATATTTGGTAAAAAAAAATTGGAAAAGTTTTGCCCGGCCCGGTTGCGCGAATTTTGTTGAAAAATATTCCTTTTTTCAAAAAAAAAAAAAAATTAAAGAATCCGGACAATTCTTTCAAATTTTTTTTAGAAAATCAAACTAAAATTCAACTCGCATCATAATGACGCCTAGAAATGAAGTTTTTCAAGTCATATTTGTTAAAATAAACATTCAACATTCAAAATCTGGTTATGTTTTTCGATGGAAAAATAATTAATTACTCAAATGTACTATTTCATGATTTTCGTTGGATAGTTCTGGGATTTTGTCGAAATTTCCCGGATATTTCCCGGATTTTACTATGAAAATTTGGAAATTTAATGCTCGAATTTTGCCAGGTATTAAATAAAATAGTCCGGAGTTTTAAGATTATGGGACATCAATTGACGTAGTCAGAAAAAATGTTGGATTCGCCAGTTATTTTTAAATTTACAAAAACATGCGATTTCACCCCACTAAGAAAAAAGGGTAAGTTGAAACAAACTTTGTTTTTCATGAAAAATCAAATGAAAACGTTTGAAAAATTATAGTTTTTGATATATTTGTTATTTACAACACATAGAGTACCAATTGCAGTAATTTTGGTTTTGTTCGAATCAAGTTTTATGCTTTTTCTGTACTGGCTGAAAACATAAAAATTAATGTTTGGATCGATGAAATTTTGAAATAAACAAACGCGTGATGCAAAACAATCATATTCCAGCAAATTGAAACGATATTTAAGAGGTGAATCTTTGATTTGCATTTTGATGCATTTTAGCCCAGGTTACTGAACTATAAAAATATTTATTTAAAAAACTGAATTGTAAAAAATATTTATTAAAAAATGTGGTGATTGTTGAAGAATATTTTTACACAACCAGTGTTGGTAAAGGACAAATAAAGCAATATAAAGTTTGTAGGTGATATCATTATGAAAATTCGTCATAAAGTTTTTCACGGCATAGTAAATTTTAAAAATATGTAGGTACATCTAAATATTGATCGATTTATTAAACTTTCTATGAGAATCAAAAACTATCTCACGATAGGAGAAACTATATTATCATCGTTTTGTTATCATTAAATGATAACTTCAATACATTGTATTAAAATAAAAATTAAATAATTGTGGTATACAAATGTTGCATCTAACCCTACTGTTGCATGATGCCCCGTTTGACGGTACTCTTATCAATAAAGCTTTAATCATCTAAATGTTGAAATCTAAGGAAATTTCTTTTATGTATTTTGAAAATTTATACCTATTAAAAAAATCTTTCTTAAAACGGGTAGTATTTTACCCCTACCTGGAATGTATTCGTACACCTAGTTAATGCGGCAGTTAATTTTATATTTACGATCTCGGCCAAATTACACATTCATTCACAAAAACATTCGCATTGTTTACAGTTAAATTACACCCCAATAAACTAAATCTATGTAAGTGATAGATTCCATAAACCGCACCGAATAACAGCGCGGCAATGAGAAAGTTGAAAAAAAAACCTACGTTCGACTAGCTAAGCTGAGTTTCCCCTCTTAGTCAAAAGAAACCAAAAACCAGGCCCAATGGAGGCAAACCGCCTGAAAAAAAGGTGGCAGGACAACGATGAAGGTTTATTCCCGGCGGAGAAATGCGTGATTGAGAGCGATAGTTTATGTTCATGCTTGATAAAGCAAACGCTATTCCACGGATCTCCCGGAGGAAACCCGAACCCGGAATAAACCCGGGCTGAAAAGGAAAGCCCCAACCAAACCGAAAAGTTCTCTGTCGCCCTCTCTGAGCGCAGCACCACAACGCCGTAGCAATGCGGAAAAGGTGCCATAAATTAATAGAATCAAAATTTCCTTTTTCCGCCTACACCCCCACCATCGTCGAAGCAAGGAGGAAGAGCTCGTTGTGCAATCACACTTTTCCACGTGAGGTTCAAAAGGTATGTACCAGTACCAGTACCAGAACCAGAACGTTAGCGTGGAAAGGAGAAATGGAATAAAATTTATAAATCCTCTGTAATTGCCGGGGAATATTTGGGTCTTACATCGGGATTCGTTCATATCTGCGCGATCTCGTTGTTGTTGTTGTTGTGAAGTACTGGTTGATGCGATGCCGAAGTCAAGTGAACTGGAATGTGCCCCCATGCCGATTGCCGAAGGGAGTTGCATGCCTATACGGAAAAGGTAAACGTTGGCTTGGAAAGAGGCGTTCTTTAAGGGAAAATTGAAGTATGTGTTTGTTACAATGCAAGTTAACTTTAAAAAAAAAATCACTTATAGGTAGGTACACTAAATTTGAAGACAACGAAAAATGTTCTTTATTATATCTGTTTTCTTTGTTGCAACTTCGTTGAATACAGTCAAACACGATTGTGTTTAAGCATATCAAATTTCAAAATATTTATGTACGTTGGAACTTTTTAAAGTCACATAACAATATCTTCATTCGAGAGGGAAGGAAAAAAAATCATAATGCAAATTAAAGTATTTTTTTCGAGTGCAAATCAAAATTCTCGTGGATTTAGATAAATTCACATTCTACATTTAACTATGTGTTGTAAAACATGCGAGAAAAATTTTCTTGTCTCCCGGTAGGGCTTGAACCCACATCTTGTGCCTCTCCGTGGCCCATGAATAAACATTCTTCTACAAGAAACAACCTGAAAAAATTCTGGTCAAAATTTTCGACCGGAAAATCATGCGTTCTTACCCCAGTAGGAAGACTTAAATATCAATTTTTTCAGAAAAATTCGGTGAAATTGCAATGATTTGTCGAGCCATATGTTAGTGTGACATGCATTCCGAGCCGTTCGTGAACACTGACACAATAAATACAGCTGTTTACTTCCGAGAATCCCTGAACCGTCGCATGCAGCGCATGATCAGCGAACATGATCACCTAGTACTGTTTAAGCCTGATTTTCCATCAGTTCACTACTCAAAGTACACGTTGGCTTAGTACCAATCCAACAAAGTCAGATCGTACCAAATGAGATGAATTCACCAAACTGTCCTCAAGCGAGAGCGGTTGAAACTTGTTGGGCCCATACCACATCTTATTTGAGAAACCATTTGAAGATTCCATCGAAAACTTTGCAAAATAATGATAAAAGTGATCATCACAAATCAGTTTGTACTGAAGCTAATGAGC
Source organism: Uranotaenia lowii (assembly GCF_029784155.1). Classification (NCBI taxonomy): domain Eukaryota; kingdom Metazoa; phylum Arthropoda; class Insecta; order Diptera; family Culicidae; genus Uranotaenia; species Uranotaenia lowii. The sequence goes on along the minus strand of NC_073693.1, from coordinate 204,457,036 downwards.
AGTCTTCGATCAAAAATTCTTTCTCTGGGTTACCATTGACAGGAATATAATTTTATACTTATTTAATACTGTAAAAAAGGCTATGAAGGAGATACAAGTGAAAAAATGGATTTGCTTCTAAGTTCTGTTTATACTGTTTATTTTAAATTGTGCTTTGACAAATTAAGGCATAGACTGCAGAATCGCATTTGTTTTGTTCAAAAGTGTAATAAATTCTTAATCTTAGTTTTTCATTAGGATAAACATGTTTCAAAATTGTAGGAAGTTTTGACACTTTCGCCACGAAGGTACAACTTTCTTGTTTTTCTTTTCAAATAGCGTTTGTATTTGTAGTCAAGTTTACCTAAGTTGAATCCAGAAGCTCTGTATTGAAATTTTATTTTATTTTATTCCAAATTTGAAATTTATTTCATATATTCTGTTCTTTATTGAAATCGTGATTTGGAATGTTCATACGATTTTATCAATATATAATATTAAGAAAGACTAAGATTCAAAAATAACTATTAAATCTCCAAGAAATCTCCATCGAGATGCAATTATTTAAATCATAAAAAAACTTAAAATCAAAATTGAGGCGCATAATCTGTATCGAAAGCTTAATATCAGCCTACAGCAAGTGCAAACGTTCAACATTTACAAAAAATGTATAAATTATTTCTCCATCTTTAAATTGTTTGGCCCAATAAACAGTCTGACTAAATAATTCCAACTTTTTTCTTAAAAACTATTCACTGAAAAACACTGTACGATTTGTTTACACACAATTCTATTACGAACTTAACATGAAAAGTATGTTTTTGTATTTAAATTTTGACTAAATACAATGAAGAGATGAAGTTATTGATATTCCAGTGGCAGCAGATTTTTTTAAATAAATTTCAATACGACCTGAAAGTGTTTAAAATACTATTAACTCCTGTCGTTTCACATGGTGGAACAAGTTGAAGCGTGCTTTTTAGCAATGAAATATCTACCTTTTAAGAATTTCCTCTCCAAAATGATTCAGCTTTAAGTGCGAAAAGTTAGAAAGGTGTAGGTCGTGTGTTGAACCTGAAGTGCATGTTCAAAATTAATTTCGTTTTAAATTAAGGTCTTTTGCTTAAAACAGAATTCAGTAACAGTGGAGTATTGTGTTTTCACTTGCCGCAATAAGCGGGGCAAATGTTAACTTAGAAACATTATTTGGCAACTTTTATGAATATATAATTTTCAACAAGAGTTTGTTGAGAACTGATTACGTTATGCAATATATGAAAATTGGTTTGTTTTTAAGAATAACATATTTTTCTTGGATTTATGAAAGTTCAACTATGGTGAAATCTGTTTGCACTTGCGCCGGTGTATCTAAATTGAAATTTTAGTTTGAAATGAAGATTTAAATAAAAAAAAACAGAAGCAAGAGAAACTTTGATAACTGTTACCCTTCTCGGCGCAAAAATTATCATTTTGAAGTTTTGTGTTATGTTTACATCCAAATTTTTGGAAAATATGAATACCACCGTCAAAGCATGAAATTTTTCTTGTATCCATTCAATTTTTGAAAATCTGTTTTCAATGAATTATCAATGAACAGGTCAGTAAATTGAAATCTTAAAATGTTTTAAAAGGACCCTCTGGTTAAAGTCGGAAAGAAGTATGCAAGTCTTTATTCATATTATATTTGGCATAATTTGAAAACTTATCAGACAAATAAAGCGAAATGTTAGGTGAAGGTGTTGAAGGTGTTGCAAAGCACACCGGGTCAGCTAGTATTCGTATAACAATCACTGCTATTTCAACTACATTGAAAATAGAATCCGAGCCAATGTCAATTTTATAAAGATACTACATCCTTAATTTTATTACAAATTCTCTATTTATATTTCTATCCATTTGAATGATTCATTCCTTCACGAATTTTCTATCTTAATTGGTCGAAATTCATCGAACTGAACGCCTCAACTCTTTTTTGAGACACTTGAATTTTATGTGCAAATATTTTTTTCAAGAGAGGAATTTTTTGTGTTTATAAACATGAATAGATAGTTTCTGGTTTATAAACATCAAAGCGACCAGATAAGATACAAGATTCTAGCAAAAGTTCGAGTATCCTAATTCTGTAATTCATTGACAAGCTTCAACCGGAAAAAAAAATCAACGAAGATGAAAGAAGTATAAGCTTTGAAATACCGTAAAACGAGGTAACTTTGATCACCGGGGTATGTTTGGCCAACAATGAATTTTTGCACATTATCATCAATAACTCAGTGTATAGTTTAAATTTTTGTAAACTGTTTTCTACATTTGAAAGCCTATTTATTGAGTATCAAATAGGCAAAAATTAATTATATTCGACATTTTTTTCTGTTAGTAAAAATGTAATTTCAAAATCCTAAAATTTTTATGTTTTCTAAGGCTCGGAAACAAACAGCACTCCTGATGATACCAAAAAGCATTTAGAAGCAAACGGGTTGTTGAAAGTGAAAGAACAACTTTTTTTTCTTTGTATAGGTATATTAATAGTGCTATTTTTTATAGTCATTTCGTGATAAATTTTCTATATTTAAAAAATAAGGACATTTTTCAAGAGTGAGCCCGTATTGGACAAATGGATAGGAACCCTATCAAAAGATTTACTTTGAAGAAAAAATGAAAATGGAAATAGTGGGAGGGTCTACAGGAATGTGTGAAGGTAAAGTTTCAATTGTATTTTGCAGCTCAGAATTATTAGCAGTTGATTTAATTTTTGCCCCTAAATATATGCATCAAAATAGTTATTTTTTCGATTATAAATGTTTTTAAAAGAAAACATTAAGAAGCAAGGTAAAATTTATAAACTAGCATTTGTAAATATTATGAAGGTGTTTTGTATCCTTTATGATCAAGAAAACTCTTAAAACCGTCGAAAATAGAGACTGACCAATGTTACCCCAAAGTATCAGATTCAAAACAGAGAAGAAATACATTTGGATGGGAAATAGGCGCAGTTACCTTGATTCGCTGCCTCGACCTATCCCAATATGACCTGGCTGGCCGTTTTGCTCCGAAGGTCCCCCTCGAAACCGCATGCAAAATGGTGGAACAATCGCGTTCCAATGGTTTTCTCCGTCGCACCGTCTCGTCGTCAGGCACTTAGTTTTGTCTCAAAGGCTTGCCTCGCCCGGAATTAATAAGACAGGATTTCATGCACGATCTATTGTACTTATATTGCACTTAGAATAACTAATACTTTTTAATCTTAAGTTTAGGTAGAATATAAAATTAGATCCACTCGGATCAAACCGCACTTTTCGAGACCAGATTCGGGTGGCAACTGACTCCTCGAGCGTGTTGGTCGGGAAACAATGGGTCGTTGGGAGGACGGTTAGCAATAGCTATAATTTTCCTCCTCACTATCAGTCCATCATCTCATTTTATGGTACTCGGTTAAATTCCAGGGTTGGTAATAATCACGGTATCAAACATCCTCACCCACCCTGAAAAATGCATCATTTTTCTGAATCAATGTAGACATCATTAAACATCACAATTCTTTGGTAACCTTATTTCTGATTCAATCAACTCTAAAATTGATAATTCGGACTTTTCCGACAACCTTTCTGACAATTATCAGAATCATTCTGACCATTAATATTTGACATTAATACAGACTTATTTCAATTGACATTTTTACAACTCTGACGACAAATTTACTCTGACTCATTAGATTCAGATATTGGTAGCAAACATATTTTCTCCACTGGACGCTTCAAAAATCCTTTTTCTGTTTTAAGAGTAACAACTCTCACAATCTCATCTTCTCCCGGATGAACCTCGTGAATTCTTCCCATTTTCCACTTGAGTGGCGGAAGGTGATCTTCGTGGATCACAACCAATCGGCCAACATCTATTGAGACAGCAGGGCGCCATCGCTTTGTTCTTCCTTGTAGCTGATTTAAATATTCCGTTTTCCATCGCTTCCAGAAGCTCTGAAGACTTTTCTGAACTGATTGAACGGCATCCAGGCGATTAAAGGGAATTTTCAACAGCTCCTCTTCAGGAATCGATTGCAGAGATGAACCAATTAAAAAATGTGCAGGTGTTAATGGTTCAAGGTCGTCAGGGTCATCGGACATCTTGGTTAATGGTCTGGAGTTCAGGCAGGCTTCTACCTGCACCAGAAGTGTTGTCATGTCTTCGATCGAGAGCGCAGTTTCCTTCATGACCTTGAAAAGGTGTTGTTTTGCAGACCGAACAGCTGACTCCCATAAGCCACCAAAGTGCGGACCACTGGGGGGATTAAAATGCCATTTAATTCCATCATTGGCACATTCCTTCGAAACCTTCTCTTGGAAATCTTTATTTTGCAAAAGATGCCTGAGGTCCTGAAGGTAGTTTTTGGTTCCCACAAAGTTTGTCCCATTATCTGAGAATATTTCTTGGCATTTTCCTCTTCGCCCAAAAAATCTTCTCAGAGCTTGAAGGAATCTTCCTGTCGATAAGTCTGACACAAGCTCTAAATGTACTGCCTTCACCGCCATGCATACAAACACAGCGACATAAGCTTTTACTGCAACTCTCCTAGGCCCTGGTCTGATAAGAACAGGACCGAAATAGTCAATTCCGGTTTTACAAAATGCTCTAGACGGTGTTACCCGAGCAGGGGGCAGATCTCCCATTTGCTGTTGAATTAACCGTGGTTTTAATCTGAAACATCTTACACACTGATGGACCACAAGCCTAATTAAGTTTCGCCCACCAAGGGGCCAGTATTTCAACCTTATAACGGCTAACATAAGTTGAGGTCCTGCATGCATCAGTTTTCCATGGTAGTGTTCTAATAATTTTCTAGTGAAAAGGTGTTTTGCTGGTAAAATAATCTGGTGTTTCGTATCTGCTAATTCCTGGGAACGATTTAATCTGCCACCGATTCTCATGATTCCATCTTCAGGTGAAATGTAAGGGTTGAACCAACGTAGAGGGGATTTACATGCAACTACTTGACCAGATGACAAAGCCTTCCATTCATTGGGAAACGTTTCTCGTTGAACTCGGGAAATTAAGATATATTCTGCATGCCTTAGTTCCGCTGTTGTCAGAAATTCTGACCCTTTCCGCTTCTCCTTAGGAAGTTTCAGCATTACCATGACTCTCAAATAATAGGCAGTTCTTCGTATTAGTTCTGTGTATGTGGCGTGTTTGCTGATGTACCAGATGTTGAACTCTGCAAAAGGTGCAGCTACATTAGCAACGATTTTCCGACATCTTTCCCTTTCAACCTCGCTTGACAAAGGTACGACCGGTTTCGGCCAAAATTCTGAATCCATAACCAACCAACTGGGTCCGTGCCACCAAAGCGAACTATCTAATAAGGATTCTGGATATATTCCACGCGAAATAATATCCGCTGGGTTATCAATTCCCGCAACATGACTCCAAGTGTGGTCTTCGGTTATAATTTGTATTTTTGAAACACGATTTGCAACGTAAGTGGTCCATGTGGTGGGTGTCGATTCCAGCCAACGCAAGACGCACGAAGAGTCTGTCCAAAAATGTACATTACACGATAGTTGTAAGGATTCCGCTAGCTTTTGGTAAAGTTGAGCAGCCATCAACGCGCCACACAGCTCCAAACGTGGAATCGACTGACACTTGAGTGGGGCTACCTTGGATTTAGAACTGACTAAACGTATCCAAACACTGCCTTCTGCATTTTTGCTTTTCACGTAAGCACACGTGCCAAAAGCTTTGACCGACGCATCCGAAAAACAATGTATTTCCACCGAAACAGCCTTGGGAATGATAAGGCAACGACCAATAGAAATTTCTTGCAGCAAGGGAAGTTGTTTGTAGAATTTCCACCATTCCTCACCCACCATTTTGGGTAAAGGTGAATCCCAATCCAGTTTTTTACCATTACTATCTTCATAAGTCCAAAGTAATTGTAGAAAAATCTTTGCTGTTGTAATAGCAGCTCCAACCAAACCCAATGGATCAAACAAGGACGCTATTACTGATAAGATCTTCCGTTTTGTTAATTGTTCCGTTAATTCCAACCGTGGAATTTGAAATTTAAGCTTCAAAATGTCCGATTTTGGCCTCCAAACCAAACCAAGGGTTGTAACTGACGGATCTGGATCTAACAAGATTTCTTCCGACTCCTTTATCGCTAAATTTTCCTCTGAAATGCCGTCCAACACCTCAGGGCAGTTCGAGGCCCATTTTCGAAGTAAAAATCCACCTGACTTCATGATTGCATCGAGTTCCTGGCGCAACATAATTGCTTCTTCCTTTGAGTCTGCTCCCGTGATGACGTCATCCATATAGACATCGGTCTGAAGTACCTGAGCTGCCCTTGAATAGTGTTCCTTCTCATCCATAGCTAATTGTTTCAGTGCTCTAGTGGCTAAAAATGGAGCAGGCTTTGTACCGTATGTAACCGTATTCATTTCGTAAACATCTATTTCCTTTTCTGGAGAACTTCTCCACAGAATGCACTGCAGAGGCCTGTCTTCCTTCCTAACGTAAACTTGGCGGAACATTTTCTCGACGTCTGAAACTATCAAAATTTGCTTTGTTCGGCTTCGCAAAATGATAGATCGAAGATCTTGCTGAATTGTCGGACCCAACAGCAAGGTATCGTTTAATGAAATCCCCGAAGAAGTTTTGCAACTTGCGTCGAAAACAACACGAACTTTAGTAGTTGTACTGGCCTCTTTTAGAACTGGGTGATGTGGGAGAAAGCACCGCTTTTTGGAATCCCTTTCCTCAACCTTTTGCATATGACCCAATTCAATGTATTCATTCATAAATTTATGATATTCCTCGTGTAAAGCAGGATTTCGAGCTAACCTGCGCTCTGTACCTTTGAGACGATCGATTGCAATTCTCTTCGATTCACCCAAACGCTGAAAAACAGACTCGTTCTTTGGTAAACTGACAACATACCGACCATCTTCCGAACGTTGGACGTCTTGTTTGAAAATTTCTTCACAGCGCGCTTCTTCAGGCGAAAAACTGGGACCAACATCGATTTCCTCGCTCAACCAAAACCGAGAAACCATTTCCTCTATAGTTTCCGAAACTGACACATTACAGGTGATTTGGTCACTTGTTTTTGATAAAGATTGACCACCGCAAATCACCCATCCAAAAACAGACTCAATCAGTGTTGGGAGGTTGTTGCCCAGAGAAATTTCCCGACCTGATTTGAAGAACGAGAAAAACGATTCAATTCCCAAGACAAGATCTACTGATCTGCATTTGAAAAATGCTGGGTCCGCCAAAGTTATTTCCTGGGGCATCTTCCAGCCCGAAATATCTACGGATTGCGTTGGTAAGTTTGCTGTAACCTTAGGCAAAACTAAGAAATCCGCCATTAAAGTAAAATCCGAAATTCTCGAACGAATCTTTGCTTGAATTTGTTGCTTCACCTGTGAATTTGATTGACCAATTCCTTGGACTGTAACCGACACCTTTTTCCGACTTGCACTGATGAGTTGACTCACTCTTTCTGTAGCAAAATTGCATTCCGACCCGGAATCGAGAAGTGCTCTCGCTGGAACCTTAACTCCATGCTCATCCTCCAACCAAACAACCGCCGTGGCTAGCAAAACCGTAGATGGACGCTTAACACCTGATGCCGACGCTGACGTGACATGCTCTAACTCGTCTGACTCGACATTAGCAGCATTTACCGTATTACCATTGTTCCGGTGATTTAAATTACTTGTGCTAGCAGTATTTCCGTTACCATATCGAAAGCAAACCAAAGTGTGATGGCGTCCCTTGCAATTCCGACAAGAAAATTTCGATTTGCAGTCCCTTGACTGATGCCCAGCTCGGAGACAATTTCGACACAACGCTTGTTTCAATAAGACCCAATCCCTCTCAGTTGCATTGAGTTTTTTAAAATCAGCACACTCGTGCAAGAAGTGACCACCAGAACACATGGGGCAATTAGAACCTGACGTTTGAAAAGACCCGTAGCTTGTTTTCACAAAAGGTAGCCGTGGTTTCGAAAGATGTTGATGAACAAATTTAGATTCAGCAGATTTGACCGGCAAAGATTCCAGAACTGTGACCTTTTTCTGAAGAAAATCCATAAGCTGATTGATTGTTTCTTGTTCTTCAGAAGCTGAGTGCTCTTCCCAACTGCGACGCGTAACTGGATCTAAACGACTGGTTAATAAGTGTACCAACAACAAATCTTTGTAATCAGCAGCTTGAACTACCTGATCCAGTATTTGAACAGCCTTGTGAAACTCTTCCACCAAACAATGCAGTTCCGATGGGGATTCTCTAGAAAGTTGAGGGAGCTTAAATAAAGCTTGAACTTGTTTCTTCTTTAACAATTTGCTGTTGTTATAACGTTTTACCAAAAGATCCCAGGCCACCTGATAATTTGCCCGCGTAATTTGAAGAGAATCAATCAAACTTTTCGGCTCACCTTGCAGACAGCCCTTCAAATAATGAAACTTCTCTACATCTGGAAGATCAGTCTTCCAATGGATGAGAGAAGTGTACAAATCACGAAAACTCATCCATTCGTCGATGTTTCCACTAAATGTTTGTAGCTTTATTTGTGGAAGTCGAACGTGATCTAAAGTGTGTTGAGCAGACGTCTCATTCAAGCGATCTACACTATCCACAAAAGGCTCCTGAAGTTCCTTGAGTTTATCCATTAAAACAGCCTTCGCTTCATAATAAAAATCACTTACATCTTGGCGCTCTTTGGAAAAATTAAAATCCTCCGCAACAAACTCTTCGTGAGTTTTCACCTCGATAATCGTATCGCTAAACCTCTCCCATAAATCATCAAGCCTTTCCAGTCTCACCTTTACCTGACTACAAGTTGTTGCTTCACCAATTATTGAAATAAATTTTCGTATATCTTCAAAATCTGTTATAGTTTCGGACAATTTCACACGCAAAGTCTTTAGACTGCTTGATTTGGATACCTTGGGAGGCATTTTGGACTTTTCCAACCAAAAAACAACAAAGTGAACTCAGCTCCAAATTGTTTCAATTAAAGACCACAAAGAGAAAATTAACTCCAGTTTGTTTCAAAGGACGAACCTTGATTTCCAGCCGGTAGAGACACCCAGGGCTTCGCACGTATTAAGTTAACCAATGAAATTTTAATTTTGTGTGTTTTTATTTAAAACCATTTATATTTGATAGATTCACGCAACCAATTTCATTCCCAAATTTCCATAAATTTTCTTGTACACAATAATTTAACACAAAATCAAAACAAACATTAAAATATTTTCAAGTGCAGCAAACTTGAGCTGCAACACCAGCAATCGGATAATTATTCCGATAATTATTCTCGACCAAATTTCGCAGAGGAGCGTCGAAGTTAAAGTTGATTGATAGAGTTGATTGATGGAAGTTGATTGATGCAATTTGATTGATGAGATGAGGAGTTTTAAAGATGAATTTGAGGTCCGGTGATCCCAACCGAAATCCAAGTAGTACTCTTGAGATGGACTGATTAATAGCTAATTGACCCGTTGTTGCTTACCCGAACCAACCTTGATGACCACTGCGTTGAACTTCGTTGAATAGTCGCCACCTTGCAGACCGGTGTCCGCTCTCGAAACCTGCTGCCGAACCAATCGTCCACCGACCCAGTGGAAACCGACCGTTTCCCGAAATTGTGCCACACGATGAAGCGATACCAAACCGACCAACTGCCTCCTCCGAATCTGCCTCGTTTCGCTGGGGCACCGTTAACCTGATCACCCTTGTGATCAACCGACCGAAAAATCCAAAATTGCCCAAGCAAAAACGAGCACGAATGTTGAAGATGGCGATACCACGCCAAGCCAGGAATTCCGATGGCGACGCTCAATTGTTCCGACCGAACAATAGCACCAACGATAGCATGCAAAATGGTGGTGCTACTTTCACGATTCCAGCTCCGAGGGTTCCAAATCCGCTTCCGAGGTCCAGGTCATCCGGTTCGAAGGACCAATGGATGGGAAATAGGCGCAGTTACCTTGATTCGCTGCCTCGACCTATCCCAATATGACCTGGCTGGCCGTTTTGCTCCGAAGGTCCCCCTCGAAACCGCATGCAAAATGGTGGAACAATCGCGTTCCAATGGTTTTCTCCGTCGCACCGTCTCGTCGTCAGGCACTTAGTTTTGTCTCAAAGGCTTGCCTCGCCCGGAATTAATAAGACAGGATTTCATGCACGATCTATTGTACTTATATTGCACTTAGAATAACTAATACTTTTTAATCTTAAGTTTAGGTAGAATATAAAATTAGATCCACTCGGATCAAACCGCACTTTTCGAGACCAGATTCGGGTGGCAACTGACTCCTCGAGCGTGTTGGTCGGGAAACAATGGGTCGTTGGGAGGACGGTTAGCAATAGCTATAATTTTCCTCCTCACTATCAGTCCATCATCTCATTTTATGGTACTCGGTTAAATTCCAGGGTTGGTAATAATCACGGTATCAAACAACATTTTTAAATCAAATTTAGAGTAGCCTAAAAAATTTCTGCAACCATGTTTTACGTTTATAGGAGTCCAGTACTAATTTTAAAACTATTAACACTTCATTTCATGATTTTTTATTTTTCCTTAAAAATCATTTTAAACAGTTGGAAATGATGAGTTCATCAAGAAAACAAATTAAAATAAAATTCGATTTTTTACTTTTTCCATGCTTTAATTGTTGCAAATTTGTTATGAAATGAAGGGTTAAACATGCCACATTATTCCGGATTACGGTAACATAGGAATTTTGGAATATGAAAAATAATAAGCTGTTCCATTTCATAACAGAATATTTCCTTGAAATAGGTCCCTAGAAAAAATGTTGAAAGCCTTTTATTGATTAGGGGAGAGTGGGGATACTTGATCCATTTTTCTTATTTTCACCATATCTTTTTAGAAAAATTTAGCAACTCTCACTCTTTTACATTTTCTGACAGCGTGTAACTTCAAGTTTCTATGCTCCTAAAATTAGAACGATACTTGAACCCGTAGATGAACTAGAAGCATTTTCGTGGGAGTAAAAAATTGCGATATTTTTGAAGTTAAGGGAGACTTGATCCTTTATTCAGGAAGCCCTAATCCATAGAAAAAAAATCAAACAAAACCCCAAAATAGAATGTTAATTGACTATTTTGGTCATGTTTGTTCTCATTTCACAATCTATAATTGTCAGAAAAAAAATTCTATAGCTAATTCTCAACCCTTAAGACATTGCATACTTTCGGGCGCAATTTTTTTAATTCAAGAGAAAATCAATTATTTTAGCCCTTTTCTTCAGATAATTGATGGATGAATATTAGCTATTGGATAAATATTAGTAATCTCGTAATCAGCAATGACCACGATCCATTGAGAAGAAGAATATACCGGGATCATTTGTACCCATATATTAGGGATCAATTGTACCCAAAATCAACATTTTAGAAAACTTTTTCTGAAAAAAGTTGGGAGTTTTCCATCGCTTTGAAAATATTGTATTTTGAAGTTCATTTTACACTCGAAAGATTGATGTATTGGAATAAATATTTTTGTTATAATATTTCCATGTTAGGAACATTTCAAAATGATGAAAAAAGATCTTCAAGTCACATTTTGTGAAATTTTTCAAACAAAGTTCAATAACCCAAAAACTTATTTTGTTAAAAATTTTTGAGCTTCAACCATTTCTATTTTGTTCCATTTGGCACATTTTTCCAGAACATTTGATCTTTGTACGACATTCCAGTTTGGACATATAGCTAAGGAATCAAGTATCCCCAGGGATCGAATATCCTCATTCTCCCTTACTGATTAGAACGGTATGTTTCATATATTTCATGTTTCGTTTGCTATTAATTATATGTTTTTTTGCATCTTAATTTTGTCGAATTAAATTTTAATTTTATCTAGATATTTAACTTTATTTTAAAAAAACACAGCGTACGTTTCATGATTTATAGTTGTTCAGTGCCCATTTTCGAGAACCCTCCACACTATATTTGAAGCCCTTGGATCCAAAGGAGTAAGAGTGCATTAAAGTTATTTTCGAGTTGTTGTGTTTAGCCATTTTCCATATATATTTTTAAAAGCTGATAAAATCACCAAATATAGTTTGAAGTATGAATCATTTGGCAATTTAATCTCAAAATCGATCACTTTTGCATTAATATCTTTTTGGATTTGAGGGCCTCAGTTTGTTTTTAAATTCACTGAATATAAATGTCTCTAGCCTTATTTCCAATTGCTTGATATTGCCTCTAGAAACCCAACCCTGATGATAAATATAATTAATTGTAATAAAGCTTATTTCATTCAGAAATGGGACAGTTACGAATGCGTGTATCTAAAACTATCGTTTGATCGAAATGGTATCTATGAAGGAAATAAATGCAATCTTATAATAGTTCATAAAAAAAATTTGAAAAAATACCGATTTTTGTAATAAATATTTCTATTTTATTCTTGGTACCTGCCATCGCCCAGATCACACTTTTTCAGTCATGTTATTGATCAGTTCTTCCCGCTTATACTTTGTAAAAGCTGTATTTTGGATGGCTGCAACCTCCTCCTTCAATTTGTGCTAGTTTTTGCCCAATACTTTTACTTTGGAAGAAACTGAGAGCAATTTGGTGGATTCAACTGTTTCAAAGCTATTGAAACTTGATTATTTTTGAACCACCAAAAACGTTTTTCCTGGTCCGACAAAATCGAAGAAACCATCATGAAATTGAACTTCAAGAATTATCTGTTAGTTATAATTGTAGATTGAGAAATATATGTACATACCATAGTACTTGTTTAAAGCTTTAAAAACAGAGAAAACAAAAGATTTCACATATTATGATTCATCAAGACTCTGCTCTTGATGAATCACTATGTTTTTTAACAATTCAACCAGCAAATTCATACTTTAATCTGCAAGGGACTTTTCCACGATCAGAAATGTAATAGGATTCAACCGCTGGAATTGGTTTGAAAAAGGGGTTTTCACAAGTTTTGTCGTCCTTCAGAAATCATCTTTCTCATTGCATCGGTACCGGCTATACAGTTTACGAGCTCTTTAACTAGCAAAAATTTGTTATTTGAGGATAAGTTTGCATGAGCCATAGCTAGGCAACACTTTTAGCGTATCGGGGAAAAAATTGAAGGGGATTTCAACGATCTACAATTAGTTTTTCGCGTACTCAATATTAAAAATTGAGGTATGAGCGTATGAGCCTCGATTTCCTTGATGAACTTTAAATGTAATTGCCGATCATGTGCTTCACTCCACTGCATGACTTTAACTTTCTGGACAGTGTTTGCATACTTTTACACCACTCGCACTATTTTTTTTTTAAATAATCAACGGTTTGCCAGCTGTCAATTTTATAATTATGGATTTTAAAGGAAACTTTGCAAAATATTTTTTCTTTTTCACTTGCATCGAAAATATCTCGAAAACGCATTAATTTTACATTGAAAAAAAAAAAATAGATTGAATGAAACTTTATACAGGAAAAATATACTGACAATACTTTGTATGTCCGATAGCTATCAGCAAAAAATGGTGTCCCATTTCTAAATGAACTAAGTTTTAACTAAACCGCAGATTGGCTGGAATTTATTTTGTTTTCAGGCTCTAGAAAAGTCTCGATATTTTTTTTTAATAATGATGTACACGTTATATTAGCAAAATTTTGTCTTTCTTGCGTGTGATCCGTCTCAGCTAGTTAAGCATTTCAGCTGGTTTCTATCCCTTTTCACGCCTCTGCTCATATTTATCTCTTTTACGTTTTTGTTCTACACTTGCGAATTTTACGCTTTTCACGCTGTAGAATAGAATTCTCACAAACGTTACATCAGTAGCGTCGTCACCATGGAAAAGCAAGTGGAAAATCAAGTATTAATAGAATTGGTACCGGCAAACTGGCAGCAAAGTTACCCGAGTTTCACGTTATCCATCTGGCTGGATGGAAGTCAACGCGTCGCGTCGTCTCTTCGGGTGTGTAGGCGACCTGTAGCGACATTTCCCGACATTCGCCGAGCACCGGCAAAACAAAACATATCATCAACCAACCCTCTACCTAGCAGATCCATTTTTCCTGGAGTCAATGGGAGAATTTAGACACCATGAATGTACGTTTCATCCTGTATGAACGTTTTCCCCCTCTGGACGACGAAAAATGTGAAACTGGTACCAACATACCTACCTAAAACTGTACTTCGCTGCACGTTCAACCGAAAAACCGGGGGCAGATCGGAGTGAAAATGAAATACGGCAAACATATCACCGGAACCGCAGTCAGTGGTCCCCAGTGAGATTGCATTTCATTCGGCGTTCCTCCCTGGTCTTTGAACGTAGGCTCCGTTCCTTGAAGCTGTTTTGCTGTCGTCGGGAACGATTCTATTCTTAAAATGCTCCGGTATGTGAAGGTGTAAGGTTGAGGTATCCCGTTTTTCTAGTTCATTTGATCAGAGATATCGATTTTTACAGCTAATTGCAGCTAAGGTAGCTTAGTCACAGTTTAATATGAACTTGTATAAAAACTGAACTGTAAGAGGAATACAAACTCAGTTGTTCTTACAGATTTGTGGTTCAATAATAGAAGAAACTGCAATATTCATTGCTATTTGTAAACGAATACAAATTAAAATAACGATAGATTAAAACCAACTGAACAGAATATTTTTTTTACTCAAATGGAAAGGTAATTTAATAATGGCCAATCACACCTTTTGTTGTGGAAAAATTTTACCTTAAACCAATTTAATGAGCTTCAGCGGTTTCTCGAGTCCACCGTACGCGGCACCCTCCTCTATTGTTGAAATTTCGTTCCACATAAGAATACTGACGAATTTTATATAGAATCAAAATAGGTTTCCTGTATTTGTTTAATCTCGACAACATGTATAACTAACCAATCCAAGAGAGTTATATTTGAAGGGCAAGGCACTTTTCATTTTGAGCCAAAATTTCCAAAAACCTGTATTATTCTGTGTAAAATGGCCTTTAAAAATAAACACTACAAGCAAATTTAGCAGAAAAAAATCCATTAATTACCAATGCAAACTTTAATGGTTTGCGTCTATTTATGATGTGGAATAGTTCTATCCTCCATCACGTTGATAGGCTTTTTGAAGATAATCAGCTAGCATGTAGCTACATTTTCGACATTTCAAACATAATACGAAAAAATAGCTTTTATATGAGACAAGTTTAGGAATTCTGTACTTGTTTCTTCTGGACAACATCAATGTTTATAAGAATTGGACCAATGGAGAAATATTAAGTAACCTTTAAACTATTTATTTTGGTCAATAAATTGGATTTTTCCTCTGTACCAGTACTTTTGGTGTGAAAAGGCTGATAAAAACGAACACTAAATGAAAATTAATTCTTCGACACTAGGAATAGTTTGTCTGATGATAGCACAAAATTACTCTAGCAAAAAGTTAGATGTACATATATGCTACGGCTTTACCACACCATTTGGTTAAAAAGTGTATTCGAACTTATTGAACACCCTGTAGTTTATTTCTGTTCACAAAAACCGAGAATGCATCCGAATTCTGGTGATGATTTTAGCAATCTTCGACCGTTTTTTTAAAGCGAGTCGTGAGGACAGTCATGTTCACAATTTCAAACGGGTTGTGAGGACAGCTTAAAATTGGAACGCAAGTTGAGAGGATAGCTTGAACGTATCGATAGAAATTTCAAGCGAGTTGAGTGGACAGCTTGAATTTTAAAGGCAAGTGTAAAGGACAGCCTGAAAGCTTCATTAGAAATTTCAAGCGAGCTGAGAGAACAACTTGAAATTGAATGACAAGTTTAGAGGTAAGCCTAAACGACTCGGTTCAAATTTCAAGCGAGTTGAGAGGACTGCTCGAAATTGACAGGTGAATCGAGAGGACAGCCTCAGCCTATCAAAAAAAAGATCGAGTTAGTTGATGTGACAGCTTGAAATTTAAAGGCGAGTTAAGAGAACAGTTGATGTACCTTAAGAGAAGATAATAACTAGAAACCAAGCGGGTTTTTTAACAGCTTGAGAAAAGAATAATTAAAAAGTTAACGAGACACCCTAGAACGATCTATCACAGCTTATACATGTTTCAATTTCAAGTGAATTGAATCAACGAATTTTATATAAATGAAACAGGTTTAGAGGGGACGAACCAGCCCGAGGCTGAAAGTCTCTATAGTAAGGAAAAAAAAGTTTAGAGGGCAGCTTGAAATGAGATTGAAATTTGGGCCCTTAAGCCTAGTTCACACTAGGCAACATGAACTGATATGAGGTCCTTGGAGCCAAAGGGGTATAAGTGCATAGATGCTTATTTCGAGAAAACAAGCCTTAAAAGTTGACGTGTTTGGCAATTTTCCATATATTTTTCGAAAAAAATATTTTGCTTTGTAACGTTAAAGTATGTAAATAAAATTCTAAAAATCTGAAAAAATCATCAAAAATAGTTTGAATTATGAAGAATCGTTTGGCATCATTAACTCAAAATCGACCATTTTGTTAGTTATACCCCTTTGGCTCTGCGGGCGTCATATTTGTTATGAGACGAACTTTGTTGTCTGCTGTTGTTGTTGGAAACCTGAGACGGTCTCAGTGTATCCCGAAGAAAATGGGTGACGCTGAGACCGTCTCGAGACGAACCGTCTCTTAGTGTGGACTAGGCTTTATTCTGCGCCGCGCGTGACGTGACGATTGTCGATTCACCCCACTGTCACTCGACTCTTGTGCCCTTATTCCGACAGTCGGTGTAAGTGAGGTGACAGCAAGGTGAGAGCAAGTGATAGATGTTCATTCCCAGCTGAGTGACTGGATAAACCCCCGAACTGTCAAGCTTATGTTTTTGTTCGTGGAAAATTTGCATCGACGCCGAGAGAATGGAAACTTTCTCAGCCAGCGTATGGTGATGGCCAATATCAGAGCATTATCCATCGGGTTCTGAAGCCTGGAAATGTGATAATCGATGCAGACAACCGACTGAAGTTGGCCGACTTCGGGATAGCGTCCCGTCAATCTGGAGGAGGAGACAAAATAAATAATCAAACAAGTTACGAGGACCGTTAAGATGAGAGTAAACCGTGATGAAAGTCAAGAAACTGAGTGGATTAATTGTCCTAAATTCCGAACTGGGAAAACGTTTGAAAATGAGAAAAAGCGCACCGAGAGGATATTTTGCAAATTTACAGATTTGAACCAAGCGGGTTGTGAGGAAAATTTGAAAACGATGCACAATAAGTATTATTAGTATAGTTGTCTTGAGAATGTAAATTCATTTCACGGGTTTTTCTTCGGCAGATTTTCTCGAAAGTTTTCTTATATTGCGGTTAAATCATATTATTATGCAGCTGCAATTTAAAGCTTTCACGGTGGCTGATGACAACCAGCGATTATAAAAATTTTCATATCATTTCAACAAACTGCTCGGCAATTGGCAACCCTTGCTGTTGTCTGGTACCAATACTTGGAAAATGTTTGTTAGACGTCTGGTCAACGTGATATAACGTCAGTGAAAGTCTCCGGTGCTGGTTTTAACGAAAACTCCGGTTTACAGGTTCAGCTACAAATGCGAAAATTCACGTTAAAATTCATATTAACTGCTCGCCATTTTTTTTCAAGTTTTCGTGATATGCAGTTAAAATGGGAAAATGAACAGAAGAAATATGGAATATTGGTTTGGAGATTGGTTGGAGATATAGAAGCATCGGCCACGCATTGTAGCGCAAGTTGTTTATACCTACTTCACAGTCGATTGATAAGATAAATGGCAGCAGCCGAGTAGACGAGTTTTCTAATGTATAAACAAACTTGTCGATTTCAATTTTTTTTAAACCCAAATTGAAAAAAAAACGATTTCAAAACAGTTTCCTCTTAATTATGAAATGAATATATCACTCATTTTGCTCTTCAAAACCTAATATTTGTGAAACATACTCAGTGTTGTACTGTTAAATTTCATATTTTAAACATCTGATAAGTTTTGATTCACTCATCAAGCGAGGAGAACCCATGCGATTTTTTTCACTAAACATAGTAACTCTTACTATACAACTGTTAGTAAGATTGCTTTTTCAATAGAAACACTATTCAATAATACAATTCATGATACGCCAAGAAAATGATGAATAGAGCTTTGCAACTTGAGAATAAATAATATAAAAATTTTTAACAAGGAAACTTTGTCCCTTGAACCGTTATCCTTTATATTTCATAAGTTGCCACTACATTTGATTCCCGTATAAGTTTTTCGAGAATTTTTCTTTCTTCATACCAGTCAATGTTCGCACTTCAAAATATTTCGTGAAAATAAAAGTTTTTTTTAATCTTTTTTTTTTAATTTTTTCTACCCCTATTTGTTTGAGCCGATTGAAAAACGAATAACAACACTCATCCCCCCTTTTCGAGAGCTGAGATGGTTCCGTCACAACCCCGGTGCAAGAAAAACTGTGGTGGGTCACGACCAATGAACTGCCCATCTGGATTGAAGTGATGATGAGACGTTGACCAAGATTCTTTTTCTTGAAGTAGTGGTTTGCTCGTTCTTTTCTACGTTGAATTTAGAATTTGGACATAACTCCTAACATCAAATTTGAAGTCATTCTTCCATCTGTATGAACATCAATCATGAACGGATGATTAATTCAAAAAAAAAAAAACAAGTTTGTCTAATGTAAATAATCATCACTAAATGGGTATACGTCCAACTTTCCCTGCAATTGCTAATTAATTCTGATATGCCGCTTACATATCAAATAGAACAAGACGTAAATTTTGATTGTCATCTCACCTAAAAAGAAGAAGAATCTCGGTTATTTTTTATATTCAGAGAAACCATAGCTTACTGCTCAATCCATAGTTCCAATCAAGTTCACTAAATAGATTTTTTGTTTTACTCACCGAATTTCATCGTACTACATACTACATGCGAACTCAATGAAACTCCAAATAATTACACATAACCACACTGTACTATCAAAAATGAATAAAAAACAACAGTGTAACTTTTCCCCCGATTAAGAAAATTGCGCCACTCTTAGCCAGTGGTTTTTTCAAAATCCAGAAGGAAAAAAACTTTTCGCGATCCTTACAGTTCACATTATTAACACGTTCGTCGCCACGCTCATTTTGGTAGTTTTACCAGCCAGGCCCAAAGAAATTCTGGGAGCGAGAAAGAAAAGAGGGAGAGTTCCCAGATTTGCAACGTGTGGCTAAACTGAGCGGCTTAGGCTTGAGTAAGAGAGCGTCACCTGCTTTTTGATGTGACGGGGCCCCCCAGGAAACACACCCGTCACCCGAATATGGGTGCCGTGGCGACGAACGTGTTAAACACTGTTCACTTTGTTTAGACATCATCCCTTGAACCGGCTCAGATTAATCGCACACCTGAAACGAGCCTTTCGGTGGCCAAGCACTTAAAACACCGATTTCCACCTTAATATACAATGACAGAACCTTTCTCTAGCTTTTAAATTCCTTCGTCATTCAACCATTTCTACTCACTGGTGTTCTCAAACTGATCCATTCCTTTTCAATTTTTTTCCTCTACCAAGTTAAAACTACAATTTCGTAGCCCAATCAATATCGTCATTTTGATTTTCTTTAGGGAACTAACTCCTCACTAAGAACTATCTTTCAATTAACCCAATTAATCTCCTCCTGTGGGCTAGAAAACTAGCTTACCTTGGATTCCTGTGGTTTTTTTTCACATCGTCGCCAGTTGTCCTGCTTTCCCGTATAAATCCGATTTCCACTCGAAGATCTTCCGGCCGTTCCGAACACGCATAGATGCATTTTTCGAATCCCGTTCTTCCCCTTTCCCTCCATCAACCCATCTCCCGTGTTGCCAGTTCCCTTTTCCTTTTCTCACCACGATGCGCAAAATCTGTAAAATAAATAGGTTAGTCATTTTCATTCGATATGATAACCCAAGTAACCATAAGCACTATAATCTAGCATCAACTCTGCTCTAGCTATAGTGCTTGATTCTGTGCATCATTTTAGCTCTGTGAGCCAGATTTGGCGAAATTAACTGCTGCATTAGTGCAGAAACTGGTATAACCCTATAAAAGCACTGTTATAGCATTGGTTGATGCTACAGCGTTGGCGGGCAAAATGCTGGGAAAATGCAAATGGCGTTCGAATGAGGTTCGACCATGCGAAAAAAAAAATTATTTTGGATTTTTGTTCGGTTCATATTTCGGCCATGATACTAAATTTGTAATTATTTTTATATTCGCTTATGCATATTGAGGAGATCTCTCGGATTGAATTTTCTACATGATATTTTTTTTATTTTTCAGCTGAAAATGACCTGGAATCGAACTCATGACATATGTGGCTCTGACATTTAACATTGACTCTGCCTGTGAACCTATCAGGTCCGCGTTAAATCTTTGAAAAAAAAGACCTATTTGAATCAAATTTCTAGCAACCGGTGCCCTGAATTTGCATTGATTCAGCATCAATCAATGCTAATGTGCTTTGGCCTAATGCCACTGCACTGTAGTGCTTTAAAGCATTAAAGCAAGCTTGTGTGATGCCAATTTAATGCTTAGAAAATATAGCATTTGTTATTCTGATTTAGAGCAATGTTGCATTTCAAAAGCATTGTGCAAAGCTGATAGAATGCGAGTTGCATTTTAAAAGAGTGGTATAATTCTAACATGATGCAGCATAGCACTAGAAGGGCTGTTGTAAAGCAAAATTGCACTTGATGTGCTGATATAGTGTAATTTAGCCTTTGAATGCTGGTCTAAAGCTATAAAAATGCTTTAGTGCTTATGGTTACTTGGGAAATTATGTAGTACAAGATATGATTCTAATGTAGAACCGTACACGTGTCAGTCAGTCGGCTACCAAGCGAGCTAGCCAGGCAGTTTTTAATTTCCTTGGAAGTTAATGATCGGGTGGCTCACCGGTGTTACTTTCGGGGTTCAGACTTCCGGAGGGATCTGCACAAAGTTAATGGAAAATTTAATACATGCGGATCTAGATACTTACAATCTTATCAAAAATCCTCAATAAATAAATTCTAACAGTTCTTGTGCTGGTGATGCATGTTCAAAAGGGCGCTTAATCGCAATTGAGAATAAGATGCCAGGCATTTCATACATTTGTTCACAAACAGAAGAGAATGAATTTGAGCTTACGCGATACATTTCTCGAATGTAAACAAAAACTGAACACCCTACAGCAATTAAAAATGGATAAGTTTTACGCAAAAAGAAAGAGGATAACGAAGATTTATGAAAAACAAATATAATTCTAGAGTTTGTTTTGACTACGTTCGTATGAACCAATATTAACAAAACGGAGTTATCTACTGCAAACTATTGATTAAGATGAATTCTATGTTTTATAACAATTTGGTTTCACGGGAAGTGGTCAGCAATGTCCCAGGCTACTTCTACATTCTTGATGAATGTATCGCCAAGTAGGAGATTCAAAAGGCTATAAGAACATCTTCAGTGAAAATAACTAAACCAATGGTCATGTCAGATACACTAGACTTTCATTATTCATTTCTGGATAGGAAGTGAAATTTCAGACAACCTTTAGTGATTTTTAAAATTCTAGAATTTAAAATGTGTTTCTAACTTTCAACTGTGATTTTCTCGGAACACATTAGGTGGCTCATACGACGTATTCAAAACAAATTCTAGAATTATCAAAATATTAGATACAAACATAGATCATTATTAGAAAAAACCAATGAATTTTTTATATTGCAACTAGTAACAAATTTTGTTAAAAAGTAAAGGAGTTATTGACAACCGGGTACAAATTAACATGGTTAATTGCAAGTTCAAAGGAAAATACAGCAGTAGAAACTTTTAATAACATAATGATTAGTCTGATATCTAGTTACGTACCTTCAAAAATAAAAAGACGGTCTCACAACTCCAAACATCCTGTCTGGTATAACAAAGATTTGAAAAACTTACAAAATAGGAAGCAAAAGGCTCTTAATGCCTACAGAAGCGATAGAAGTTCAACAAACCATCAACATTACATAAATTTATGCAACCAGCTCAACTCATGTATTAAAAACTCCTTTGAAAAATACAATCAGAAAATTGAAAATGACATTAAGAAGAACCCAAAAGCATTCTTTGGCTATGCTAAAATGCGGATGAAAAATTCAAACTTTCCGACATGTTTGACACTGGATGGAAACATTTTCAATAATCCGTTGGAAATTTGTAACTTATTTGCATCCTTTTTTCAAGAAGTTAACACATCTTTCTCTGAGAATAACCGTGATAGAGAATACTTTTCATACATTCCAGAGTTAGCGTGTGACATTCAATTCAATGGAATTGATTACAATAATGTTTACGAAGGACTTAAAAAACTTGATACTTCTAAAGGAGCCGGACCGGATGGACTCCCACCATGTTTCCTTAAAAACTTAGCCGTTGAGTTAACCGACCCCTTCTGCTTCTTTTTAACATGTCGTTAAGTAATAAAAAAGTGCCCAAATTTTGGAAAAAATCATTTTTGATCCAAATTTCAAGTCCGGAAAAAAATCAGATGTACGACATTACCGAGGAATAGTCAATCTATCTTGCATTCCTAAACTCTTTAGATCAATCATAAATGACAAAATCTATCAACAAGTAAAAAATATTGTAACCAGCAAACAACATGGATTCCTCAAAGGGCGCTCTACTGCAGCAACTCTTCTCGATTTCGTTACATACGTGATCAATTCCATGTGCCAAGGCTTGCACGTTGAGGCTCTTTATACTGATTTCAGCAAAGCTTTTGACCGCATCGATATACCCCTTTTGATTCTAAAATTTAAAAAAATTGGCTTTCATCTAAATCTTTCTTCTTGGCTTCAATCATACTTAACCGATCGAACACAAATTGTTCGCTTCAAACGAATTATCCAAACCCGTAACTGTAACCTCCGGTGTGCCTCAGGGGTCTAATCTAGGACCTCTTCTTTTCATACTGTTCGTAAATGACATTTCCTTCATTCTAAACGGATTGAATTCCTTATATATGCTGACGATATGAAACTTTTTCTGAAAATCAAAACAACCGAGGATGTTGAAGCGTTTCAAAACGAAATCAATATGTTCTATGAATGGTGCAACAAAAGTCTACTTCAATTGAACGTTAAAAAATGCAACTCCATATCGTTTAGTAGAAAACAAATTTACCCACTTATTGAAACTAAATTAGGCAGTGAACCGGTACAAAAACGCCAAATTGTAAGAGATCTTGGTGTCATCTTGGATTCGAAACTTACGTTTTTAGAGCATCAGAACACTATTATTCATAAAACTAATTGCATGTTAGGATTTGTTAAGCGTTTCAGTCACCACTTTCAAGATCCATACACAATAGAGTCACTTTATATATCTTATGTACGATCGACATTAGAGTATTGTAGTGTCATATGGAATCCTTATTCAAATAATCACGAGCAACGTCTTGAATCTGTTCAAAAACAAATTTTATTAAATGCACTCCGTAAAATAAACTGGATCACATTTACTCTTCCATCATACGAATCACGTTGTAAGCTAATTGACATAGAACCTCTCAGTAAACGTAGGGAATTTTCTCAAATTTCGTTTTTAAATGATATTGTTACACAAAGAATAAACCTTCCTGAATTACTTTCAAAACTCCATTTTTATGCACCCTCCCGTCCATTTAGAAACAAACAATTTTTTTACATTAAATTTTATGACAAGGACTATGCAAAATATCCCCATTAATCAAATGATGTACAAACACAATGCAGAAAGTGAAATTATAGACGTAACAATGAATAAAACACAATTAAAAATTGCATTTAAAAACCAATACATTCAACTACAAAATAATAGGTAACATTAGTTTTAACTAGTTTTAAGTATTGTAGTCTACGAAGTTTGACGAAATAAATAGATAGATCGTTCTAAAAAAAATTAGTACATTTCTTCCATTGATGTGATATTTTGATAAACTTTGTAAGAGCTGTCTAATCCAATACCCAATCACCGGCAACTGCATGTGATCTGCATTTTCCAATATGAAGTATCTACATATTTAGCATGCAACCGATTCCGAAGTTCAGAGGAAGTCGTAAAACGTGTGCAAATGCAAGAACCCGAAAAACCATCCCGTCCACCGCACAATCCAACAAGTGTTTCCTATTTGTGTACATACTTTTCTTTACGTTTTCCCACACGCCACCCATCGTCGTACGCCGGTATCAACAAAAGCGGATCTCTGTTTACACCACGACGAACGGTTCGAGCGAGGAGAATTGTCCACCGGTATGCCATCGTTCCGTTTAACGGATGAACACCAACACAACATCGCAACCGGTGTGATGGGTTCATTCCACCCAACCCTTCGAAACGAAATAACGAACGATGATGCATGGTGTTCTTGCACGCTTGCGATGTTTTTCCAGTTTCGTTTCGTCGGTTGAAATTCATTGACGGTTTCTGCCGTTTGAAAGTTGTGTTGGTGGCGGTGGCCCAGACGTCCGTGCGATGTTTCCATTCTCCAACAGGTCCAAGGGAGTGCGGTTCGACTTGCTTCATTCAATAGTGCGCCAGAAGTCGTGCGGTGCGTACGCGATTGTCGTACGGAGTTCTCTAGTGAAGTTGTTGGTCGTTGATTTCATACTGTCAAACGCGGCTCTTAGTTGGATTCCTCAATTGGCGACGAGGGCGCGCGTTTGTGTTGGCTAAGATAAAAGTCAGACTCTGCGGTCCGCGGAATTTCTGTGCGAAAAGGTAAACGTCTTACCGACCGACCACCCACCTCCTAGGGTTTAGCTAAGAATTTTGCTAGACGGATGGCGGCATAGTTGTGAATTTGTTAATAGAATTACCAGCATCTTGAGGAAAGTCTGAGTTTGTGCTATTGAACGGTACAAGAAGCCAGCCGTCACGCGTAGCGTATTTGTGAATTGGACACATCTCTCGGATATTACACAATTCTTTCATCACAGAGACGACAACTCTCGAGGTGCTGCTGCCTGATGTCTGTAGTAGTCCAGCGAAGAACACGGCCCAACAAATATACATAGAGATAGAGGTGTTTTGTGTTCTGCCTTGTGCCCCCTGTGAATTGGGAGGAAAACAAAACGCGGGGTTAGCGCAGTTTAGCGTAAATTGAATTTAGAGAAATTCGCTGTCGCTGGATGTGGGTGGAATAACAATCAGTCCTATTAGATAGGGAGCACTTTTTTTTTATCGGTGTTGTCGATTGAGTGAGTTTCATGAATGGATAAGCGGTGATAGTTTGCATCGCCCTGTAAATAGATCGTGGTGGTGGAGTACCCAAGCCCATTCCTATGAGGCCATTCATCATCGTCTGAATCAACCGAGCCAAAGTTGGGTCCATCATCTATACACAACACTCTTTGTGCTGAATAATACATTGCGAGTTTCGGATTTAAGGTGCAGTGGTGTGAGTTGCTTGAACCAAGTTGAGAGAGAGAAACGAAGGTTGAAAACAACATAACTAATCGAATCGATACAAACACCGGTGCGCACCTGTACGTCGTCGTCGTTGCGCCCTTTTTGTGCTGCATGCATCGAACAGCGATGGATTATTCAGTACCTAACCAAGTTTTTCTGATTGGATCTTAGATCCCAAATTGATTCACTTGAAATCCGAGCAGATTGTGATTTAGATTTTTCCCTTTCCCCTTTCCTTAGGCATTTTTATGATAAAATATGATAATTTGAGAGTGTAAGCGACAGCTCGCGTTGCGTTCCCCAAGTAATAAGTGATCCAAGTTGATTAAGTCCAGTGGTGTAGTTTGTGGTAGTAGTGCGCGATTATTAACGGCAAAGTCAAGTTTTAAAGGTGTTTAAGTGGATTGGTGAGAAGCGAAGTGAAAAGAAAAGGAAAAAATAAGATAAGCGAGTAACAACAACAAGATACCTGAAGTGACCGACCCGTGAGAAGTAGGAAATTGATTCACAAATACATTCAGCGCAACTGAATCACAAGTGTTTTGGGCGATTTCAACGGGTACAACATACGACAATGGCGAATAGAACGAGGCTGCGTTTTGCGACATTCACGATTCTCTGTTGGATTACACTAATAGGTGAGTTTTGCTGACACCTGGGCGATTGGAATGTTTTGAACTGACTTGTTAAATGTTTCTGTCGGGGTTTTTAATCGACAGATATAAATTCTGGAAAAGTCGAACATGCAATTATTGCACCGCAATTTGTTTCTTAATCTTCTAATCTGTATGATATTTTGCAACTGGTCAGCAAAAAAAGCTTCAAATTCTAAGGATGATAATGATTCTAACATGTTATCGAGAACGGTTCGAAGTATGTTGGGTGCACTTCAATGACTCAGTTATTCGATAAGCAGTGGAAAACGAAACTAAATTAAATTCAGATAATGTAATGACTCATTTTTCCCTATCAAAAAGTTTATGTATGTGTCTACAAATGATTGAAGAAATAAATAAATTTAGTTTTTTTTAATGGATGGATTTATTCATGGATGGTTAAAAAATTTCGAAAGATTCTTGAGTAAAACAGCTTGAATAATCCCTATCTTAGAGTCTCTGGTGATCAACTCGATGCAAATAATAATCGACCCATTTCTACCATGAGCGTTGAATGAACAGCTTTTTTTTTAATGAAAACAACGATTTTTACCACTTAGAATACAGTTTTATATGAGGATCTATATTCCATTAATCAAGAAATAGACACGAAAAAAATTGTGGGCAGTTTTTTATGACAACCTTTACAAAGCCTTTGACACATTAAACCACGAAGTATTGTTGAACAAATTTGAGTGCTATGGAATACGAGGCTTAGTCAACGTATCAATACGCAGCTATAAAAAATAAAAAGAATTTGTCTGCTTAGAAGAAGAAAAGAGCTCCCTAGAAAAGTTGGAAGTTGGTGTTCTGCAAGGCAGTAATTTCGGACCCTTACTTTTCCTATTATACATAATCGATCTCAGTAAGCCTCCGTTAAACGATATACCTCACATGTTTGCTGACGACACATCTTTTTTTTTATCCCGTAAACTGTTCCAATGTCATTTTTAACCAGAGTTCTTAAAAAGTATTTTTTCCGCGAACCTTCTGATCTTCAACCTTGCTGAAACAAAGTACATGAATTTTCACTATCCACAAAAGAAATCGAACCACACAATGATCCGCAGCTATAAACTATAAAAAAAGAAAACAGAGCACACTTCAAATATCTGGGAATAACTCTAGACAAAGGTTGCCAGAATTTTCCGGGCAATTTTATCTTAAAACCTGGCAAAAATTTGAACTCGGAATTGTCGCCCAAATATCCGAGCTAAATTTGTCAAAATCCTAGAATTTCTCAACAAAAATCAAGAAAACAAACTTGAAAAAAGTTTTTTTATTTATGAACTCATCAGTAGATTTCAAATCATATTTAAGGCTTCCAAGAACCATTATGATTATTTTTATAAAACTTTCTCCAAAAATTTCGTTATGGACGCACAAATAGAAACTTTTCAAAAGTTAATTTGTTTTTTTTTTTATTATTTGGCAAATAAAGTGAATAAATCCGGAAAAAACCCGAGTTTCTATTAGTTAAATCCGGGAAAACTTTTCCGGACTTCTCCCAACTTTTATTTTAAATATCCGAAAAAAATCCGACGAAACTTTTTCTTGGCGCTTCCGCATTGTTCAATTTAAAAAAAAAAGACAAATATCATCTTTAAGCGGAATTTTATGGAGTGTAAAAGCATTTGTTTCACGTATTTAGTTTGCCTTCATACACTTCCGTCTATATTATTTGATAGCCGTTTGAGTAAGTTTGCCAGAATTTTTTCAGCAAGTAGCCGGGCCGGGATCCCGGCCAATTTATATAAATACCTGGCAAAATCCGGGCTTTTGTTTTCAAAATTGATGATCGAAACTCTGAGCAACATTCTGGGAAAATTTGTCAAAATCCAAAAATTACTAAACAAAAATGAAGTTAAAAAATTGAAAAACAAATTTCAAATGCCTTAATAAATGCAAACTAATCATGCCAAAACGTCAGATGTAGTAAAAAACCATTGTTTTATGATATTTTATGACTGAAATCGCCAAGAAACTTGATCAACAATATTTTTTGCATCAAAATTTATCAAAAAAAAATATTTTAGGCTTTAAAAAGATTTGTTTTTTTCAACACTATTTGTTTTTTTTTTGTATGATTTGCCAAATAAAGTGATTAAATCCGGGTCGGACTATTCCCAAATTTTGTTTTAAATATCCGGGCAAATGCGGATGAATCTGGGCAGTCTGGCAACCTTACATTTAGGGTAAAGCGTCATTGTCTCTTCTTTTCCGTTTACAAACCCTCCAGAATCGTTGCATTAAAACAACTTATAATCTTCCCTGTCTTTGCCGAATCAATTTTCTGTATTTCGATAGACCTCATAACATATTATCTCCTTATACTGTGTGGTTTGCAAAAAGGAAGTTATATTTTCGATAATTTGAACTCGTCTCACCATAACCAAAATTTGATATTTAATGCGGATCAGGGAGTTCATAACTCCCGTCAATCTCAACAAATTATGCTCAGCACAACTTCTACATGTCTTGGTCAATGTCAAATTTCCTCATTATTGGTCCTTCGAAGTTCAACAGCCTTCTCGAAGATATAAAAACTAGTTCCAATGGAAACATTTTCAAGGCTAAACTAATACAATACTTTAAAGCAAACCTTAGTAAATAGCCAATCACAAACTTTGCCATTTTTATTTCAATAATTTCTTAGCAGTTAATTTAGTCCTGATAATACATTTTTAGTTTTATTAAAATTCTTATAAAATAATTAATTAAATAATAAAAATAGGTCTCTTTAAAGCATTGGTGGCCAAGATTTTTTTTACCATGATAGCCTAACTTTGAAGCTAGTGGATAACAAAAATTAAATTTCATGATAAAAAAATTGGATTCGCCTGTGGGTTCTTTGTCAGATCGAAAGAGAATACGATTGCATACATTTGGGGTCTATAATAGTCAAAAATGATTTGGTCTGCAGGCCATAAGCAAGGTTGCCGAAAAAAAATCTGTGTTTTTGAGAAAAAAAAATTCTGAATTTCTGTGATTTGACCCAAAAATTCTGTGATGGTTTTCTGTGATGCTATTTCATTTAATTTCATTGAAAACTCATGATAAATTGTGTCTTTTTTACATTTTAGTTGTGTGGAATCAATTAACATAACCAATCTTATCATATTTTTCTAATTAAACGTAAGAAATCTATTTTTTATATTGGCAAATAAAATTATATTTATGGGAATCATTCCAAAATTCAAAAATTCTGTGAAATCTGTGAATATTTCTAAATTCTGTGTTCTGTGACACAGATTCTGTGATGAAAATTTACTCAAAATTCTGTGAATGCAACACATGAACCAAAGAATTTCGAGTCCGTTAGTGAAGCCATTATTTTCGTTTCAAGCAAAAATAAAGTTGTATGATAAAAGATTTGCTCAGCAGGATTGTATCCCAAAAGCCTGAAAACATTTACTTTGAATCTATCATTCTCCAGATTTTTTTTCCCAGAATGCACCATTTACCAGAGATTTTTCCCCAGGATGGACCAATTCCGAGATTTGTTTTTCCCAGAATGGAACGTTTTCTAGAATGGCACAAAACCTAAATTTTTTTCCTGTAGTTGTGTTTTCCTCCCTAGTTTAATCTTATTTCATTTTGTCTTTCAATTTTTGAAAATTTCCAAGTTAATTTATTTTTGAACCAGTATTATATATTGTAAAGATTTGGGTTTTTTTATTTTATGCTTACCAGCGTGCCTTTAAAAAATCATTCAGTAGCCAATTCCTCATGCTGAGCGTTTGAACTTGAAAAACATATTGTGAATTTTAATAAAAGTTTTAGAAACGTTACTGGTAAACTGGCAAGAAAACACAAACTTCCGAAAATCTAATAATTCACTTTTATTTGTCGGAAGTCTTTCGGAAGTCGGAAGTCCGGACTTCGAAGTAAACTCAGACTTAATAAAAATATTGTACAAACCCAATTTTTGTGGAACAAAAACTTATTTTTTCAATTCTAGTTTGGAATAATATATTCGGTTTTCTGGGAAATGGTTCATTCTGGTGAAAAATTCTATGAGAAATGGTTCATTCTGAGGAAAACATTCTGGGAAAGTGGTTTTCAGAAACATTGGAGATTTTTAATTCTGGGCAAACGTTTTCGGGGATATGAAGTACAATCCTCAGCAGATATTTTTTTAAAGCTGTTCATTCCATTCGACAAAATAGATTGTTCTGTAAGCATTCAAATACTGGCAAAAAAATTTAAACCAAAACCTTGTGAAAAACATATTTTTTATTTCTGAATATTGACAAAAATTACGAAAGTTTAATATTAAAGTGTGGGTGATCGATTTAAAATTTTTTTATCGACATGAATCAGCCGGCATCTAAGTTGCCGAAAAAAATAAGTTCTTTATAAAAATTAAAGACTTCTGCAATTCGGTGATTTTGACGATTTTCTGAGATGTTTTTTTCAGAAATTTTGATAGAAAATTCATAACAAACATTCTGTTGGTTAAGCTGCCTAAGAAATCAAAAATGACAGAGGTTTAGTGATGTTCCTTTTTCAATATAGAGTTTTTTAAAAGTCGTGTCGATTTTTTTTAAAGCACGTGAATTCGTTTTACCTTTCCTATTTGAGATTTGTTTTCGTCAAAAGTTTTTAGTTATAAAAATAACGTGAATCTGTCCTAATTATTAAGACAAATTATTTTAAGTGCGGCCCGTATACAACATTTCAAATTAAAAGTGGCCCGTTGGTTCAAAAGGTTGCTCACCTCTGCTATAAAGCATTATTCTCGTTTTCTTTTCCTTATTAATTCACACAAAAGTGATTTTTGAGCAAAATTTCGTCACAGAATCTGTGTCACAGATAACAGAATTTTTGAAAATTTCACAGAATTCACAGAATCTGAAAATTGTGCAGATTGTTTTTTTTCCATTGAACCTTTAGAAATTTTCCAATTTGATTATGTTTCTAATGATTTCTCAATGAACTTCATAAAAATAGCGTCGCAGAAAACCGTTACAGAATTTTATGCTGAAACAACAAAATCTTAAACTTTTTTCATCAAAAACACGGATTTATTTTTTGCAACCTTGTAATGAACTTATACGCATGTATGTATGTATGTTGATTATCCATCACGAGGGCACGGATTCACTCCAGTTTCTGCCTCAGTATGTATCAGAAAAGGGGTAGGCTCAATAGCGGCACGTTATCCAAACAAACGGAAAAATTGTGCTTAGCCTTTTTTCCCACAGATTTGATCATGAACATACCTAAGAAATCTTAAAAGCATAAAATGGTAAAGAAAAAAATCT
Source organism: Uranotaenia lowii (assembly GCF_029784155.1). Lineage (NCBI taxonomy): Eukaryota > Metazoa > Arthropoda > Insecta > Diptera > Culicidae > Uranotaenia > Uranotaenia lowii. Next base: position 204,425,728 of record NC_073693.1, on the reverse strand, counting down.
ATATGAAATATGGCATTAAGACAATCCACGTAGGTATTTTAAAGAATTAATGCTCATTACCGCATGGGGTGAAGAACGACAGAATGTTATTCGAGTTTAAATTCTTAGAAATCGATACACTTATTACAGGATTAGCAAACGAAAAATGCTGCAATGAATTATTGATATATGATTCACAACTACAAGATTCAGAAGATTGAAGTTTGAATAATCAGAGAATGTTCTAACCAGGATGCTACAACTAGGTTTACCAGACGTCCTACTTTGGTAGGACATGTCCTACTTTTTCAATCCTTGTCCTACTGTCCTACTTTGGACCCAAAATGTCCTACTTTTTTATGGTTAGAACCATTATCTGGTTTATCGAATTTTTAACTTTGCGTTTTTTATTATTTCGATCCATTTTTCACGAAATCCTTATTGGTGTCTTTTGGAAAATCGTCATCACGATCGGTTTCTGCCAATGACAGTTAAGGCCTTTCTGGAAGAAATTAATAACCCATCGGAAACGGAAAAAATGATACACGAGTTCTGCCAAATCTACAAGTCTTATTAAAATTATATTTGCAAGTGGTTTGGCCCATTGAGTGATTAGCCCTTCGATTGACTGTCGTTGCTGGAACCACCTACTTTCTAATTCGAGCAGTTTGAGAACTGTGTGAAAATGTTTGCGAACAAAGGTATTGAATTCAACAATGTGTAACTGTATGACCAATTTTGTCGCCTAAATTTATTCATTGCGCAGCAACAAGATGATTTCAGGAACAAACTGAACTCATGAAAAATGGAAGCTGCTGACGACTGCTGAATATTTCTTCGCAATTTCGGCTCCCAACACCAGTGTAGAGAGGATTTTTTCCATCATCAATACCCAGTGGACCATTAAACGCGGAAAACTTCTTATTGACGCAGTGAGAGCGATCATCTTACTGCAATCAACAGGCAAATTTCATGTTCAGAGTTCCATTCCTGTTTGTTGAAAAATGAAGAGCTGCTAGAAAAAATCGTCTCTTCAGAGAAGTATGCTCCAGAACAAGAATAACTTCCTTTTTTACATTCAAAGAAACACTAACGATAAAATATTGAATTTGAAAAATTACCGAAAAATGGTGGTATCATCTTATCATATTAAAAAAAAAATTTTTTTTAAATAAAAATCACAAAATAAAGCGTCCTACTTTTCGTCCTACTCAGATTGAAAAACGTCCTACGTTTTCATAGTATTTTGAGCAAAATATCCTTCTTCCCAAAATTTTATTCTGGTAAGCCTAGCTACAATGAGGAATAATAAACGATTTTTTATTGACAAGGTTAGCATTTAGCCTGCCCATATGGGGATTTTTTAGCTTTAAAGCTTTTTTCACATTATATTGAAAATAAGAACTTTGCCTTTTTTTAGCTTTCTTTGTTAATTCAGACATACATTTAAAACCTTACTTCTAAGACATGAATGCCATACAGATGGTAAAGTGTCTCAAATAAAATTATAATAATAATTTAAAACCTTACTCTAAGACGATTTAAGGAATTCATTACTCTCAAATAAGATTTAGAGCTGTATAAAGTCTCAAGTTGAAGATACATGTAATGATCAGATCAAATGGAACCTAAATGAGGTTGAGTCTAATGGAAAACAATCAAAATCTTCAAATTATTTTCTTTGTAATTTATTAATTTAATAAAGTTGGATTTTAACCATCGCAATCATTCGTCCGGTCATTCAAATTTTAAAACAAAAATTATTTGTGTAGTTATTTTTATTTTGATTCCAAATTAATGATCAATATACCTTTTATTAAGGTTGCCAGATTGCCTGGTTTTATCCGGGTTTGCCCGGATATATAATACAAAATTTGGGAAAAGTTCAGTCCGGCCCGGTTGCTCGGATTTCATTGAAAAAGCCTGGATTTTTCCAGGATTCATTTGCTTTATTTGCCAAATCAAACAATAAAAAGCCTGTGGCTGAAAACCTCTTAAATAAAGACAAAAAATCAAATCTAGTTGTTAATTTTTTTTTATTTATGCGTCTAAAACAAAATTTTTTGAGCATGTTTTATATTAACAGCCATGAAAAGTTTTTTAGACGCCTAAATTACGATTTAAAATCTGCTAATAAGTTTAAACGAATTTTTTTTTAATTTTTTTTATTTTTGTTAAAAAGTTTCTAGATTCTGACCAAATTTGCCCGGATATTGCCCGTATTTATTGTCTACAATTTGAAATCAACTGTCCGGATTTTGCCAGATTTTTAGTTAAAATGGTCAGGATTTGTCCGGCCCGGAGACTTGTTGGAAAAATCCTGGCAACCTTAGACATGGTGTAGAAATCAAAGGACTGAAGCAGCTGTCAAATCACATACAAACTGATCTTTTTGGAAACAGAACGTCAATTCCCCTTTGATTTCAATGGAATTTTGGTACCAAAACGTCAGTGCGGTACTGAAATGTCAGTTCGGAAATTTTCTTCTCTTTCAGCCCCTTGGTAGAAATAAGCTTTTTCGTTATGTGACCTCTTGAAACATTGATAAAAACAATAATCAACCTAAAAAAACAGTTAAAAGACATCGTTCTAGGTCTATCCTATAGTCAAACATAACCTTTTGATTGCAGTTTACTTTACTCATTGCGACTTGCAGGAGATAATGTTTGTTTTTTTACACTTTCCACAAAACAACAGAGCAATTTCGAGGTGAAAAAAACTGACCGGTTAGAAACAGGAAAATCTGCTTCTTGCGACAACGATAATTACATGACGAAACATGTCTCGATATACTTTGTGAAATTCAGCAAAAGGATGGTCTTTGGTTTTTAAGTGAATAGGGTCAAAATGTTCCTGATTACTCACCAAACATTAACCTATAGGACTAACCAAACGGGTTTGATTTTAGTTACCCATTTAAGAAACCACAACAACAACAAAGGCAAAAACTAATTACAACTGAGTACGTTTCCTCAAGGCTTCCTTCTTAGCTCAGCTAACAATCCCACAAAGGAACTCAAATTGGTATTCCTTTATTTTTGCTGTGAACCTTGAAGGTGCTGCTGCAACAACTGTTCTCTAGCTAGCTATATGGTAGAGTAAATTCCGTAGGCTCTGCGTTGCTGTTGTTGTTAGTTATTGGGAGGCGCGTCGTTCTCTTTACGGCTAAAAATATAATCGATCCCATAAAATGTCATACCGACCCGATTCTGCTTTGCAAGTCGATGAGCATCGATCTCGGCTGAATTGAGCCGGTTTCAGAATAATGTTGGTAACTAACTACCTTGTTAGATCTATCTAGGTGTGTATCGAAAACTGCAGTCCCGTCCTGGTGGACTAGAAGTGACTTTGACTTTGTCCCTTCCTCTCCTTCTCGCTTGTTGTTTCTCAACTCAGCTGCAAAGTCGAGCGGCTGTTTTGCTCTTGTTAGGTTGTTAGTATTTCGTTGGAGCTCACATCGAGGAGGCTTAGTCCTACTGAATACTGACCGTCTTTGCCTCACTTTAGTAGATATTACTAGTACTAGCTAGCTAATGTATAGCATCTAACATGCAACGGAACCTAGCGCAAAGTTCTATTTTAGTAGCTTGCGGTGATGTTTTTCCTTCGGCAATTGCAATCCGAGCGGACGTTTTTTCCACTGCCACTTTCCAACTTTCCAACTGGTAGCTGTAGAGGCGATTGACGACACAGGAGAATCCTCCATTTCCAATGGCAATCGTTTTCATTTTTTTCGTTCGTCCCAACTGACGTTTTTCCTTCATCCCCCCATACTTTGAGAACTCCCCACGCTTATCTCCAAAGTCGAATGGCGTTTTCCGTTCCTTTGGAGAAAAACCTGAGAGCTCCTAGGTTTATTTTCAGTTTGACCTACATGGTTGGTCACGAATATGTGTGTTGGGAATGGTTGGTTTCAATGATTAGTTAGTTGGTTGAACCATCATTTCGGGAATGGGTTTAATGTAGATAGGCACGATAAACATGCTAGCTGCTGACTTCCCAGTCCCAGAGCCTGGTTACGGCTAGTAAATGATTAAATGACATAGGCTCATGACATATTATCGGGATCCTGAGATCATCAATCTTAATTTGGCTTCCAGGGTAATATTTAACAAGTGTTTTGTCCGAACGGTTAAATAATGGACCGTAAACGAATTAAGGGAATTCTGTTAGCAGGTTGTTCTATAGGCGCTGAATTTGTAATTAAATACGGAATATTTGAATCCTTAAACTTGACAGGATTTTTTAAAACAATATTCATTTAATTTCTTTATGAGTCATAATGAATAAATACAATTAAATTGTTACAAGATGAACAAAAAATAAACAAGATTATTTCAGAACAATATTCCACACCAAACGTCGATTAAATGATCACCCAGTGTGTTCTTTTGGTTTGTTTATTTGTTTCGACTCATAAATTGCATTGAATGACGTTTCGAAATTATTTTTATCTGTCCAAATCGGCAGAAAAATTGCGGAGTTATTAAACCTTCAAATCGGATACATCCTGATGACGCAACCTGTCAAAAGTTCCAAGGCCCAAGGAGGCACTAATTGATAAAACTTTCTCATAAATTTTCTTTTTTGGCACAAAAGTAAAAACTTAGGATAATTAAAATTGAATTTTTTTTATATTTAAAAATTAAGTGATTCAACCTAGGCAAAATCCGAACTTGTTTCTCCGAAATCCAAAGAAACCGCGCCGGATTGGACCATTTCTAAAAATGGTTTGATATTAATAAAAACAAAACCGTGTTATCTGGCAAACTCACGCTTTTTTGTTTAAATTCTAGTCGTTTTAACATCTTTATGTCATTCGCGACTTATATCAACGATGCAGTTGGCGGACAGTCATTGATCAACTTATCCGGTACAACTGTGATCGATATTTACTCTTATTATTTGTTATTTATTTATTTATTGTTCACGGTCTTCGATAACTTAATATCATACAGACTGGTTACTTAAACTACGCTTAAAACTATCCTTACTTATATTAAAATCAAAATACACAAACACTTGGTTGAACAATCTACAAGAGATGTCAAATGGGTTATAAAATTCATTTCTTCCATAATTGTTTAATCTTAGCGGCTCGAAATTTCTTAGGGAACGAGATGGGACATGATACGGTATCCTTTCGATGAGACTGGCACTATCTATATTCCCGGATATGACGTCGAATATAAACAAACGACGAAGCTGAGCCGATTGGTTCGATATGCAAGATTCCACATCGGTCATGGTAGGAGGGAAGTCGCTGAGGTTCATTCCATGGTAAATTTGGAAGCGCGTATCGCAGGAACCGCCTCTGAACTGACTCAAGTAGTTTCAGCCCTCCAATTGAATTAGGTGCCCATATTTGGATATTGTACTCCAAACCGCTGCGAACGAGTGAGCAGTATTGGGCTCTTGGGCTCGAACTCACGAACTTGCCAACTGACTTGCCAAAATGGTCGATTTTGAGTTTATGATGCCGAGCGATTTTTCATATTTCAAACTCTATTTGATGATTTTTTTGAGATTTTTATAATTTTATTTACTTACTTTTACGATCCAAAGCAAAATACAAATTTTCTTTGGCATAATGGAAATATGCCAAACACAACAACTTAAAAGCGTGTTTTCTCAAAATAAGTGTTTATGCACTTATACTTTTTTGGCTCTAACGACGTATCATAGGCTTAAAATTTTTTTAAGCTGAATGAAACAAGAAAATTTTATCGAATCAATGCAGTTAAAAAACCCGTCAATCACTTGAGTCACTTTTGTTTACTCAGCAAACATTTAGGAAGGTATATCGCAGGAACGACAGAATTACTCAAAAAAATATACCAGATGAAAAGATTGTATTAAACTTACCAAAATAGCATATAGCAACAAAAGTGAAGGCGATATATCTACAATGACAAGATTGCAACGACTCGATTTCCTCACAAAAAGCAAAATAAACTATTTTATTTGTAATTTGAGTTAAACGGAAAAACACTTCCTCGACCGAGATTTAAACTTCTCCGAGTTCGCTGTCCGATATTTTATCACGATGTCGATTCATCAGTATTAACTGATTATCCACACTATAGCCACTGACCATACTGACTGGACTCTCGATTTCGTTTGTTGGATAATTTTTCCAAGAGTACGCAATATCGATTCCAGAGTGCGCATCGATCGATTTGAAAAAATGCTATCCCAGTTAGAAAGTGCCACCCAACTTTCGAAAAATAAACTGGCAATTCAGACGATAAACCCGGGCTAAACAGGTACATTTTCCTACCGGGCATTTGTATCGGAAAAATGGTAGGTTCGCCATCTACCGTTGGTATTGCGAACCTGCTAAATTTGACGAAAAAAATTTGCCAGAAAATAATCGAATTTTTGTTCTAAGTGTCCTGTCAGTATGATCAGTGCTATAGCTCTAGAAGTGATACTTTCTTTTTACGAACCGGTCAAAGGATGAAAGAGAGAGACTGGATAGAAAGTCAATTGAAGAACCGCTAATTTATCGTAAATCAGTTTACTTTTATATAGCTCAGTTTGTTAATGTCAAATGAGTATATTCTCAACTTTTTGGTGACATGTATACGAATTGATCTAAAGATGGCATCGATCAAAAACCGATTTCATCGATTTTTTCTAGGCTAAACATCAATCCAAATAATTAAAAATATGAGTTGAAAAGATTGATTTTACCAAGATCGATCGAAGATCGACATATCCTGATTAAAGCTCGGAATTTTCGGAAAAGTTGTGTGATAAAAGGATAATAAAATAATGTGCGCTTCCTAGAAAATACCAAATGCGTTCCAAAATTTCTTTCAGGAAAAATGCGTATTTTCCTACACGCTCCTTTTTTTAAACTCAAAATTAAGTAGTTTTTGTTCAAAACAGCACTTCACTGGCCGCCCTCAACTTTGAGTACGACTGGGTAATCGCAAAACTAATTTCTGATAGGCATACTCAATACTAAGTTCGACGGCCGAACTCAAATTCATTCTTTTTTTCGAGGGTTGTTTATTTTCAGGGAATTAAAGGATGGTTAATTTTTTTTGTACCCGGATGTTGCTGTTCCGGTACATTGGATTGCAATAACAGAGCGGTGGAAAGATTTGACACTCCCGGTCAAAGAAAACTTCCGGATGTTACTTCCCACGGGAAGTAAATAACGTCCGGAAGTTTCCGGACATTTCAAACCGATCACCATATGATTACAATTACGGACAGAATTTTACGCTGACCCGGTGGACATTCCATAAGTTCCTTCATAGTCTTCCGGTTGTTGTTACGGAACGACAAAATTTGGCGTCGTGTTCGTTGGTTGCTGTTCCGGTTCGAACTGAACTCGCTAAGTGTTTTCAATACAACAAAGAGAGTTCAATTTTTAGTTCATAAGGTCGAACTCAGCTTTGCTCCCTCGCCCAAGGAGAAAAAAAGGGATCAACTTTGAGTTCGTAGTTTGAACTCCGTTTTGAACCATTGCAAGGAGGACAAAGGGTACTCAACTTTAAGTTCATAGAATCGAACTATGTTTTGAACTCCGGTCATACTTAATTTTGAGTTAAAATAAAGGAGCGTGTATGTGTATAACAAAAAGGGTGCCAGATTTTTTCAATACGTATCTGGGCCGGATAAATCCGGGTAATTTTATGAAAAAAAAATTTCAGAATCCGGACATTTGATATAAAAATTGACGACCCGAAATCCGGCAAATTTTGTCAAAACCCAGAATTTACTCAACATAAATCAAGAAAATAAAATCTAATAAAATAATTTCGTAATCAAATTCAGCGACAGATTTAAAATCGTATTTAAGGGTTCCAAAAAAACCTTTCATGATTATTTTTACTAAACTTGCTCAAAAAAATTCGTTTTTGAGGCATAATTGAAAAGAAAATCGTACTACACAATTTTTATTTTAAGATTGATTAGCCAAATAAAGTGAATAAATCTGGGTAAAATCCAGGCATTTTTCAATGACATCCGGGCAAAACTGTTCCCAAATTTTGTATTAAATATCCTGGCAAACCCGAAAAAAATCGGACAGTTTGGCATTCTGGCTACCTTAGTACAACAGTTATATTTTTTTCAATCTTGGAAAGGACAAAAGGTTTGGATAACGCGTCACTATAAAGTTTACACTTTTCAATTTATGGTAAAAAACAGCTATTTACACAATTAATAACACAAGGAAAAAGCACTTTTGATGCCTATTTTGAAAGATTTTGGCGTAATTTTGTCAAATTTTGTCTATTTCTGATAATTTTGAATATCATTGAGAACTGATTAATTTACAAGAAAAACATAAACTGATATCGAATCTAGTTATTTATTCTTCATTCAACTAAGGATTGAGATTTTGCTTAAATAATCTTGTTTCAGAGATAGAAAGCTTAGAAAAAATATTTGTACAATTTTTAGAAAACTTTTAGAATAACCTTATTAGTATTTCTGATATTTCTAAAGAAAACCATTAAGAACCTATTTGATGTTAAAGATTTACATCTTTTTTTTTACATTTTTGTTGAAGTCTGCAAAACGTTTTGACTTCTGCTTTAAAAAATATGTAAGATAATTTTAGTTTAAAATTGAATTTAAATAATCGTTTTGTTTACAGAACAAACCAAAATTAACGTAAATAGACAAAATGCAAACTTCTATTACATTTTTCTCAGAAGGCAAAATAATTGCCGGGTTTCAAAAAACTTTAAGGATTAAAGAATATATTATTTAAATCTGTGTTGTTATGAATCTGCAGTTTGAACGAAAAATGGTAGAAAATCACTGATTAGAAGTTTCAATTCAACACCCCCATATTATCAGTTCTCCAGCTCTCTGCACCTCTGAAAAATGTAAATTTTCTAGCCTTGTGTAATCAAATGAAGTTCGAGAAGGTTTGTAAACACTGTAATAAATCAAACGTGGTGTGGTTGAAAAATAATTTCTTCAAGTCACATCACGTTTCGATTGTGAGATGACTGTGTTAATGAACACTTCTTACAAGTCCTTGTTTTTCCTATAAATGTAGAGAAACTGAATATTTTGAAATGTTGCTTATTGATTTGATTTGAACTTGAGATTAATTTTTTAATCTTTTATCCATTACACACTGAATTTATCCTATATAGAATGATTTGTGATGGTTTTCTTTATTTTACTTCCTCCTTTCATCATCTGGCTTTCTATTTTTTATTCAACTTTATAAACATATCTTTTGAAGGATCAAGAAGATTCAGTAACATTAAGATCAATCAGTACACCATAAATTCAGCCTTTACTCGAATCATGAGTTCGTAATATTTCAACGTCATTGGCATAAGATGTGATTAATATAACTTTGACTGTGATAATAATGTCAAAATATTATTTTCCAAAAAAAAAACTCCTGATTGGTTTTGACGCCCACTTCCGGTTGTTCCACAAACAAAAGGCCAATCAAATCAGTCTATTTAATCATTCATTAGGTTGAAATCAAATTTTGCTACAAACCAAAATTGTTCGGCATATTAAAAAGGCTACAGGGGGCTAAACAGTAGTCCTACTAACTCATCAACCGACTAGCCTTTCGAAACAGCGAATCACCAGTATGGATTCATCCTGTGCCGTGTCCACCGCTGCTACCCGAAATTCTCCGGCTAAAATAATCCGCCATAACGAATTCCCAGAACCATCCTTTGGCACGTTTTGTCCATCCCGCTGTCGAATAGCACATTCTTCCACATGGTGGGCAAATTAAGCCGGAGCTTGGACCACGAATCATTCTGGAACCAATTCCGGAATGAATGTTCGTCTCATCAAATCATAATTGCCGCCAGTAGTAAAACCGAAATCTCTCGGTCCAAATCATGCGGACGTGTGCAACTGGGAGCGATTCGTTGGAATAGTAATGTGGATTTTGTTACACTACGACAGAATAAATATGAGTAAATTTTCAATCATTTATATTATTTTAAAATAAAAAAACATAATCTGAAAAAGTTTGTTGATCAAGAATTTTGTTTACCTGAATGCTTTCTTTCTCGTGAAATTAAGAGAACCGATTATTTTTCTAATCGTTTTGTAGAATATCTTTCTACGAAATCAGAATTTGCTTCTTAACCGGAATTCCAAATTCAGATGGAGGTTTTCTATGGAATCCACTTATTTATTATGAGAAATACGAAAACACAAATTTGATCAGTTTTTAAATTACCCAATCTTTTTCTGGGATAATCTGAATCACCAATTCAATATTTATGAAATTCCGAAAAAATAAACAAATCCAAATCTAGTTCCACTGGGACCGTGTATAGTTCGCGAAAAATAAGAAAACAATATTCGTACGGGTCTTAAGGGCATATGTAGCATAGAAGAGCGGACTTCAGTCAGGTTGATGAACGAACATATTTTGTCCCGACTTCTCCTTCGAAAGCAACGAGCTGTCTGGGTCGAAAATTGCGAGACGATGGATGATATCACATGGTGGCGATCTCATATAGCAACATCAGTCAGAAAAGCGAATACCACCAGCAGCAGGAAGAAGCAGAATCAGGGAAAATATTTCACATATCGTTTGGTGGAAACATATTTATGTATAGTAGGTATTCAGCTGTATATCTATGGGATGTTTTGCTGTTCGTGTCTTGTTTCCGCGACTGTCTCAATCTGCTGGCTTGCGCAAAATTTGCCAAGCTAAAGCATTGGCTGCTCTTCCGTTTCTCGTTATGAGCTGTGAAACTCGACTTTATTTGGAGAAGATGCACTGAGGGAAAATTCAATGAAAAAATCTTCATTCAGTAATCTTGTTCTAAAATTCAATGTATCTGAGTCGAATGTTGTTTGACTGAAAAATGAAAGCTGTTAATCATGGCTGTTCTGACATTGGATTCTAAATAACAGTTGAAGTTGTTAAACAATGTGAATTGTATATAAGATTTTTCATTAATTCTCAAATTTAAATTTCTTCATTAAAAATACCTTTATACTCTCTATTCTCTAACTATAAAAATGAAAACATAAATTCATAAAAGCCCATTTTTGAATCCTAAGAAATATTTTATCTTAACTCGAATCGAAATGCAGTCTTCGGATAAAATATTTGTCATGATTATGGCTTTAAAAAAGTGTATTGAAAAAAAAATCGGCCGAAAGGGACCAAAGTGATTGGTGAAAAACTGGATTTTCAAGTTTCTTTAAATGTTTAAAATCCCATACAAACGTAGTAATTTTATTTTAGTTTTTTCGGTCTTGGATGTAGACCAAACATCGGTGGTTTTTGAAATACCTGACGTTTCAACCAGTTTTGTTGGTCTTTTTCAAGGGAATTTGCTGTCTGTTGTATTTGTCGATTTCGAAAAAAATCAACAGACAGCAAATTCCCTTGAAAAAGACCAACAAAACTGGTTGAAACGTCGGGTATTGAAATTTAAACGTATCTTTTTAATTTAAATTGTCTAGTAAGTTCCGATATCTTTAATTCAGAAAAATAATATGGGCTTTGGAGATGCACTCTGTAAAAATCGGAACTTGCAATGAAAAAAAAATCAAGAAATGGAAAAGTAGTTTTAGATGTAGGCAACAGAAATCGACGAATCTGTTCAGGTGGACATCTGGGGAAGGGGACAGGGGTTGCCAAATATCCACACTTGTGCACAGAGAGGGAGAAGGGGGTAATATCTCATTTTTTTTGTTCAAGTCGTTTTTACTTCTAAAAAAGGATCACAAGATATGTTGATCCATCCAACATGGAGCCAAACCGATCTGCAATAACTTGTTAGATAACAAATTTATAGTCGAATCAAGTTTGCAGGTCAATCTGTTGTGTTGTGAGCCTACTCGTCAGGCTCGTGCGAAGAACCCGATCATAGGGGGAGGGGGGGGGGGGGGGGTGTGGTTGCGAAATTAAAATTTAGCAATTAATAATAATAATACCATAAATGCACAATAAATCCGGTAAGTCATAAAAAAAATGTTCAAAATTATGTAACTCCATGTTTTTTGTATATATTGCAAGAACAAAGCACTTCAAAAGCATTGAAACTTTGTTTTGAAACAACTTGTAATAATTCTTGGAACTTTGTATAGATTAACTTAAAAATCAAGATCGAAATAAGTGAAACGTTTTAAAACTTTCAAGTGCAGATTGTATAGTTCATAATTTCAAGCTCCGAATATTTTTTCACTGCCAATTGAAATGTTTGATCCTGACAAGGAAAAATGGCAGGAAGTTTGGTTTTCTTTTCAAAATTTTAACAAAATCGTGTTTTCAGTAGACAAAAATTCAGAATCAACAAAGACAAAATTACTATAAAATATTTGAATTCAATTTATTTGAAAACTATACTTTTAAATTCGGTAAATTTATTTAAAAATACAATTAAATAATGAGAATCAAAAAGATTAGTTTTCGATAGAAACTTTTTACCATTTCAAAAATGTAGGGGAGAGTAGGGATACTTGATCCCCTTTTCTTATTTTCACCATATCTTTTTGGAAAAATTTAGCAACTCGCCGTCTTTGAAGTTTTCTGACAGCTTGTAACTTCAAGTTTCTATGCTCCAAAAATTAGAACGATACTTGAACCCGTTGATGAACTAGAAGCATTTTCGTGGGAGTAAAAAAATTGCGATTTTTCTGAAGTTAGGGAAGACTTGATCCCTTATTGAAGGAGACTTGATCTTTTATTCAGGAAGCCCTAATCCTTGTAAAAAATCAAACAAAACCCCATGATAGAGTGTTAATTGACTATTTTAGTCATGTTTGTTCTCATTTCACAATTTATAGCAGACATAAGAAGAAAATTCTATAACTTTGTCTCAACGCTAATAACATTGCATACTTAAAGGCGCAATTTTTTATAATTAAGAGAAAATTAATTATTTTTGCTCTTTTCTTCAGACAATTGATTGATAAATATTAGTTTTTGGATAAATATTAGTAATTTCGTAATCAGCAATCATAACGATCAATTCAGAAGTAGAATTTGCCGTTTGGAAGGGGGATCAATTGTACCCAACTCTAGGGGATCAATTGTACCCATAATCAACATTTAAGAAAACTTTTTCTGAAAAATTTTGAGAGTTTTCCATTGCTTTGAAAATGTGGCATTATGAAGTTCATTTTACGCTTGAACGATTGATACATGGGAACAAATATTTTTTTCATAATTTTCCCATGTAAGGAACATTTTAAAGTGATGAAAAAAGATCTTCAAGTCACATTTTGTTAAACTTTTCAAATTAAGTTCAATTACTCAAACAATTATTTTGTTAAAACTTTTTGAACTACAAGCATTGTTATTTTGCTCATAAGACATTCCAGTTTGGAGATATAGCAAAGGAATCAAGTATCCCCAGGGATGAAGTATCCTCTTTCTCCCCTATTTATTAAAATTGTTTGATTATTCAAGAAAACAGCATTTTGGTGCTGTTAATTTGGAGGATTTTGGTGTTCTGAACTCGAATCTTTACTCAGATTATGTCTATCGCCTCTAGTTTTTGTTATATAGAGTTTATAAGTTACATAATCGTTGTTGAGTGAAATCAATCATTGATAATTGATGAACTAACAAATCTACATGAAAGAATAAAAAACTGATTCTGAATTTCATTTAATTAAGGAAATTTTTTTTGACATAATGATGGTGAATGATCTAAAAATGCTAAATTTTAATGTTTTTAAAATTGGAAAGATATTATATCAAATATTGCTGATATTACTGAAAAAAGTTAAAAAAAGGTTTTATTCAATTATACCTACCATTTTGTTGAAACCTGCAAAATGATCGAATTTTTGCTTTTGAAAATATCGAAAATTATATTTTGATTGAAACTTTTTTTTTTCAAATTTTTTGAAATTCCCTAATTTAACAGAATAAGAAAAAAGTAAACAAATAGAAAGCTTCTTCAGCTTTTTATCGCATGAGCTAAATAATTTTTGGTCTTAGTAAAAGATGATAATTAACTAAAAACCTTTTTCTTAAAAGTTTTTGTAACGTTTTTAAAAAAAATCGAATTCCCGTAAATAATTTTTAAATATTTTTAAAAGTGATTGAAAAAAAAACACAAGCTGATAGAAAACAAATGCATATTTGTATTCACCGAACTCAATAAAAGTAACTCTAAAGTTCTTGCACCTTGGAAAAAAGCAACCAATATGTTGACATGTAAAATTAGTATTCGTTGAATGAATTTAGAAGTAATTATGGTTGGCTTCAAATTCTGAACTTGATTGGATTCACTTCTTAATTAACACCCATTCTAAATACAACCCATTTTTTGTGTCAAGTATTTTTTTTTTTTTTTTTTTTTTTTTTTTTTTTTTTTTTTTTTTTTTTTTTTTTTTTTTTTTTGTTTCGATTATAGTCGTTTTACCATCTTTATGGCATTCGCGACTTTATCAACGTTGCAGTTGGCGGATCGTTATTGAAAAACTTATCCGGTACAACTGCGTTCGATGTTTACTCTTGGGCTCGAACTCAAGTCAAGTATTGATTTGTAAATTTTGCAAACAGAAATTTATAATTCAAAATTATTATTTATTTGGGAACATCTTAAAAAATGTCTTAGGTCTTGAGCGATTCATGATGGAATTCTGCCGGAGGCGAGCCGATTTTCTGATTTGTTTATTAACACTTATTTTTAAACACCTTTTGGGATCTATTAACTTCCCTTTACTACTGAAAATTCCTTTCTTGAACAGAATATTTTACTAGAAAAAAATCTCCATGGGGGGGGGGGGGGCTAAACCATTAAATCCCCCCCCCCGTTCGCACGGCCCTGTTTCAAGGATTCATTTAAGAGATTTTTTTTTGGAAATACTTAAATTTGCAAAGAATAATCTAATTTTTTCAACCACAAAATATTCAGAAATGAAAGTAAGAGATTCAGTTTTCAGTTCAAGTTCGATTTATTATTTACGCTTGTAACCTCTATTAAATTCAATGATTTAAGTTAGGAACTTTTTTCTGAATAACTTTCAATATAATTAATATTAAACAACACATCATTAATAAGAATTTACAGCTTAATTTTAGCTTGAAGATGAAGTACAAGTTCCTTGGCAAAAATAAGTCCATCATTAATAATATATTACATAATTGGAAACCCGTGAATATTTAAAAAATATGAAATTGAGATTTGTCAAAGAACTAAATCTTGAAAATGAATCCAAATTAAATTTTGTATAAGTTTTTTTTTTTGCTTTGTTTCTCAAAATTGATTTTGTTAGAATATTAAATTTCAATTTTGTATCTAGAATTCAAACTTTGAAACTGCGAACTCCTGCCATTTCTACCTCTAATGAAATTTTGACATTGTTTTTTTTATCTTGATTTTTAAACTTAATTTCGAGCTGAATCTGAATATCCAAATTCAACTCTGGATCTGAATCTCGACTTTTAAACCTCAGTTAGAAATCTCAATTCCAAATCTGAAAACGATTTATTAAGCTAAGTTGCAGATAATAATTTCTTTCAAATATGAGCCAAAAAGCGATAGCCAACAAGAATTCTCTTATTGGACTTCTAAATTTCTTCTTCTTATTCGTTTCAGTTTTTATAGCCAGAGAATGGAACTCTATAACTCCACTTTTCCCGTTCTTAAGTTATTTATTGGAAATTCAATTTGTATTTCTAATTGAATATTGCCAATGCTAACACTGCACAATGGATAAAAAAGTGTATAAACCGCGAATGAATTCAATATCTTCCCGCTTACTCAAAACAAATCCATGAAAAAGTATTTTCCTTTTGTGAAAATATCCAAAAAAACGATTGGATATAGTTTCAGACGCCGCACGAGCTTACGAACGGAGTTATAGTGTCTTTTTAACCCCTAATTCCTCTATATTTTGTAATCAATCCAGAAAAAAAACTTATTTAGACTTCAAAACTTTTAATAAAGATAGACCTTACTTGTGTATTTTTTTTCTGAAAAATCGAATGGAGTCTGTTTCAGTCACCGCACGCTTCGTAAAATGGAGCTTTGACTATTTTTACCCTAAATTCTCCTATATTTTTAAAATATTTAAGAAAAAAGCATGTTCGGCCTTCCAAATTTTCAACCAAATGGAACGTTTCATATGTGATTTTTTTCCGAGGAATCCAATAAAGGCTGTTTGAGTCACCGCAAGCTTCGTAAATTGGAGTAATGGCCCTTTTATCCTCAATTCCCCTTATATTTTTCAAATAGCTGTTTTAACCCTCAATTCCCCTACATTTGGGAATTATTTCTTAAAAAAGCATGTCCGAACTTTTTTTTTTTAACCAAATGGTACGTATCTAGTGTGATTTTTTCCAAGAAATCTAATGAAGGCTGTTCGAGCCACCGTGCGCATTGAAAACGGGAGTTATGTCTGTTTTACCCTCAATTTCCCAACATTTTTTAATAAATTTTGAAAATTGAGGGTAAAACAGCTATAACTCCACTTTGCAATCTGTGCGGAGGCTCAAATAGGCTTCGTTGGGTTCCTTTGAAAAAATCACACAAGATACGTCCCATTTGGTTCAATACTTTGAAGTCCGAAAATGCTTTTTTCTGAGCTAATAGAAACATGTAGGGGAATTGAGGGTAAAAACAGCAATAACTCCATTTCCCGAAGCGTGTGGTGACTCAAACAGCCTCCTTTCGATTTCTCGAAAAAAATCACACAAGATAAGCTCCATTTGGTTCAAAATTTTCAAGTCCGAACATGATTATTTCTAAAATAATTGAAAAAAGGTAGGAGAATTGAGGGTAAAAACAGCCATAACTCCATTTTCTGAAGCGTGCGGGGGCTCAAACAACCTTCATTGGATTTCTCGAAAAAAAATGCGTAGGATATGTATAAGCTGGTTCAAAATTTTCAAGTCCGAACATGCTTTTTCTGACTATTTGAAAAATACAAAGAAAGTGAGGGTAAAACAGCCATAGCTCCTGTTTCCAACGCGTGCGGTAACTCAAACAGGCTTCGTTGCGTTTCTCGGGAAAAATCACACAAGATTCGTCTCATTTGGTTAATAAAAGTCAAGTCCGCTTTGGGAAATTAAGGGTAAAACAGTCATAACTTCTGTTTTCAAGCCGTGCGGTGGCTCAAATAGGCTTCGCTAGATTCTTCGAAAAAATTTACACAAGATATTCCCCAATGGGTTCAAAATTTTCAAGTCTCAATATGCTTCTTTCTGAAAATATTGAAAAATGTAGGGGAATTTAGGGTAAAAACAGCCATAACTCCATTTCCGAAACGTGCAGTAGCTCAAACAGCCTTTTTTGGATTTCTCAGAAAAAATTACACAAGATAGGTCTATTTTTGTTCAAAGTTTTCAAGTCTTAATAGGTTTTTTTCTGGATTGTTTACAAATATAGAGGAATCAGGGGTGGCACTATTACTCCGTTCGTAAGCTCGTGCGGCGTCTGAAACTATGTCCAATCTGAAAATTTTCACTAAAGTACTTTTTCATAGATTTGTTTTGTGTAGGAGGGAAGATATTGAATTTCTTCGCGGTTTATACACTTTTTTCCCATTGTGCACTGTTTCAGATTTTTCAATTCTGAATCATCATTATAAAATTTTCTTAAGCTCCAATCCTGCTAAAGGATTAAAAAGGGGTTTCGTTATAATAGATGTAAATTCCTTTTTTTCTTTTCACACTTCGAAATGATAAGTTTCGAATATGTAGAATGCATCTAGTTGAGGTTTGAAATTCAAAACCAAGATTCGAATCAGGTTTTTTCCCCCAATGATGATTAATGAACGTGAAATCTGATCTCAGACAGTGAATTTTTAAAATCTTTAAATTTATTGTCTGAGATCAGATTGAAACAAAAAACAAGTAGTCATTCTAACCTGAGCTTACCAGATATTTTTCAGCCAATATCTGGGCCAGCGATTTCGGGTTATTTTCCCCAGTATTCGCTAATATCCAAATTATTCAATAAAAATCAGGAAGGAAAGAACTTGAAAAACTTTTTTTTTAACCACGTCAGTCATTTCAGTCATATTTTAAGTTTCCAAAAAAAAATTGTTCATATTAATTTTGACGAAACTTGCCCAAACAATTGGAACGCAAAATACTTAATTGTAATGAATAAAATCGAATTTTCGTTTGAATTTGAAAATAAACTGAAAAATGTGGGCAATCTGGATAGCTTAGTCTTATCTTATTGAAATTCGATAACATTGATTTCGAGGTTTTGGCTTTAGCTCTGAGTCGAGCATCGAACCATTTTAGTCGTTCATCAAAATTTGATTTAGAATTTTAAACTTTGAGTTTAGAGAAAAACAATTCTCTTGGCATTTTTGGATCCTCATAGGAGGGAGGGGGCTTAATCCCGTTCCTGCGGCCATGTTTGGAACAAATTTTTCTGGGGTACCCTATCCAGGAATCTTATTCTCTTGTTTGATGGCAAATGTGTAGCGCCATTCAACAGAAAAACATGAATTTATTTTTATTTGGTTTTGTCACACTTCTGTTCTGCTAATTTTCGTCATTTATGCTAACTTTCCATAAAAAAGCTTAAAAGTAGAGCGGATTAAACTATTTTATAAAAATCGAAAGAGAATGAGTTTACTGGGGGAAATTGGAAATTGGACAGATATATAAGATATATAAAATAAAATAAATTTCATGGGATACGTTCGCTATTTTGGCAACACTAGGCCTAGGCCAAACCAAAGTCAGTCATTGATCTATACTTGTAAGCGACAGACGTATCTGAGTGAATCTCTGAATTGAGATTCGAAAAATCACGACAGTAAATCTTCCCCGTCGACTGTCTGGTTCTAATCATGTCAATGGGATTAACAAATTAGCAGCTCCATTGAGAAACCTTGAATGAAAATCAAAGATTAGCAAGCACTGTTATTCATTGCTAATAACAGTTGTTTTCATTAAGTGTTCGCAAACTTATTTCCTAAATTGCGAAAGCACCTTGTAGGTTAATCTCGAATCACGCAATGATTTTTTTCCAGTGCAGCAACCGATTCTAACAGACGACGGCGACTTAGTAGAATTCAACGACGTCGTCGAACGGCAAAAAAAAAAATGAGCAAAAACTGCTGCTGCACACATTGTGGGAAAAAACGAGGCACAAAACACGCTACGCTATAGTTTTCGAGACAATTATAGGAACGCGCTTGGTCTCCGGGAAAGAGGAAAGAATGTTTTCATGTAAACAACTTTGCCATTTTCCTACTTGTTACTTGTCGATCTCAACATTTTTCCGCTTGGCGCGCACTGGTTTTCTGTTTTGTTGTTATGTTGACATGACGAGCATTGGTTGTTCCTCTGGATGGGACCGAAGTAATATCTGTGTGAATCACATTTGAGCTGTGTGACATATCAACGGTGAAACCTTCCCGTTTGACGGAAGTTCTAGTGTCATAGAGTTTGTTTCAAGGAAGTTTGAACTATCACAGACTGAATTGGGTTATCAAGACAACTGTGGAAAAAAGTTAAACCTTCGAGTTTTCAAACCAATTTTTTTTAACTTCAGGATGTAAGATTGTGTGTATTTACCCATCAAATCTGCGTGAAAGTACTTTGAAGGGAAATAGGAAACAACAGCAGATTTCCATTCTTCGCTGCTCGTGACTTTCGCCGACTGAAATATGTTTACCCATAAACTGATCTTAATGGCGAATTGCGTAATTGGAGAGGATCGTCTACAGAAGATCGCTGTTCGTTTACTTTTGTTTACGTCTAGGGCCTGGGCGTTTGTTTGCTTGGAACGTGAATTGTTGTGGCTAATTTGGTGGTTGGATTTGAAATTTATATCTTCAAGCTGCGTCTGGATCTGACGCTGAACGATGAACGTCGAGCGTGATCGTTCGCGTTTGAATGAGCCATTTGAAAGTCAATCTTCGAGTTCTTGTGAGTTTGTTGATGCGATTTATTCATTGAGATTGATAAGATTCGTTTGTAAGCCTTGAACTCGGCATTCATTAACCTTCTTTGCACTGCCCAGGTGAAGTTATTCAGCGAAAATTCAGCGCATCTGTGGAAACTAGATTTATAAACGCATACAAATTTATTGCTGTTTATATTTAAAAACATCCAAAAATCTTTTTTTTTGTTGTAACTGTAATACGTTGACAAAAATACTAGTGCGCTGCAGGCTTTTATTGATCCTAGGCCTAGTACCTAGAGACATTTTGTTCCTTCCGAACAAAATGTCTCTAAATCCCATATAAACTATTGGCTCGTTGAGCGACCCCTTACCTTGATCCAATGTGGACCAAAATTTGGCATGAGACCTTGTAGTTTGCCTAGGATCACTTAAAGCCTGCATCATATGGACGACCTCTTTCACCGACCTGTGACCCGAAATTTAACACCTTGTCCAACCCCGATCCAAAATTGAATGCTTGAAATCAAGTGCCCGCCCCTCAAAACTTCCAATCACAAATTTTTGTTTCAACCTGAAACATAATTACGACAATATCGCTAAACCAGTGAAAAATTAATATAGACGACCCCTTTGGCCGACCCTTGATCCACAATTTGAAACCGGACATCAATTTCCTATCCCTCCAAACTCAATATACAAACTTTTATCTCAATCCCATATATAAGAACGTCGATATCGCGAAAACACAGTAAAGAGTTTGAAGTATGGACGCCCCCTTTTGCCGATCCCTAATACAAAATTTGACACTTGAAATCGATTGCACGTCTTTTAAAACGCCCGTGTAGCAACTTTCAACTCAATCCAATGCATTATAACGTCAATATGGCTTAAATAGTATTTGCGTTGTATGGACGACCCCTTTAGCCGACCCCTGGGTCTAAATTTGATACCTGAAATCAATTGCCTATCTTTCAAAACCCTCATGGGCAAATTTTCATCATAATCCGACAA
Source organism: Uranotaenia lowii (assembly GCF_029784155.1). Lineage (NCBI taxonomy): Eukaryota > Metazoa > Arthropoda > Insecta > Diptera > Culicidae > Uranotaenia > Uranotaenia lowii. The sequence goes on along the minus strand of NC_073693.1, from coordinate 204,404,933 downwards.
AAAATCACGTCATTAACGCGAAAACAATATTTGTCTTGTATGGACGACCCTCTTCAGAAGGGGTCATCCGAAACATTTTTCATCATTCCTGGTCCTAATGAGCATCCATGCCAAATTTCAGCTGTCTAGCTCTTAAGACGGCTGAGTCTATAGAGGACAAACAAACAAACACACAGAAATTGCTTTTCATAAATATAGGGTAACGAACCAATTTTGAACCGCTTTGGGAAGTGGCTATGCTATTTTCTGGAGTAAAAAAGCATATGTTACAATTTTCGACTGCTTTATCCGTTCATTACGAAGATAAAGGCTTTTTCTATCGAAAAATATCGTCGTTTGTTGCAATGTAACAAGATTTAAGCCTAACACATTTCTTCACTCATTACTCTGGTCAGTATTTTGGACCACCAGGTTTCTATTTTGGACCACCTTTAAACTAAATTAGTTTTTTTAAAAATTTTGCTATATTTCGACAGCGATTGATGCGCAATTATGCGAACTATTCAGATAGTTTTGTCTTTTCTTATTGTTATAGACTAGTCAAGTTTTGTTTGTTCGATAAGAATAGAGTAAAAACAGTAAAATTCCTGTTGTATAGTGTGTTCCAAAAGTTATGAAAATTCTGACAGCACACTGAAATCTCGACGAAATTTGTTCTGCAGTGTTCAATACTAACCAGTTGGTTTATCTTTAGGCTCAATTTTTAGAACGCAAATCTCCTTCAGGCGACCCAATGATAAGTTGAGAAAGTCTTACATCATGAACTTCGCGACATCAAGTGATGCATTTTGACTTCCCGAACCTTAGAGGATTTGGTTTGGCTTCAGTTCTGAAGATAGATTCAAAAAAGATAAAAATGTGCGAGATTTATGCTATCTTTTAAGCCATCTAAAAGCCAGATTATTTTCACAAAAATTCACTTTGTTCTAGGATAAAATTTATCGTTGGAGTAATTTTCCAACAGTTGTTTTTAGATTGCATAACCATAGGGGCTGAAAAACTAGATTTTTAGTACTTTATCGCTTATAAAATTTACACATTTCAACCACATTTTCCCAAGTTTTGAAATATATTGTTCGGGATTAGAGTGATAAAAAACGCTTTTTGAAGCAGCTCGATTGTGTTAACAGCTTAAACTGTAAATATTCATTTACCGTTAGCATAGTTCGTTTAAATGGAAAGATAATTACTTACAATTTAGTTTTTGTATGCTCGTTATTGAGAAGAATGTGCGCGGACACGCGGCTTTTCAGGCTCTACCTGTTAAAGTAATGATTTGTTATTTATCGCAACAATTAGAAGGTGAATTTAACAACTTACGGTTCTAGCTCTGCTAGAAGGCTAGTAGAATCCTGAACTAGTTAAAGTTAAATATATGCGACGATTAAAGTGAAAACTGGCGAAAACTAACGTATTTTATAATCTGCTGGCTACAACTTTAGCGATAGAATGATTTGCAAATTTATTCTGTCTTCTAAACTAGCTGTCAAATTGCTCACGGGCGTACGTGAGTTCGAAAATGTTTTACAAAAATGGCCTAACTTTTTTACGGTGGTATTCATTACTGTTAATGAATAACCTCTTAAAAAAAGTTAGCCTATTTTTGAAGCCTTATAACTTTTTGATCTTAACTCTAAACGAAATGCAGTCTTCGTATAAAATATTTTTCATAGTTTAGGCTTTAAGAAAAACCGTTTTTGAAAGAAATCGCCCGACGGGAACCCAAGTTATTGATAAAAAACTGGTTTTTCATGTTTCTCCCGAACGATATGTCTCAAAACCCCATACAAACTTCAGGTTCGTTGAGCGACCCCTTCCCGTGATCCGATCTGGTCCAAATTTGGCTTGAGACCTTGTACTAGGACTAGGATCAATTTTAGACTGCAGCGCATAACATTTCACAGGTTTTGAATTTCCTATACAAATTTGGGGCAGTCTAATGAACATTTAACAGCAAGTTTAATACCCAGGTTATGTTGAGTGGTCCAAAATAAGTCCCTGAGGAATAAAGTAGGACCTATTTTCGACATGGTTCAAATTGCTATTAAAACAATTTATTTTGCTTTTTCGAGCTTGCAAAATAGTTTTCAAGTGTTTTATCATAGCTGTAAACATGTTTGTATTTGTAAAATTCATCACAGCTATGCAGCAAACCTCTTGAAAATCGACTCCAATAATAACACGTCCTCCTGAAATGGCCTGAAAATTCGTTCCAACTGTGAAAAATCGAAACTTAATTTTCAATTTTCTCTCCGTTGATAGCTTACTTAAATAAAATTTAAGATGTGATTAGAATTACAAGAAATAGCTTTAACTAGATTTGTTCAAAATTTTTATGAATATCATGATTTATGAGAGAAATGTTGGCAAAAAGCTATAAGGTGGTCCAAAATATGTACCCGTCCCAAAATAAGTCCGTTACCCTATTATTGTTATGGGAGATCCGAGATAGCTATCAAAACTTTCATCGGACCCCAGCATATTTCTACACCATCGGTTGATTCTATTCTTGACGATTCCAAAAATTCAAGATACACTGAAATACAGCAAATCTGTCAAGAATTAAAAGTATTTTAAAAATATTTTTTTGACTGTTTGAAACATTTGAAATTGTTTTGAAATATTGAAAAATTAGAATAAATTATTCACTCAACGAATCTTATATCATTAAAATTGGTTATTTAACATTTTCGGTCAGGGAACCGCCAACAAACTACTATAATATTTAACATTACAAATTCGCAAGTGAAAACTGAGAATTCATTCAACAAATTAAAATATCTGTTTGAAAAAAAATAGATTAAATTCTAAATCACTAGCTGTTAAAAAATTTAAAATATGAATTTGTGATTAGAATTCATAGAAACTTTTACAGAAAGATGAATCTGAATCCATGATATATTTGAGACTCAGAGGTTTAGACATTAATTTTTAGATTTTATTAGTATAGAGAAGAAACCTGTTGGAAGGGTTACGATTTTGAACAGAATTGAGAATTTAAACTTAAATTTTCGTAATCGAAAAATATAATTTTTGAAACCTTTATTTTAATTTTATCAGAAATCAAAATGAGAACTAGAGAGCTGAATCGAAATGTTTGTAATGAAAAAAAATTAAAAGAAATTTCATAACCACATTTTATAGACCACATCTCACGACCGATTGTTAAATTTTGACAAATTTTGACTAATTTTTTTTTTCAATCCGTAAAATGAGCATTTATGAATTAAAATTTGTTGGTGTATTTATTTCAAGGCCCAAAAAATATTTTTCTATTTAAAATGATAGTTTCATGCGCAAAACAATCAAATGAACCTTAATGGATTTTAACGGATGTTCAAAACTAAAAAAATTAAAGGCTTATTTGTAGTTTTTGAAAAACAAATAATAGTGGCAAACCCTCGCACTATTTTTTTATATATTAATTTACATCTTGTAGTATGCATTTTTATTATATAAAATTTTCATTGCTTATTTTTAATATTTCAACAGAACACATCGAAAGTCTATTTTTTATCTGGGAATAGGTGTGAGGAAAGAATTGAACCAAAGTTTAAAATGATAAATTTTATCAGGTCACAATGGTAAATCGCCAAAATTTCAACGTTACTCAGCTGTACTCGTTATGAAAATGTATTGATTCAGAAGAATGAAAATCGCTTCCGTTTGCCAATAAAACAACGAAAATCTGTGGCGTTGTGAAAAATGATAATAAAACTGAGTTAACATCAGGATGCAATGTATCTTAGCGATCACCATTATTTGTAGTAAGGATAAATTGAATTGCGGCTCTTTGAAACTTCGACATTTCCTGAATTTGCAATTTTTGGCTCTTCTGTCTCAAAAGGTTGCCGACCGCTGGGCTACGTTAAAGTAACGAAAATTTCGTTCAAAGTGATTACTTTTTTTTGTCAGCGCTTTTCACTTTTTTCACTAAAGTATGTGTTGTACGTCTACTTGGTTGAATAATTCTACTGAATCCAAGAAATCCAAAGATTCACTTTAGTTCCTTTTTATTTAAATAAGAATTAAAGGGAATCTTTCAACATTCCTTTCACCATTGAAACATTTTTTATTCCCGGGAATTCCCGATCGGGAAATTCCAAGAGTGGACACTTAACCTTTTTTCAGTTTTTTAATATCAAGTTTTATCATATTAGCGTTAAGACTTTGGTTAGACGCTCCTTAGAATTATTTAAAAATCGAGTTTTCTAGCATGGTTGGTATGGTTTTTGTGCAAAGAACCAAACATTTTCTCTTTAAGTGAGAAATAAAATAAATTCAGCTGTAGATTTTTTTTTAAATCTTGTAGAAAAACATATTGAAAATAACTCAAACATTACAAGAAAATTGACAAATTTTCAACAAAACAAAAATATCAATAAAACAAGGATATTATAACATCCCTTCTGAGTTGAAATTGGTCGCTTATTGGGTTCCAATGATGGCAAAATTAGTTTTGTTCATGGCAAAAATTACATCATTTGAACAACTTCTCTTTAATTAGAATTACAAAACACCAAAAACTCGAGATGAGCTTTCCCGTTGGCTTTCGCCATGCTTAGAAAGATGCAACCGAGCACCTCATTCAACCGAGTCAATTTTCATCAAGTGCTGCCAACTTAATAAAAAATGCTATTATCACGTCATCTATATGCAAAATCTATCGAAGGAAAGTATCCATGCAGGCAGAGTTAGAAAGAGGGGAATCAAGCTCATACATATCTCACACATTCAAGCTGGGACGTCGACCAACTGCTGATGATGACTTCAAAGCTGGGCGGTAAAAGTCAGTCACTTTCGGTCACATAATAATCAGAACGAACGTCACTTCTTCCTTGGTGCTGCACTCCTTTCGGGAAAGGTGCTAGAAGTCAACTTTCTACTAAATAATACAGCAGTGAGCCGAAGAAGCCACATAACGACTCGACTCGACCTGACGCCGTATGCAAAAACTCACCAGGTTGGAGAAAGATTCCTAAAGAACGATAATAATAAAGAAACCGAGGCCGTCGCTTTTATCTTCCTCTTCTGTGGGATAACCGTTTCCTTTTTCCCTGTTCTATTTCTGCTCCTTGCCACTTTTTTTTTGTTGCTGCTGCAGCTTTCGCCATTGTCAAACTTTATGTTTTATGTGGGTTTGTTTGTGTAGGAACGCACGCAGAGCAGACAAAAGCCCTGGAGGTGCTTCGGGCAGGTGACGAGCCGTGGTGCCATACTGTCGGGAATCGGAAGTAAGAAGTCGGAGAAGTTGGAGGAGGGATTCGGATAAGCATTGTTTGGCCAACAACAATGAGACTCAGCTCAACCTCCTTTGCTCACTTTTTGTCGGCTCCTCGGAGCATAATTAGTTATGATCTTTCCACACGGGAAGAAGGTAGAACGAAAGGTAACTAATTGCAAATTTGTGGAACAAAACGGTAGGAAAAGAGGAGGGGGTTACGGATGAAGGTCCTTGTTTGGTTTGATGAGAATAATGAGGTAGTTAACCCTTTAAAGTTAGTTATCATTTTTTTGTGCGAGTCAAATGAATCATATTGAAGAATTCATAATTCCCAACGGTAAACTTAAGCTAATGAAGCGGAGGCATTTAAATTGCTTTTTATTCTGAAGTGAGAATAAAAACAAATCCAAAAGAGCTCCAGGGATGGAAGAAAAAATATTGTTTTCTAGAAAGCTTTATGCGAAACCTTTTTTCTTTCTCAAAGAACTCTCAAGAAAAAGCAAGAGGCTCACTGCTATCTGTTCTGGGTTCTTCAAGCACAAAGGTTTGGCGCCAGAGTTGAATTGCCATAGACTTTGACCGAAACTAACTCTTGGACTGCCCGATAAGAAAAAAAAAACAAAGAGTTTGTATGAGGCCTTTGGATCCAAAGGGCTGTATCGAAAAAAAAACTGAGGTTAGCATCTAGAACGAATCCTTGACCGATAAACATCATATTATGCTTATACGATAACAATTTTTTTCAATTACCTATATTCTTATGTGTTGAACTGTGTAAAAAAAACCTTCTAACTGAAAGCCACATTTTATTTAAAGGCATAGAGGTATAAATGCAGCACTTAAGGCTATTATCATGTAGAATCCGGGCAGCTACAAATATGTGTATTGAAAAAAATATTTGTTTTATCAAAAAACTTTCTATGGAGGAAATAAAGGTGTTAACGTGATATTTAATTTGAAAATATAAAAAATTATTAACCGTTGGTTTTAAGATATACTCTCACCGTATCACAAAATCTCATTTTTATCTTTGCACACTTTTTTCAGTCGTGTATTGATCTATTATTTTTACCACAAAAGTTAAACCTTAGCAAAATCATGATATTTTACACAAATTCACCTGGAAAAACAAATTGGAATCTGGTAGGAGCTTTATCATCAGTAGGCATCTCGAAAAATTTGACCTCTTGAATTCGGTTTTAGTATAAATTTCTTTGACCATCAGAACACATCTGTCACATTGCGTAAAACCCGTTTGCACAGATTGCGATCTATGGAACTGCTCACTATTAGTTATTTACTTGGTGTCTACTAGTCAGGCAACACCTGCCGGAAACGGATTCACTGAATAGTTAAGAGGACTGCATTAAGTAATCCGCAATAACCGTAGACTTTTTACCATAGTTAAGATCAAGGGTTCCATCCCGATGCTTGGTTTGAACTTCGTGAGCATCCTAGGGTGGCGCCTTACACTTCTTATCCATTTGAGTCAAAAAAAAATTCCAGAAAAAATCAACAGTCAATGAAGAATTTCCTAAACGATGGGAAAAACACTGTAAAAAATAAACTATACCGATCCTTTTCAAATTTCCAGATTACGAAATATATCGCATCAGTGAGCTTTGGGCATGTCTACTTTACTCAAATTCAATGCCATATCTATACAATCGCAATTTCAACATAACACTGTTAATTAACTTTTGTACACATATTACTGCAGCTTATTCTTTTCAGATTTTTTTTTTCATATCTTCCTCAGGATTCAACTCCTCGAGATGTTTTCGTAGTGTTTGCTTCAGAATAATACAGTGTTTTTTCAATGAGCCTACAGGGCTCGGAATCGTCGAAAGGAAAGAATGAAATTGAAATTTCCCTTTATTCGTCTCACTTCAGCAAATTTCAATTTCCAGGAGTTTTCTTTCATTACTCGAATGAAAGTGAATCCCCTCACGTTCACTGCTCGGGTGAAAGAAAGAAATTCAAAAGTCAGCAAAAGAGAGTTTCAATGATGCTTTGAACTGCCCGCAATCAGTGTCTCCCAAGTCCCATTTCGACGCATACGAGACTTTCAATGCAGCAAAACAGGTAGCAAATAACGCAAATAGCAGAAACACACACAGCTCCTGTGGGCAACAGATTTTTTGTGTACGCCCAGTGCAATTATTGGTATTTTTTGTTGGTTCGTTTACCGGCTGTTCCGGCTCCTTGTGCGTCATGCGTTGGTGTGGTTTATTTTGTTTATTAGCTGGCATCTGCCCTGATCCCGGCAATATTATTCAAACCGTGTGGAGTACATTTCTCAGATTTAAGCTTTTTTTGATAGATTTTGTCTTTTTTTCCCACAGATTTATGCTTTCATCTCCTATGCTCTCGAAGCAAAAAAAGCTTAAATCTGAAGAAAAATAGCTTAAAACGAGATTCACCACCTCTTATTTGAAAGATGTTGGTCACACGATACATAGACAAATCATGTTACGTTGCCGGGATCTGCATCTGCCGGATTTTTTTATGTAGGTAGATATATGTGTATAAGCAATGAAATTTTCATTGAAATGGATTTGCTCGAAAGTCGTTTCGGAATGAAATCGACGTTTGCCGTCGTCGAACGAAGGAAACCGAGATGAAAGCGAACTGAAGTAAGCGTTTGCCGAATGTGAAGAGAAGCTGGTGTGAAGAGAAATTGAAACCCCCATGAAGGTCCAAAAATGAAGGTCCAAAAATGCCAAGTAAAATTTGTTTTGCTTAACATGGAATTGGTAATTTCTTATCAAATTTTGATGAACAATCGAAATGATTCAAGAGTTACAATAGTGTAACAATCTCAACTCCAAACCTCGAAATCTCATTCCAGACCACTATTCTGCAACAGTTTTTCAAAAAAAAAAAATCTCACTTGTTAATAGTAATTGAGACCCAAATATTGAATCCCATAATAAAGTTAGTCTATGCTTACCAGATGGTTCGGATTGTGACTAGATTTCTTCACTCTATTTGGAAAATCAAACAAAAATTTCAATTTAGTCCTTAGAATTATGAATCATGCATAATTCTTTTAAGAAAATTTTGTCAAAATAAACATAAACGGTTTTTTGGAAGCTCTAAATATGATTCTGAATCGGCTGATGTGTTTCGATAACATAAAAACAATTTTCCACGTGTTTTTCTTTTGATTAAGATGGGATAATTCCGAATTTTGCCTGCATATCGGGGAAAATTTTTGAATCAATATGCCCTAATTTCGCAAGGTTTGAGGATAATTTTGCCAGGATTCTCCCAGCCCAGATACTTACGGAAAATGTCTAGTAAGTATTCAGTTTATTGTTCTTGATTTTCAGTTTGGATCATCATTGGTAGGTAAAGAACCCTGCTTCGAACATTGGTGTTGCATTTGAATCTAAAATATGATGCATTTTTCGTATTCGAAACTCATAATTTCGAAATAAGAAAAGTAAATATTTAATGTTCAAACCATTTTTAAGATTTGGGACTGATATTTTTTTCCTCAATTTATATGCAGAGTTAAAACATGTTTCATGAGTCAAGAATTGAAAAATGTAAAGCACGTTCATCATTTACAATTTTATTTAAATTTTCGAGTTGAACTACTATAAAATTATTGAAAAAAAAAACAAATTGAAAACCATAAGTTCAGAATCAAACAAAAGATTTCTGATTAAGGATTCTGATATAAATTTCACATTTTGGTTTTAAATTCATAGTATTCTTATCCGGAATTTATACTTACTTACTTACTTAATGATCCCGCGCCGATCCACCGGTGCATAGGGCCGTGGTAAAAGACCTCCACTGTTGACGATCCGGAGCCAGCGTCTTCACCTGGTCCCAGTCAAGATTCTCGTCGACAGTTCGGATTTCAGCGGCTAGGCTTCGCCGCCACGAGTTTCTGGGCCTGCCTCTTCTTCGATGACCTTCTGGATTCCAGTCAAGCGCCTCTCTGCAAATCTCGTTTTCATCTTTTCGCAGCGTGTGCCCAATCCATCTCCACTTACGTTCCCGAATCTCGGTTTCCGGAATTTATAGTCAGGTTCAAAATGCAAAATCCAGATTTGGAAATAAAATTCAAGGTTCGAATTAAGATTTAGCCAAAATTTAAGGTTCATAATCAATAATCAAATATGAATGATAAAATTTCATTAAGGATTCTAATTGAAGGAGATCGCAGTTTTATAACTTTAATTCAAAAATAAAATTTTAAATTCAATCAAAGTCAGTTTAGAAACACAAACGTGATGAAAATCACATTTAAAGAATTCGATATGAATTCTTTTAAAGAATTTGTTTTATGAATAATCAAGATTTCAATTTGTAAAACTCTAACCATAGGTTTTCAGTTATGAAATAAAAAATTATAAATCATAATTCTTGAACTTGTTTTTGATCCTCAGGTGAAAATTCAGCTGAAATATTTATATTGAAGATTAAAAATCAAATGTTCTAACTGAAATATTAAATTTTTATCAAGTTTACAAGAATAGATAACAAACCTTATTTGAACCGTAAACCTAATTTTTTACTTTTATTTTTGAATATTTGGTACTTTTTAACCCATGCTTAAAATGGTTATGCTTGTGGTTTTTGAGAATTAGCTTGCTAATTTAAGTGAGTATACAAAGTTTTTATTATCAAAATTCTTTTTTTCTTTTCTTCCGATTATAGTCGGTACTACATAATTCGCGACTTTTATCAACGATGCACTTATCCGGAACAACCTTGTTCGATGTTTACTCTTGAGCTCGAATTCACGGACATTAGCTGAAATTCTGTTTCACATAGAATCTGGTCGGATGAAATAGATCATTTCTCCGCAAAGAAATAACGTTCAACAAAAGTAAAAATGTAATTTTGTAGGGTTTTTATTGCACTTTAAGTAAAAAAATACATAATAATCATTCGTCAGCTTTTCGGATGAATTTTCGAACTTTTTATGTGATACCACCCATCATTTTTTGCACACTACTGCTGGGAACCTCATTCGCCATCTTGTTCCACCACTTTTCGGGTTTTTTCATGGTTCTGCCACATTTCTTCAGTTTGTCCTTAACTATTGCCCAATATTTCTCGATGGGACGAAAATCCGGACAGTTTGGTGGATTGAAACTTTTTTCAACAAAATCGATCTTGTTCTACTTTTACCACCCAACGACACCCCAAGGTTTTGTTTCAGCGTCCTGTTGCTTGCATGATACGACCGCAAGCCTTCTCGCAAACCAATTCGTCGAGCTGTACTGTGATTCGTCTTGAACTTTTATTTATTACTTGGTCTTTGGATGAGGAATTACCATACAGACAAAATTCTCGCAGCTCCCGGTCAAATGTTCCACTTTTACGCCTGGTGTGTTTTGCTCGATCCACCGTAAGGGTCTCGCGGTAACGTTGCAGCACCGAATTTATAGTCAATTTTGGATATTTCAGGAATTTCGCGATCTTTACCCCTGACCACGTAGGTTTTTCTACGTGAGTGTGCAGACTGACTACTTCAATCTTGATGAAATTTTCACCACTAAGTATACAAACCATCCGGATCAAAACACTGTCAATAGATTCGCGATGTGACAACTAGAGGCGCTGCAGTAAATGAAAAAATGCGACCAGATTCTATGTGAAACAGACTTACCAACTGAGCTATATCACAAGTCCCCATATTTTTATAAAGCTTCATGAAAAATACTCCTAGGCTTTATTTTTAGAGATAAATAACTTTTGATGTAAAATAACTTTAACCTGTGTACTTAGTACATATATTTTTTTTCATCTGCGTATGAATTGTTCAAGCAAAAATTTTATAAAAAATTGTCATCAAACTCCCCCTAGAGCCGGTTCTTAAGAATTCCTACGGTCCTGCTCGATGTTATAGAAAAAACATGTTTTTCAAAATGTATTCTTTTTTAAATTGTAGCATTTTTGACTGCTTATTTTAAAGCTTTTTTTTACTATAGGATGAAAATAAAAAATCACAAATGCTGCTTTACATAGCCAATGAGTTTGTTGATTTATATAACCATTGCAAAAATATTTCATGAAATTAATGAAAGCCCTATAAAGCAATCACTGCCATTTTTCAACACTTTTAAATGGATTCAGGTTTAATTTTAAAATGGTTTTAACTTTTCTCATGAGTAACTTAGCAAAACATAAAGCTTAAGAATAGGCGAAACCAATTATTAAAGAAAAACCTCATTAGCAGCTAATTCGAATTTTTGGATAAATTTATATGGAAAAATGTTTGCTCTCATAAAAATTTCCATACAAAATTGAAACGCGTTGAGATATTTCAGGAATCAACCAAATCTAAAATTTTATACTGATGCATGGTGACCCAAAAGACATCGAAAAAACATATGGGAGCAAAATATAAATTTGACAAAAATGCACCATCGCCCGATATCATAACAATTTCAAAGGTTTGTGTTTTAAAAAGTGGACAGTACTTGGATGACAGGAAAAACTGTTCCAGTTTTTCACAAATCACCCTTTCCAACCCATTCAGTTTTCAATTTTTGTTGTTCAGTACTAACTTTCATTTCTAGCCACAAATGGGTGCTCAAAAAAGGTAAAGCACCTTAACTCAATAGGAAATCAAATCTGTTAATGTCTTTCTCCCCCAAAAATCGAATTGATTTTACGCTACCGCATTGCAAACGGAGGTGCATTTTTATTTATGTCAGGTCGATAGGACTGATGAAAAATCCATCAAATGGAACGTTAGTACTCTATGCTGTGTCGAATTAATTTGGCAGTTTCAGTTTTAGTAAAATTCTTTAAAAATGTATTTCAATTTGATGAAATTTGGGAGAAAAAAATATTTTTTGATTTTTAATAAAAAAGTAAAATTTTATGATAATTTAATAATTTGCCATAATTTTCTGACACACCTTACTAACCCGTTAGGCCGTCATCGCTCTGCCTAATGCAGTGAATTTCGAGAAATTTACTGGTGTGCATACCAGAACCGCAGCATAAAACGCGAAGGAAAACACCTGACAATCGGATATGGAAAGTGACTTCCGGAAAAGGGTTTGGAATCGGGAGAGGTTGGGTTGGGTTGGTCCCACGCGACGATGCAGTAGCAAGTAGCAAGAGGAAAGTGAGATGGCTTCGTGCTTGATGTAAAGTGCGGTTGTGCCGATTTGTGTGCCGTGCTTAGTCAAGCGTTTCTTGTCATTGCATTTCCCTCTCCGTCAAAGCTATGTGTATATGCAGGCGTATTGTCGTCATGGTTGTGTGATTTTCATGCGACAACTTTCGTCGGCTGCTTCTACCTTCTAGCTTGTTTTTCGCTCAGCTCCAAGTCTTTTCTTCCATTTTCACCGAACATGGTTCACACTTTTCTTTTGCCGGGTGATACCGCATGGAAGGGAAAAATTCCCATAGAAATGGGGACAGATTAAGTCAAGTGTAAACTCGACAGTTTGTGGTTGATCTCTTGCTCCAGCAGCTGTCGGTTGTTTCGTGGCCCGCCAAGATTTCTCTCTTAATAGTTGAATCGGTTGGAAGTTATTCGGAAGTTATACGATGCCAGCTTTTAGCTTAATCGTTTCTTATGGGTCATAAATAAGTCAATTTTATCCAAGTTCGTCGTTTTAGAAAAAAAGAACCACCCTAAGCCGGAGGTAATTGATGGGTTACCTCGAAGGACGGAAGACCTTGAAAAGCTTTCAATAACACAGAAAATTATACCTCAATGTCAAAGTGCAGTCCTGCACTGGCATAATAAACTTTTTATATCCGACAAAAAGGTCACTACATGTTTCATCCGATTTGTCCTTTTCCAAATTTAAACACACTTCATTCTGTCAAATTACAAAAGCAAGCTCATTGTTTGACTATTCCATGCTTTTTGTTAACAAGGTGCCAAAACTAACTCCCAGTGGAAAAAAATGGCCAAGAAATGTCGAGCTTTGAAATCACTTTTTATGTGCTGACTACAAAAAGTTGCTCCTTGCAGAGGAAAACCCCAGGAAGGTAAAGGAAGAATGCAAAAGTAGAAAAAAAAGCACCGTCGGAAAAGGTTAGCGAAAACTTCTCAAGTGGCCTTTGACTGTTGAAGATATCTGCAAAATGACCGCTTTGCCAGTCTGTGAAGAGCGCTTTGTTCCTTGATATTCCTCCTTTTTTTCATACAATTTTTTTCATCAGTCGATTGTGTGCTACCTATTGTTCATTTAGACAGCTATGCAAATAACCATTAAAAGATGAATAAACCCCTGCTGGAACAGGACTTCAAAAACGAAGTTTTCTTGTTACGGGAATGAATTCCTTACTTCTCACTGTCCTATGACAAGTTGAAGGAAGAGAAGTTGAACGTTTCTTTTAATTGAAAAAAAAAAAAAAATAGTAGCTTTAAAGTGAAAAAATCAAATAAAATTTTTTTTACCTTATAGATAGCTAAAATCATCAACGTAATTGTGAGCTTTTTCTTTGATGTTTAACAATATTTTTTATACAAATAATGGAACACTGTAAAAATATTAAATTTTGGAAATTTTCAATGTTTGCATGTTTATCAATTTTATAATCAATTTATCAATTTCATAATACCTTAAAATGATTCATATTTTATATTGAGTTCCAAAATTAGATCCAACACTCAGCTCCTGGTTTACAGAAATATTTTTTAACAAATTTAAATATTTGAAGCCAGAGTATTAATAATTCATGTTCAAAATTAGAACTTGAATGTTTGAATATTTGTGAGATGCTTTCATGGATTAGAAAAGGAACATATAACTAAATAAAAACGTTTTTTTCGGAAGTTCTAATACACCTATCATAAAAATTATAATCAGTAATGAAAGCATAATAATAATCATCAACCGATGTTCATATATCATCAGAACGGTGTTAAAGAAAATAAATTTTCAAAATATTCAACTCAAGAAAAACAAACGCAACTTCATAATCCCAACAGTATGAACTTTATATGACTATTAAAAAATGCTCGGTTTTTATCTGATTAAATCAAAACATCAAAGGAATCAAAGTCAATTAAAACTTCCCTTACTACCAAAGAAAAATTGCTCCAGGCTTCCAAATGCTATAAGTATCAGACATTTAGTGAAGAACATTAACTGATTTCTTAATCTCAACTGCGTTGCAAACTGACAAGATACTGTTAATGTGGTCGATAATGGTTTTTTTCTGAGTTTTCTTCAAATCCTGGGAAATATCGTCTGAACTGAAGGAAAACTTATGTTACGTCCGTTTACTCTAGAAAATTTCGAGGATTTTTGAAATTTTCTCATATTGAGCATTTTTACAATGATTTCCCGCATTTGACCGACTTTTTCCCGCTTGGTCTCACGAAATTCATGATTATCAAAAACAAACAAAAAAGTCACAAAACCATTTACTGGTTTTCTATATTTCTCAGTGATTCAATTATAATATTTTTACTAAATCAAAAAGTCAAAGCATATTTAAAAAGATTTCAATTTTTCAATATTTTGTTGTTACCGGCCCAAAATCTTCGCATTTTCAAATCTTCCTATCTGCCATTCTTAGCAAGATTGTCCCATGTGGAAAAACGTGCAAACGAGAAAAACGCGATTGAAATATCAGCTATATTTCCAATTTTTCTCTTAAACTAAAAATTCACTGACAGTTTTTTCGTAGTGAACAGTTCAAGTTAATCATTTTACAATGTTTTCTGCCAAAAAATTACATTTCCTCCGAAAAAAAAACAGTAAATTAGAGCCAAAAATGCTCCATGTGACACTTTTGCGTAGAATCAGAACGCATGCCGATACTAGTTCTACGAAAAACTGTCACACGGCTGCAATTTTTCTATCATTTTAAAAGCTTGCGTTGTTTATTTTTTTCCCCGAAAACTCATGCTAAACCGTAATTTGAGAAATACGTTCCTCTTTGTTTATTAAAATGTATAGTTGAGTATGGATCCTGTAAGTAGTGCCTACACCCATAGAAGAGGTTGCAAAAATCCAATGTTTGGGGGTTAAACCCCCCCCCCCATGAAGATCCAAAATTGAGAAGTAAATTTTTTTTACTAAACATAAAATTTGAAATTTCTTATCAAATTTTGATTAACTACTAAATTATTCAAGAGTGACAATAGTGTAACAATCTCTACTCCAAACCCTATAAATCTCATTCCAGGACCACAATTCTACAACAGTGTTTCAAAAAATTTCTCACTTGTTGATAGTAATTGAGTCCCAAATATTGAATTTCAATAAAGTTAGACTAAGATTATCAGATAGTCCAGATTTTGACCAGAATTTCTCACTTTTTTTCAAAATCTAACGAAAATTTCAATTAAGTCCTCAGAACTATCTATCTTACGTCCAAATACTTTTTTAAAACAAATTTTGTCAAAATAAACATAAAAGATTTTTTGGAAGCCTGATTCTTCTGATGATTCTAAATCGACTGATGTGTTTCGAAAAATTAAAAACAGTTCCATATGTGTTTTTCTTCTTGATTTTAATGAAATAATTCTAAAATTTTCCAACATATTCGCCAGATTTTTGAAACATTTTAGGATAAAATTTTCTGGATTTGCCTTGCCCGGATACTTGCGGAAAAAATATCAAGTAAGTATCCAGTTTATTGTTCTTGATTTTCAGTTGGGATCATCATTGGTTTAGAATCCTGCTTCGAACCTTGGTGTTGTATTTCAATCTAAAATGTTATAAATTTTCTATATTCGAAACTCATAGTTTCGGAATATGAAAAGAAAATATTTAAAATTCGTACCATTTTGAAAATTTGGATCTGAAATTTATTGGATCTGAATTTATATTCAGAGTTGAAACATAAGAAAGTTTCGTGAGTTCAGAATTAAAAAATGTGAAAAAAAACTCGTCATGCACAATTTTATTTTAATTTATAAGTTCAATAAATAAAAAATATTCATATTGAAAACCATAGATTCAAAATCAAGTAAAAGATTTATGGTAAAGGGTTCTGATACAAATTTCGCTTTTTGGTTTCAAGTTCATAGAGTTTCTTATCTGGAATTAAGATTCAGGTTTTGAATTTGGGTTCAAAATGCAAAATTCAGACTTGGAACTAAAATCCTAGGTTTGTATTCAGATTAAGCTCAAATTTAAGTTTTAAAATCAATATTTAAATATAAATATTAAAATTCAATTAAGGATTCAAATTGAAGGAGATCCCGGTTTCATAATTTTGATTCTTGATTAAAAAATAAAATTTTAAATTCAAGCAAAGTCACATTAAAAACACAAACTTGGAAAATCACATAGATATAAAAATTTAGATCTGGATTAATTTAAAAGAATTTGTTCTATGAAAAATATAGATTTTAGTTGTGAAAACTTTAATTACAGGATTTAAATTGTGAAATGTTTATTGTCGAACTTTTTTTTTTAACAAGTTCGTAAAAATTCAGCTGGAAATTTTATCAAACTTTATTTACATATGTTAAAGATTCTTCAAATTCAAAGGTTCTAACTAAAATCTTAAATTTCAATTGATTTTACAAGATAAGAAAATAAACCTTTTTTGAACCGTAAACCTATTTTTTTGTTATTATTTCTGAATATTTGTATATTTGATACATTTTCACCCATGCTTGTGGTTCAAATGAATAAGCTTGCTAATGTAAGTGAGTAAAACATGTTTTTTTTCTGAATGAAGCGTTCAAAATCTCTTTTTTTTGTTTCTGTATTCGATGTTCACTTTTGAGCTCGAACTCACGGAAATCAGCTCAGAACACAACTGGTTCACCAACTGAGCTATGTCACAAGTCCCCATATTTTTTGAAGCTTCATGAAAAAAATAGGCACTTATTTAACTTATTTTCAAAAATAAATATCTTTTAATGCAAAATAACTTTACCCTGAATTATTTGTACTTAGAATATATACATTTTTCCACTTGTGTATGCATTGTTCAAGTAAAAATGTTATATGAAAAAAATTGCCATCAAAACCCCCCCCATGAACCGGTTCTTCCTACGGCCCTGGTACCAATGATGCCGCCATTGGCACAGAGGCTGAATTGTGGGTGTACCGAAAAGTGTTTAGTGAAAATTTTCTCTGAATAAAACACTCAAGACTTCTCACTCCTCCTCTGCCCTCTATTTTAGTGTTCTTTTCAGTGAATAACATTCAATTCAACAGTTTGAACTCATCTTAAGACAATTTTTTGATAAAATTTGCATTTTTCATAGAATTTTCTCTAGTGTTACATTCTTGCGTAGAACTATCAACATAAAGACAACCACCTTGATTAAAATTTCGTATAAGTTCAGAACAAAGTTATTTTTTTGTGTTTTTATTCGAAAGTTAACACTAAAAGAGACCGTTTCCAGCAAAAAAGTGAAAATGACCCAAAAATCACATGGGACATTCTTGATTAGAACGGCAGCTAACAAGTAAATCAACTTTAAATAAAAAAAAAAGGAAATAGCCAAACCGAAATAAGAAAAAATCGCAAAGTTTGAAACTTAACAGAAATGGTACCAGTATAACATACTTCATAGATTTTATAATATTTGAAAAAAAAAACATGTAATTTCCCGAATGAAACTAGAAAGAATAGAAGTACCAAATAAAATTGGAAAAAAAATTTTAATCGGGAATGCTGTAACTACTTAGAGAATGAATATCATAAAAAAGAGTTATTAGTTTCCATTAAATGGCCGTTTCGAACAAATAATTCAAAACAGCCGCAAATTTGTAAATTCAAGTCACAAAGAAGGTTTTTTTAAATCTTATGTGCAATCGTGTGCTTTTTATTTCAAAAACCTTGTTTAAATGTATGTTATAAACTTTCTAAAACTCTATGCTTTTCAAGGAAATTGAATAATTAAACTAGTTTACAGCATTTTGAACTCAGTAAACTGACGGTCATTTTTAATGTGAAATCGGGCGCTGCATCCGAAAATGAAATTCAAAAAATTCTCAGTAGAACAGTTTTTGAGTTATGCTCCAAATTTGAAAATTTATAAAAATAAAAAAAGTACTTTTATTTAGATTAAAATATCTCGGACTGCATAAGAGTAATTTGAAATATCTTTTTTGCATACTAAAGGTGAACAAATTTTCTATCGATCTTATGAACTTCATTTTTTCATATGATCAACAGTATTGTTGATATTCGTGACTTTAAGATAGAAAAAATTATAAAAAACGCATTTTTTTAGAGAAAATTTTGTTTCAGTGGAAGTTTTAGACTCGATGGTAACATTGAAAAAATCTGATTTTCTATTGACCTTAAATGTCAATTCAAAACAAAGATCTTAAGCGGTTTATGATTCTTTCGTGGCTGACGTCGGGCTGTAAGAATCGGCACTGCATGTAGCGTAAAGGGATCTCATTGCACCTCTGGTCTTAATAGTCTATAGCTTCGTTCAATCGTAAGTCTGTAACAGATACAGATGAAGATGGAAATCATGTTTATACGATTGACTTCGAATGTATTTTAGTCATAATCACCTTTCAAAATTTTTGTTTCTTATTTCGCTAAAATGTTTAAATAAATTAAAAATATATTTCAGGAGAAAAGGCTATCAGCATAACACTAGTCAAAAGTGTTTCCTAATAATTTCCTTTCGCCCACATTCCCATCCAAATTTTTTTGCAAGGATGCAGAGGTGACTTCGGTCCTTAGGCATAAAGTTGTTCTTTTATCCCTTTCTAATTTTTCCTAACCTATCTATTGACTACTAGGACGTGGCCGGCGCCGTTATTGATGTTTAAAGAGAGAGCATCAGTTTTGTGCATTGTGAATGTGTAGCCAATCCCAGGTTCCGTTCATTTGACCTTTGAACGAAATTGATGTTCAAAGTAGCAACCATTGGCGATGTGGAACTTGTCCTACTGAGCCACTCCTGCAATCTTGGAATCCGAAATGTATTGTTTGTATTTAAACCAAATTTAGAAATCAATCACAGAGTATCACTGCTAGAATACTTTTAAATTCTTCATCAAGACTTTGTAAGGTGCATTTCGCGTTCAATGATTCAAGGTGGATGTGAGTAGTCAATCAAGCTAAGCTAAGCTAAGCTAAGCTATAGCTTTGTTCAATCATAAGTAGCGATTGGTTGCGACTAGTTTCTGTCAATTGGTCGTTGTTCAATGGGCTCATGTTTTGGTCGAAACAAGTCTGGTCGTTGTTCAACGGAGCAAGTTGAAATCGTTCGAAACTAGTCGAAACCGATCCAGCTCGAAAGCAGGATTCTTTTCTACCACACTAACACACATGCAGCGTAAGTGTCAGACAGAGAGCATGTTTTTGTTTCGTTTTCGCTATTTCATTTTCGTCAAGTTATACATTCAACAATAATTATAGTAGAATCAACTATAATTATAAAAATAACTATAAAAATGATTTAATTATAAATATGATAGATTCAACTATAATAATATAATTGATTTAATTATAAATATGATAGATTCAATTATAATAATATGATTGATTTAAATATAAATATGATAGATTCAAATTTATTTCTTTTGTCTTAATATTGATTCACTGAGGTCAACTATTTATATTGGAAGTTATTATATCTGAAGCACTTTTTCGGAATAATTTAAGGGCTACGTTTTATTGTCAATTGCATGAATTTTTAGATTATTGAGAGAATCTGATTTTACAGATAACAATTCCGCACTCACTAACACCACACTCAGGCAAATTCTTATTACAATTTTCATAAGATGCATCTTATGAACCGCTATTTAGAGTGTAAAATTGTTTTTCATAAGAGTCTTATGAAATTCTTTCAATTCTCATACGAAGTTCTTATGAACAATAGAAGAAACACGCATTGTGAAAAAATGATGAACACATTCAATCCATCAGTCATGCATTTCGTAGTCGTCAGAATCAGTTACTGCTTTTACTGAATACTTTTATGTGATTTTATTCTTCTAAATGGTAAGTTTGAGTTGAAATTTATTTTGAGTTGAAAATATTTGTAAGCTCAATGGGAAAATTTTATGTTTTATTTACTTTTCAGCTTGGTTACCGGCAAAAAGCGCGAAGTCGAAGGTCCGAGGCGCAATACAACTTTTTTATGGAACCGGGTGTTGAAAGGCAGATGATTGTCACCATAATACCATAATGTTTTTTCATACGAATGAAGCAGAAAATAAAATAAAACGAAAAATAATCTTGAATTATTTTAATTTTATGCGACATTTCTTTTCCCATAAGAGTATTTTATCAAAAGCAACAAACCCTCATTGAAACCGGTGTTCATCCTTTGAGTTCATTCCATCATAAGACAATCTTATGAATTTCATTGTTTTTTCTTATGGCGCCACTTCATAAGAGAATCTTATGGCCTACATAATAGGATTTTTCTGAGTGCATCACATTCTTTATATAAACTATCATGTGCTAAAAGTTGAAAAGGGACTATATGAAAAAAGGACCAACATCAGAGTTCAGTTACTTCAAATTATTTCTACCAAAAAATCAACTTTCATACGCACCGTGGCCGTCTTAAACAAACTGCGCAGATTGCACCTATTTAGACCCCCCGTGCAAATTATTTGCGCGCAGTAAAATCTGCTCCCAGACCTATACATAGACAATGACACATATCGATATTCTTTACATCTTTGGATAAAATTGAATTAAAAACAATTGCGACTAGTGTGTCAGTAAAAATTGTCAGTGAATCCATATTTTTTTGGCTAATTTTTCAGTAATTCGAAAAACGCCCGAAATGCATGATTTATTTGTTCCACTTACATTCTTGTACCCGAATGTACAGAATGCAATCTGTTTTCTGTTCGTTTCTTTTCATTTGTTGATCGGTAAATTTTCGTTATTAAACTCCTTGGTTCGCATTTCATAATAATTTTCGCCAAAACAATAACGATTATGCCGTTTGGAAATGTGATTCGAAAATCAGAAGCGAGCAACGGCTGATTTGAAAAACTGACACAGGTTGTCTATGTGTGCGTCAGTGCGAAAATATTTCTGCGTGGAAATTATTTGCACAGGAGTCTAAATAGGTGCAATTTCCGCAATATTTTCCTTTAATTTATTATTTCAGCATTTTGCATCTGGTGCGTTTGAGCCGCCATGATGCTAGAAAACCTGACCAGAAATCCCGATATCCACGTCCTGGTTTCTCCGCTGTTATTCTTTTTGCATCTTGATGCATGGTTGCCCAGGATATTGTGCGTCTTAACTAATCGGTCCTCGAAAACGTCCGTGCTTCTGCACTCGGCAAAAATTGACCTTGTGGGTGGAAAATTTACTCAATATCATGACATAAATCTATCATAAGCTGACTTACCATAATGCTAGTTTCCTGTGCGAACCTGCCAGGATCGTGTAAAAGAACGTCGAGACCCACGTCGACTTCCCGGGCAGCCAGAGTAGGTGTACTTTTCTCAATTCCTGTCGGCCTTCTACACGAACGCTGCCAGGAACTGGTAGAAGAAATTGTTTCCCCATCACCGGAGAGCGCTTGCACCGACGTCAGGTACTATCGGCTGAGCCCTAAAAACAGCGATACGAACGCTACAGGGAACACGTATTTGGTCCCATACTTACATTTTTTTGTTTTTGCTGATAAACCCTATAGTATTCAAGTAACACACAATCTATCGTAACAATATAGTTTTATTTACTATATTTATGGTTCAATACCTAGAATCAATCATACATTTGTAGTTTAATCTATCATATTTACACTTGAATCAATTATACCACTACAGTTGAATCAATATCTTTATAGTTGAATGCCTAAAATCAATCATACAATTGTAGTTGAATCTATCATATCTACAGTTGAATCAATTATACCACCACAGTTGAATTTATTATATTCATAGTTGATTGCATAAGGTCAATCAGCAGTTTGTAGTTGAATCTATTGTATTTATAGTTGAATGCATAAAATAAATCATACAGTTGAATGATTGCGTAAGGCCAATTAGAAGTTTGTAGTTGAATCTATTATATAAGTAGTTGAATGCGAAAAAATCAACTGCATTTCGATGATTATTGATAGAACAAGCTAAAATAATTGGAACAATTGTCGTCTTTTTTCTCCGTGAATAAGCAGAAACACGGTATTGAAATTTGTTAATCAACTTTACTCCCTGACAGTTCGAATATATCACTTGAAAATTCATTTCACAAACCTAGAAAAACAATCCATTTAATTGCCCCCCAGTGATAAAAAATTCTCGATTTAAGAATCAGCTTTCGTAAAACATAAACCGCAAATATACATGCATGCACTGGAGCATCGGGGAGCAGGATAGTATTGAAATATGTTAACATTACTCCATTCTAACTGTTTGAATTAAAAAAAGTCCACTGTCGAGATATCTAAAAAAATATATATTAAAAACGGTTCATAGGAAAATAATAAAAGGTCATAATTCTTTTACTGCTGACCGGAATCCATATTATCTTGTTTTCTAGCCCTTACGAAATGCGTCTTAATTTTTCCGTGATCTGTTTCGGTCTGTCTAGAAATTCGTGTACAAAACGCACAAAACACGCATTAGTATTGGTGTAAGTATGTTCAACGGACGACCTGGTTGAAATCGATCGAAGTCAATTGTAAAGAGACAGATTACCAACTGTCAAAATCCATTCCTACTTGTTTCGACTTATTTCAACCTGTTTCGACCAACTTTCATTGAACATTATTTGGATAATCATTTTGATAATCTATTGCGTTTCATGTTAGCTGGGACTAAGTTCGTCTATCAATATGGCGGAAGTGCGCCAATAATTCATTTCACTTCGTGATTTCAGAATCAAATATCTTTAAAAATGGTTTTAAAAGTGACAACTTTGTGATAAACAATAAATTTACAAGCGTAAATTTATCATGTGAAGTAGCCAATCAAAGTGAAAAATTATTTTTCGACTCTAAAACATACATGCATAAATTAAGACGAATCAAAGGGATACGACGGAGGTGGGTGCACTTGCCCTGGTTGTTTCTGCTCCAATGTCGGATGAACTGAAGACACTTTGAAAAAAAAAGGCCGAACATGTTTGTGGATTTCTAGGCCACCAACGAAAAGAAGTAAAAATAATGTTTACTAAGACCACTTATAAAACATTAACTTCTCAAAGCGGTATAAATTCTAATTAAAATTTGTCCATAAATAAAGTTCAGCAGTGCATCTGATCCAAAGCTATTTAAATTTTTGTTTAGCACAGCAGTTTACAATTTACTGACAAATTTTCATTTCATTTCGTTGCGATGAAAGTGTACGGAATGAATTTTTCAAACCCATACCACTTCAGAACTTTAATCACAATCAATCAGTAATTCATCGAACATTTTACTAAACAGCAGTTAAACAAGAGGAAAACTTCTATTATGCTCCATTGTTGAAAACATAAAACCGGAAGCAAATTCATTAGGCCGGAATCTATGTTTACATTCCGTGCCGGTAATGTGTGATGGATTTGGTTGAGTGATGAAATTTCACCGCTCCAATTATGCCATCCAAATGCACATTCCAGCAACAATTTTAATACACTCCCGTGTGCGTCCCTCTTCCCATTTTCTCTACGAACATTTCACTCACCCATGGCAATAATGGTAGAGCAGACAGCCGGAAGCATACTATTAATAAATGAAATTTCAAGAGGCAGGTGTGGTGTGCATTAATTATTTCGATACGACAGCTTCGATTTCAGCTTCGGATCGCGCCTTTCCTGTGAGGTGCCCGGAAACTCCACGGGATCCGGTATCCAAATATTTCCCTAAATGCAGCTCCAAAGGCCGCGTCGCAGTGGTATTTCTGAGAGATTTCCATCCATTTCTGGTAACTTCAATTTGTGTGATTTTGTACATGTAGGTAACTGGAAAGGGTTTAACCATATCGAGTGTGTGGGAAATGGTTGGATGCATGTTGGATCCATGGATAGATGAGTGGAGGTGGGGGAGTAATAAATTTTAGATTATACGCGCCAGCGGTATTATTTACTGTTTTGAGCACGACGCGCGATCGAACTTCGTTTGTGTGTTTGGTTCGGAAAAAGCACTCCAGTAGTTAGTTCAGTTTTAAAGTGCACACTCGTAAAATGTTCTACTCAACTTGACGCCTGGAAACGACCTGCTAATACGCACGTTCTATTATACATAGTATAGTTGACTCCAGCCTGAGGCAGCCAGTCAGTCAGGCAGTTAGCAGTGCAAACTTTCTGCTTAGTTCAATGAATATGACGCATTAGCTACCGCTTTCCGGCCGCGGTCGCAGCCCAAGTCGAATGAGTCTACATCATCAGAGCCACTTGCCTGAATGAGTACTTTTACTCGGAAACAATAAATTGCGGCGCCTGGAACAATCATAATTTATGCATACTCTACATTCCGGACGATGCAGCAGAAGCGAGCCGTTTTGATAGATTTCGATGGAAAGTTTCGGCTTTAAAAACATGTCTACACTAATCGGCTCTCGAATTTTAAGAGCGGCGATGCAAATTTCCAAAGTAAGTCATAACATCGTGGGAGCATTTTTCAATAACTTTCTGGAGCACGTTTTCAAGTCACCCAAACTTGTGTTCTGTATCTGTGGTGGAAAGTTGACAATTTTTCATTCAAAATTTTGAATACCGTCAAACGGGGC
Source organism: Uranotaenia lowii (assembly GCF_029784155.1). NCBI lineage: Eukaryota > Metazoa > Arthropoda > Insecta > Diptera > Culicidae > Uranotaenia > Uranotaenia lowii. The sequence goes on along the minus strand of NC_073693.1, from coordinate 204,380,138 downwards.
ATCATGCAGAAGCAGGGTTAGATGCATCATTTGTATAGCACAAAACTCATTCAATTTTTATTTCAATATACTGTAATAAAGTCATCACTAAATGATAACAAATTGATGATGACATAGTTGTTAACATCGTGAAAGAGTTTTTCAATTTGATTCTCATAAAAAATTAAAAAAATCGAGCAATAGATGTACATGTAGGTACATAAATTGTTCTTTGTATGAGATTCCTGGTTACTCATCAATCTTCTCGTGTCGTAGTCAACCGAATGGCGGTGTAGCAATGTATGTTAAAAATAACCTCAGATTCAGAACCGTCAACAATATTGCTATCGACGGGTTCCACAGCATTGCCGTCGAACTGTCCATAAACGGTCAAATTATTGACATACATGGTATTTACAGACCACTTTTATTTCCTTTTAATGTTTTCTATGACAACCTTGAGTCTTTTTGTCCTCCGTACCTGATAATCATTCGTGTTTTATCGTAGGTGACCTCAACGTTCCCATTAACCTAGTTAACAACAATTCTGTGATTAAATACAAAACTCTGCTCGAATCTTTTGGTTTTTTGTGCTCTAACACCTTGACTACAAGGCCTAATAGTAATAATATTTTAGACCATGTAGTTTGTAAGTATACTGATATAACTAAGTTAAAAAATGATACCATTTACACCAACATTAGTGATCATCTTCAAATTATTACATCCTTTGATCTTTTTTCGGACAAACAGAATAAAACGTTGACAAAAACTATTACAAACCACTCCGAACTGAACGAGAGGTTTGAAAGTTATTTGAGAGGAATTAGTGCTGTAGAAGACACAGACTTGTGCATTCAAAACATCACTTCCACCTACAACTCCTTGTTCAAAACCTGTTCAAAAAAAGTTAGGAAATCGGTTAAGCTTAAAGGCAATCACTGGCCTTTGGACACTGATCAGAATAAAAAACTATTATCTCAAAAGAGTAAAAAAAATCCAGATAATACACATTTGGAAGAAATGCTGAATCATATTTCGAAAAAAGTAGAAGTTTGTGAGAGGAAATGTAAGAACTTATTATGAAAATATTTTGAGCAATACATCTGATTCAAAACTATGGAAAAAAATAAACTCAATACTCGGAAGGTCGAAAACTAAATCCGACATCTTCTTAAGAGTTGATAACACCGTCGAGGAAAACCAACATGAAGTTTGTATTACATTTAACAATTACTTTACCAGCATCGGAAAATCTCTCGCAAACACTATTACTAGAGGCCCTGATTTCAACACTTTCTCGCATATAAACCGGGTTTCTAACTCATTGTTTCTGCGGCCTGCTTCAGTTAACGAGGTCACTGTTGCCATCGAATCTTTGGAAAACAAAAAAAAGTAGTGGTCCAGACAATATCTCGCCACAAGTACTCAAAAATCACAGTACACATTTTGCCAAAATTCTTGCGGAATGCTTCAACGAAATTATAGAGACAGGAGTTTATCCAGAATGCCTCAAAACTGCAAGAGTTATTCCTATTTTCAAGTCTGGTGATCAAATCGATGTAAACCATTACCGACCCATTTAAACTTTAAGCGTTTTCAGCCAAATTTTCGAAAAGCTTTTGATAAGCAGAATGAATAGCTTTTTAAATGAAAACAACGTTTTTTACTGTTAACAATATGGTTTCAAATCAGGATCCAGCACGCTTACAGCTATCTGCGAGCTGATGGATTCTGTCATTCGTGAAATAGACACGAAAAAAATTGTAGGCGGACTTTTCTTGACCTTAAAAAAGCCTTTGACACCTTAAACCACGAAATTTTGTTGAAAAAACTTGAGTGCTATGGCATGAGAGGCTTAATCAACGACTTAATACGCAGCTATTTGTCAAATAGAAAGCAATTTGTCTGCTTAGGAGAAGAAAAAAGCTCCCTAGAAAAGCTGGAGGTTGGTGTTCCGCAAGGCAGCAATATCGGACCCTTACTCTTTCTACTTTTCATAAACGATCTCAGTAAGTTGCCGTTCCACGGTACACCTCGCCTGTTTGCAGATGACACAGCTCTCTTTTATCCCGCAAACTGTTCAAATATTATTATCAACCATATGGAAGAAGATTTAAGAGTTCTTAATAGTTATTTTTCCGCCAACCTCCTGACCTTGAATCTTGCTAAAACAAAGTACATGATTTTTCACTCTCCTCGGACAAAAATCGAACCACACAACGATCCTAAACTATCTACAAAAATAACTCCCGTTTATATTGTTTGATAGCGGTTTGGGGTAGAGCACCACTGTCTCTCCTTTTCCGTTTACAAACCCTCCAAATTCGATGCATTAAAACAATCTATAACCTTCCCTGTCTTTACCCAACCAATTTACTTTATTCCGATAGATCTCATAACATATTACCTCTCTCTAAACTGTGCGATTTGCAAACCGTAGTTTACGTATTCGATAATCTGCACTCGTCTAACCATATCCAAAACTTGATATTTAAGGGGGGGGTAGGGTCTAACAGGTATAAAAAAAACACCATTTTCACGATTTTTTTTCTAGAGCTGTCGTTCAAACAAATGTATTAAAATTTTTTGCATTATACAAAGCATTATTAAAAGAACATTTAGTAATTTTTTCGTAGAAAAATATTGAAAAAATGAGCCGGTGACGGAGCACTTTCGAGGATGCCTTTTAGAAAACACGATTTGCGGTGGACACTGTATCTCAGCACAGAATCACCTGAAGTAAAAAAATCAGAGCAAAATATTTTTAATAGATGTTTTTCTGGACCCCAACGTTTTTATTTAACTTAAAAATATTTTTATGAAATTTCTGTGGCTGTTTGAAGTAAAAACTACGATTTTTCACGAAAAAATCCGCCATTTTTCACCTGTAAAATCTCCCCAAAGTAAAAAATTCAAAAAAGAAAAACGTTGGGGTCTGGTATTTTATATGTAGAAAATATGTTCCAAATTTGAAAAGAATCGGATAAGTAGTTTTCAAATGACGATGTACACGGACTTTAAAAATGTGCTTTCGAGAAAAACGCGTTTGAAGTATCTGCTCTTGCTTTCTTGCAGTATTAGATAGGAGGAGATAAAGGCCTATAACTTGTACAGTTTTGCTTCAATTGACTTGAAAATTTGACACAACATTCTTGAAATGTTTTACAATAAGAAAATAAAAAAATAAAAAAATCGATTTTTTGAAAGCGTTAGACCCTACCCCCCCCTTAATGCGGGCCGGAGAGTTCATAATACCCGTCAATCTCACCATCTTATGCGCAGCACAGCCTCTACCTGTCTTAGTCAACGTCGAATTTCTTTCATTGGTCCTACGAAGTTCAACAGCCTTCCAGAAGATATAAAAAACAGTTCTAATAGAAACATTTTCAAGATCAAACTAATACAATACTTCAAAGTAAACCTTAACCAATAACCAACCACTAATTTAGCATTTTTTTTTTATTTTTTGATAATTTTCTTAGCAGTAAATTTAGTTCTAATTATTTAGTTTTAGTTTATTATTATCATTTCTCATAAATAAATAATTAATTTGTTAATCATCAAAATGGATCTCTTCAAAGGAATATTCTTCCACTGAGATTCATTGAGTAAAATTCTCTTTTGTTTTTTCATACTTCCTCGTAGTAAATAATATTTTTTACGTTCTCAGCATGATTAAAGTTTGTCCGCGTTAGAGTTTTTGATGTTATTTTCTTGTTTGCTGCCAGACATGCTGAGAACAGTTAGCGTCCATTACCAGGGGGCTCAAATGAGCTTTTTGGTATGGGGGAGTGGGCCGCTAAGAAAAATTTTTTTTTTAACATTTTTCGATGCCGTAAAAAACTTTACCCCGTATGACGGATTGGCTTAATGATATCACCTAAAAACTTTATATTGCTTTCATTATCCAATACCAACACTGTTGGTGTATAAATATTTTTCGGACAATAACCATTTTTTTTTTAATAAATATTTTTATAATTCAGTTAGCTGACTGGGGCAAAATGCAGCCGCAAAATTTAAAATGCATCCCTGAAAAAGGTGGAGCAGTTTGAGATAATGTCGGTAGAATTTAAAGGAAGGATAATATTTTGCTGGCTGCAGATGTATTGGCTAAGCAGTAGTAGATCTAAATAAAATAAAGCTATCCTAGTTTCATGGCTTATTGCGACTAGTTACTGTTATCCTGCGAGATTGATCTGTTCGAAGTAAGCTAATGCCAATTTCATGAAGCGCAACCGCAAAATTTTAAGTTTATTCCTGAAGAGGGCGGAATAAATTGAGACAATTGAGACACTAAATTTTACTTCGGAAGTCCTGACTTCCGACTTCTAAAAGACTTTCGACAAAGAAAAGTGAAGTACTAGATTGTCGGAAGTCTGTGTTTTTTTTTGCCAGTTCACGAGCGACGTTTTTAAAAATTTTATTTGAACTCACAATAATACGTTCGTTGCCACGCTTATTTTGATACTCCACTCCATTTTGGTACTAAACGGGCCCAAAGAAATTCTCAGAGCGAGAAAGTAAAGAGACAACTCCAAGCATTGCAACGTCCAAGCTCGCGCGTTCTCTCAGAAATCGACAGAGCATGCTGAAAATTGAGAGTTTAATCACCGAACTTAGAATAAAACAGTTTATTTCGGCGACACTCCAAGAACGCAAATATTCTCATTCGGTTTGTCCTGTCGAGATACCTAGAGGCAACGAATAAGAATGCGTACATTCGAAATCAGTTTGAATCGTACACTCATACGGTGTGCTCGCATTTTATCTCCGTGTTTTATATGTGTGCTTTCAATCGTAGCAGTCGACTTCTCAGGCAGGCAAACACGCGTCTCCAAGGGAAACATATAAACACGATTCGGATTGTTTTCGTGTGTTTCTCTGGAGGGCGTGTCCTAGATTATTTCGTGGCACTCACCCAAGGCACGCGTATGGTGTGTTCCTCTCGGCCGATTGGGCGATGCAAAATCGCCAGAGAGATCATTACGATCCCTCTGTCGATTTGAGCTACCTCTCTGCCGATTCATGTTTTCTGGGGTGTGGCTATGCTTAACGGCTAACTTGAGTGAGGGAGCGTCACACGTTTTGGATGTGACGGGGCCTCCCAGAAAATTCACCCGTCACCCGAATATGTGACCCATGGCGACGAACGTGTTAAAGTAATGAAAAGCATGTCAGCCGTTACTAAGTATTTCGTTTATGTCATAATTCTTGCTTTAAAAATGTGTTAGCAAGAAATCGGCCGGTATTGAAAAATTTCACAAAATACTCATAGTTATGCTTCACTCCGAAGAAGATGTTTATAAATCCCATACAAACTTCCTTCTACTGGTTTGAGCTACTCCATCGGACATTCCTATATAGATATATTGAGCATAGCACAAAGGGTGTCCACGATGAAATTGCCACACTATCAAATTGCTCGAACTTTTTGACCGTTGGGTAGAATTTAATGAAAAGTTGGGTGGATTTAGTTCATAGTGCATAGTTTACATCCTGCAAGTTTTAAAGTCCTGTGATCAAAACTCGCTAAAACGTTGGGAATCGCGAACTCTACGGTGTCGCGAGTGATTAAGCGGTTCGAGGAACGAGTATTCCGTACAATCCTCGAGTATTCCGTACAACATCAAAAATCACAACCGCGTAGTCGGGGCCTTCAACCGAAACCCGAAAGCCTCCGTTCGGGAGCTGCAACTAAGCCGAAGTTTTGTCCAGAAGACCAAAACTAAGGATGGGCTTCGAACGTTACAGGTACAAAAGTCCCCTAATCACGACGAGAAGCAGAACAAGTTCGTCAAAACCCGTGCCAGGAAGTTGTACTTCAACATACTGACGAAAGTTGAATGCTGCATCATGGACGACGAAACATATGTGAAGGCAGACTTTAAACAGTTCCCGGCAACCTGTTTTTCATTGCCAAGGATAAGTTCAGCGTTCCGGAGCATGTCCGCACTCAGAAAATGTCCAAATTTGCGAATAAATTCCTGGTTTGGCAAACCATCTGCTCGTGCGGGGAGCGGAGTGCACCCTTCGTGATACAGGACACGATGAACGGATAGGACAGGTGAATAGGTGAATAGCTACATGAAAGAGTGCCTCCAGAAGCGGCTGCTTTCTCTCTAGAAGGCCTACAACGTCCCAACATTCTTCTGGCCGGATTTGGCTTCATGCCACTATTCGAAGGACGTGCTGAAGTGGTATGCGGACAATAAGGTCAATTTCGTACCGAAAATGTTCAACCCTCCCAACATTCCGGAGCTCCGCCCCATCGAGAAGTACTGAGCGATTATGAAGCAAAACCTTCTTAAACGACCTAAGGTAGTGAAAACAGTCGAAGAACTGAAGAAAGTATGGGTTTACATGCAAAAAAACGGTTGATTCACAGGTTGTGCAGAATCTTATTGCCGGGGGCTAAGGCTAAGGTACCGGCATTTGCGTATGGACTGTAAATAGAATACGAGTAAAATGGTAGAATGAAGTTCAGTAATTATTTTTCAATTCCTGAAAATTTGATGGCAGTCGGATGGAATTTTGCGGATCAATTTTGTGTGTGGCAATTTCATCGTGGACACCCTTTAGAAACTTAAACCCTTCAAACCGTATCAATGGGGTATTCGTGTTTAATTTTTGCTATTCTCAGAATAATTACCACTATGAATTCTAAAAAAAAACTCGATCCATAAAAGATTCATCCCCAACCAATCTTGTTGAACGCGAAGTTCAAGGATGAATGTTTTTCTTACTTTTGATGACATTCCGTTTTCCTTTTTTTTCTTTCCCGAATTAATATTATCCCGCTCATCACCGGGCTTATAATGTATGGTTTTCATAATATAAGCACTAGTTATCTGTCGTGTAAAGTGTTACATAAAGGGAACCGAGCGCATTCATCTTCATACAAGTGTCACGGGGATCGCTTTCATCGTCATTAATTACAAACGAAGCATGGCCCCTCACACTTCCTGTTTTCGCTCCTTGTCGCATCTCGCCTTTCTGGCCTAAATACCGGATAAGAAATTCATCTCCTTTCGTTCCCCTTCCTTTAACATTTGTGCTCCACCAGCTCATCCTTCAACGGCTACGAAAGCGGAAGAAATCCTTGGGGAGATTATTTATCTTTCTTCACCTGTGTTTGATACACACCAGAGAGCATCAGTATCATCATCATCATCACCATCTTCTTCAACGTCGTCGTCCTCGGTTGGTATTATCTTTGTCCTTGCCCTCACGGCCGTTCATTGGATATGCGCTTGTTCTTGCTTGCTGGCTGGTTAGCTGAAGGAGTTCGAGTAAGTAGCTGTTTATCCAGATGTGTGGAGCAGGCAATGTTCCGCTTAACCCATGATGAAGGTTCACCGAAAAAGCGCCTGGCAGCAGTCAGTCTGAGTCGTCGGAGTGTTGGGCAGGTTGGATATTTGCTTTTGGGGGTTTCAACAAACTTTGCATATTCGTTTAATCACAAACACCGGAACTTTCCCACAAACATACGTATGAGTATGTAGGACCCACACATTGTAGGTCAGTTGACCATCAGAAATTGGAACACTGCCCGCATGGAGCAACAAATTTAAGGTTTAACCGATGCGTCCTATTTGTTTAAACGAGTTCATTTCTGGTTAAGGGTAACATTTTTTTCAGATTCTTACCCACTGTGCGTCCCGTATCAGTAGCTAAGATCTGTGAGCAGTCGAAAAGCAACGAACGTTATCAGAAATGAACGCTGGCTGCCTTTTAGTACTGGAACTGAAACCGGGGTGATAAAATTCTTACCTCAAAACTCGTTCGCTGACTGGTATTGGCGTAATATGCTGCTGCAATGTAATCACTGTGTCAACATGAAAGTTGTTACACCCAGTCTGCGCAATATTGGCCCTCTTGGTGATGAGTTGGTACTTTTTTTCTCTCTACCAGCCTGGGTAAGATGGGATTGTAAAAGTCACCTGATCAAAAACGGCGAAGGTGAACAGCAGAGCAATATTTGCAAAATGTTACAACTGGCTTTTATTAATATCGTGCATATTAAAAATTTTACGGTTGCACGTACCTGCCTCAATTACTTGATGCGCACAATTTGGTGCTTAGGAAGAAATTTTCAGATGGGTATTTGAGTGGTTGAAATTTGGACTTAAAAAGCTTTAACCGCAATACAAGTTCATCACCGGTTCTTTTTATACGGTTTTACTTATTGACTTTTTTCAACGAGTGAAACAACTTTCTTTAAGTTTTAAATTTACGTAACGTTTCGGGTTACTCTGGGGGACATCTGATGATGGGTGAAGAAAAGTAACCTGAAACGTAACGCAAATTTAAAAAAAAATGTTTCACTTACTGAAAAAAGTCAATAAGTAAAAACCGTATATAATAGAGGAAGTGAAATTCTGTCTAGTCAAAAGTAACTCTTATTGTATTTATCTATATACAGACCCCGTTCGTTTTTGGCAACATTCGATTTTGGCAACATCCGATATTCTGATCCGATCTGGTTTTCAGAAACAACATTACCTTTTTGTGTTCGCTATAACAGTACCAATATAATTAAGACAAACATCATAATACGTTTTTACGATCTGAAATGGTGATAAAATACAACAACTAAAACGAAAGTTTTTAAAAAAATTTATAAAGTAATCAAAAATGATAGAAAAAACAAAAATTCAAAAACTTTAAAAACAAATACCCAGCAAACATGAAATCGCATTGAAACGATAACTCAAGTCATTGAAAACGTTACTGCGAATCGTAATTCCATCTAACGCAAAAAAATGGTCGTAAAAATCGTTACTCAAAGTCGGTTTAAATGGTTTAAGTCGGATATGATAAAAAGTCCGCCATGTTTGCAGATTTTGAAGACGATTTTGAGACTTGACGGAACGGCTTTCTCCCGCGTGCGTCAAGTGAGAAAACAGCTAAAGAGAAACCTATATCGTCCAAATCGTATAAGCTTATCGCTTTAGCCAGAAGTTGAAAATATGTATGTATTATGCCTCCACTTTGGTAGGTAAATGCTGTTTTTTCGAGTTTCATACGATCATCCCATAATGTATGTGAGACGTATAAAAAAGGTGTAGAGAAATATACCTACAAAAATGTTTTCTGGGTACAAACAAAAGACGAAAAATTACAATAAAAAAACTAAAAAAATGATGAAGACTGACAAAAACAGCAAATATGACAAAAAAAACGTTATAAACAAAACAAGAATAGTACAAAATACACCAAAAACATGATAAAAAATAATCAAAAATGACAAAAAATGGTCGGATATTGACTAAAAATAACGTAAATGATAATAAAAAAAAATTTTTGTTTGTAAAAATAAGAGAAAAAAATTGAAATCGTTCGATTTTGGCAATATTCGATTTCGGCAACACAAAATGTTCGAGCATGTTGCCAAAATCGAACGGGGTCTGTACATAAAAATGAATGTTTATCTGTCTGTCTGTTCCCTATAGACTCGGAAACTACTAAATCTATCATCAAGAAACTTGGGATCTGAGGGCTTTGGGGCCGGAGATGGTTTCTATAATAGTTACAAATCGGTCCGACTTAAGGGAGAGAGGGCTCTCATAGAACTTTTGTTTTTATTCCTACGAACCGAAAGTCATGGTACCCATTTTGTCAAGCAATTTTTGTTTCCTTTCGCGGGGTTATTTTCACCATCACCATGGGCCGGGCATTAGAAGCAACCATCCAGAATTCACGTGTACTGGATAGCAAATCAAAGCTTGCTAAGCATTAAAAAATTGAAAGGGGAAATTTTGGCGGATGTTTTTTTTCCTTCTACTGTTAAAAGTACGTGGTACCGGTACGAGATATTTGGATGCAATAATGAGCCTACATGTTGGATTGAAAAATACTACAAACCTGTTAGGAATATATTGACTAAAATTGTAGTGGCTTTCAAAGTGCTGTTTACCGCTGCTGGGGGGCTTTGAGGGTCTACAAAGACAAACAGTGAACTGAACAGTGATTTGACTTCATCTGCTGAATAGCTATTCGGACTGAGTGCTGAAAAACTGATGAACCGATTTCAAATCCTCATAGAGAAATAAGAATTAATTAGATTCCGAGTTATAAGGCCAAGGCTGCGATTTCAGAGCTTCAATAGCCTTCGAGGAATTTAAGCGGGGGATTAGAAAATTGATAAGATTATTAAATCTGAGGTTTTGAATTTCAAACAATTCAATTTCATTGGCCAATTTCTAACTTTTGAGTTATCATTGATGACCAATGTAGTCGATTCAACCATCCAATTTTGAGAAAATTTCTTGTAAAACTGTTTAGTACTACGAATTCAAACAAATAATATCTTAGAATTTGACATTGATTACTCTTCAAAATAATTAATGGGATTTTTGTGCCCAAGAATAGGAAAATTGAATTGATGACTTCGGTTCAGAGATGATCTGTTTTCGATAACTTAAAAAAACTTTAAGTGAGCTTTTAACATTGAAGGTAAACTAATCCTAAAACAGCGTAAATTTAAAAAAAAACAAAAAATACACAGATACAATTGAAAACATGCAAAGTAAGTTTTTATCATGGTTCAAAAAAGTTCAGAAGTCTTTTTAGAAATTTCTGAGTAAATAAAATTTAAACAAACCAATGTACAAGAAGATAATCCATCTTGAAAAGTGGGATAATCTCCAACAGAGATTTTCATTAGATAGGGGATAGGAAAGATAAAAAAACAGTTTCATCTTTTGAAGAAAAAAACATAGAGCCAAATCTATTCAAGCTTCCTCAAAAATGATGGATGTAAAAAATGTTTTTCGTGAAATGAGGAATTAGCATTCAAGGGAAATTATTTCAATTTTTTTTAATCAAATCCTCATAAGAATAATATAAAGAAAACAGAGTGAATAATTTCAATAAAAGCATTAAAAAGACTAACAAAACTTACATGGCCAAACTTGGGCCAATTTCTTATAATGATGAATATAAAGCTTCCCAAATTTCTAAAAGCCAAACGAGTCATTTTGATTTATATTTTATGTGAACCCGAGCCAAGACCGATAAAATCAGCCGGGCAAGTATAAAAATGAATGTTTGTCTGTCTGTCTGTTCCCTATAAACTCGAAAACTACTGAACCGATCAATGGAAAATTCGGTATGTGGAGTTTTTGGGGTCGGAGATTGGAGATGGTTTCTAAAATACTTTCAACTCGCTCCGACTTAAAGGAAGGGAGCTCCTATACAAAATTCATAAGAATGAGACACAATTCGAACAATTTTTGGAAACTTCTGATCCGATAAACGTAAAATTTGAGGTCAAACCGTTTTCAAGACCGGGAATGGTTTCTTCAATACTTTCATACCTTTCCGAATAAATTCCGAATAAAATTCAACAGTCTTCGATAAACTTTTGTTAAAAAATGATAAAGCGTTTTGACATAGTCAGATTTTTATTGAATTGACAAAAAAGTTTATACAAATTAATTCCATTTTGAAACGTGCGCGTTTAGTGCGCCGCGTCGAAAACGGACACCTTATGCGTCCTCATTGGCATCTACCACGTCTTGGCACTCTAGGACAGAGGTGCTAGGAGTCCTGATAACTCTGGATTTGTCCTGATTCCTGTTTTTTAAACAGGCCTGATTAGTCCTGATTTTTGAAAAAGCTGTTTTAACGTTCTGAGTTGTCCAGATTTTCAATAAAATTCTAAATTGTAATTAAATTTGTAGAGAGTCATCGAACGAACCTGTAATTAAATAGTCAAACCGATGATATGTAACACGTGCGATTTCGCGCGTGAGGATCCAGCCTCTCCCATACAACTTCCGCTTTCATCAAACGAGTGATTTACGCGCCACCTCATAAGAGGACACTCGTCGAGGTTGATTGCCCTGCTAGACTCCCGACCTCAGGGTGGGTTGTCCAAATGGATCCGAATAAGGACACGGAATGATTAGGGGAATGGGGATGCCAGGAAAATAAACTAGCAGTTGCACCGTCGTGCCAAAAGGATAGCTGGGACGCAAACCGTTGTTATATCCGCTCGAAAAGCACTCGCTCGCGCATCTCGTCATGGGTGGAACTCACTTTCGTACCTTTTTCCTTTCCATAATAAAGGCGTAAGCGAGGGAACTGTTTTTCCGAGCAGTTCAACCCGGAGTAAAGTAAAGAAAATGAACCAAACAACCGAAAACTCTAGAAACTAAGCGGACAAAACACGTAAAATACCTTTCAAATCAGACGCAACTGTTCAGGGGAAAGCTAATTTAATTTACAACAACATTAGGTTACGGTATAGAATACTCAATACATTTATTCGAACGAGAAGAACTATTTACATCAACTGATTTTTATTTAACGACTACATTTCGTTTCTAGATTACATGTATAATTTCTATTTGTTCCTTTTTGTTGCTTTCCTTATCAGTTGTGCCATTTTAGTTGAGAATTAGCTTTAATTTACGAAGCTTCTCAAACGGGAAACTGTAAGTTCGAAAGTTTCCAAAACTGTGTGTGATTTAAATGTTTCAAGGGCCTGGGGGTTATATGCGCATATATGTAGGTTTCGGATTTGGTTACTTACAGTACCGTTTTCATGGCTCGATGCCGATAAAGCAGAGCTGGCTTGTTTTCTGGGTGACTTACTGTTGTTGTTGTTGTTGCTGGAGTTGTTGGTGGAGTAAGCTGTGGGACCTTACATGGTGATGATGATCAGGAGATGATGTTGGTGGCGAATGTCAACTAGCCGGATGTTTGGGGTTCCGGCTGACGAAAACCGTGTGGTGACGGACAGTTCCGCTTCCGACGTGGCCTCGTCGGGCAAACCTTGAAGCCTCCCGTGGCTGGTGTAGCGAAGTTCCGATGGGGTTAACAATCGCTAGAACGGTTGTGGTGCAGGCTCCCTACATAATAATTAACACACACAGTTTACACACAGAATTCATCAGAATTTTTACCTTTTTAACAATTGTTTACGCACAACGGAATTAACACGCACAACACTATTTCCTAGCTTTTTAGCCTAGCTACAATGGAAAAAGGAACAGAACAATTAACACCTAACTCTCAAGATACTTCACGTGGACTTTTACTTTAACTAGACAATTCGCGAAACAAAACAAATATGGAATTAATCCTCGCTATTGCCTAAACCACGGTCTGGATCAAAGTGATCGAAAATCCTTTGACCTTTGGAGGGGAAATCCGATGACCTACGAATCCAAATAATGAACTTTCGAACCTGAGTTCGTGTACTCCAGCTATGCTCTCGGCATGACATTGGGAATCTCCTTGTGTCTTCCACAACAAGCCATCTCCCCTTTTCATTACCGAACCTCTTCGGATCTCTGAGAATATCTCGAGAGGTGACACTCGATCACTTGAGTCACGAAAGCGGATGTTGTATGCGAAAGCAGATTAAAAGCTTGCATTAAAGTGCAAGTACCAAAGATTGTATGGCATAACAATATGACGGAAAGCATGTCGACTGATCGTTTTATTAGAACGGCACAATATTGATAAACAATAACAATAAATAATAAACGTGAACTTATCTTATTATATGTACAGAAATGTCTTATTTTCGATTTTAATCGTTATTTATATATATATACAGAAATGTAACCACGTTACAAATAATGTTTGATTCAGATGATATTGAAATGGTGTTATTACATATCAACTGCAAGCCAGCCAACATTCTGCTCGTACCTGTATTTCGCTTTTATTTATTCAATTTAAGCAAAATTTGTGGCGATCCGAAAAATCCTGATTTTTTCTACATGTTGTCCTGATTTTTGACAAAACGACCTGGCATCCCTGCCCTAGGATAACAATAACAGCATCGAAAGAAATGCCGGTTCTAAACGGCCGCAGCTTAAGCGACAAGAAGCTCTAAAGGCCGCTCAAGAGAAAGACCATGTATCGTTTTCGAGAAATTTAAGATATATACGGCTTATGTTCTTTCTTTCTTTGATATCTCATGTTTTTCTAATACTTTCCTCCACCTTTGAAAATGTGAACATTTCAGGTACGAAGATGTACCAAAATAACTTAGATAAGGGTCAAGAAAGTTGTGCTAAATATTTTATGAAGTTTGAGTTTATATACAAGCAATTCTTGAAAATAAAATTTTAATTTGAATAAAATATCCCCAGCACGAAATAATAAATTTTAGGTTGAGCGAATAAACAGTTTCTAATACTAAATATCATTTTGATGATTGTTAATTTGTTTTAGAAAGAAAAGCGTTGATCAGTCTCATCATTATTGGTCACCCTGACATACCTAAACGCCTGAAAGTATACAAGCTGCCTGAACTATCCGACTACCGTTATGTTGCCTGTTTTCGCACTATGACGGATTTATTTTGATTTTTAAGCGCGAAAAATTGTAATTATAATAGAAGAACAAATAATCGATCCTTTTTAGTTCATTCGTTAACGTGAGTGTTTTCTTCTCCTGTCCGAAATGGTCTGGACCCAACAAGTGTCTATGCCCATAGAAAGCCAAGCAATAAAAAGTTGAGGACATTCTGTAATCCCTGAACCCTGGTGTCTATTCATTAAATTTTTTAAACGTTTATTCTGGATTATGTAGTGAATTCTTTTGTGAAACAACGATAATATCATTAACGACTGAATAATATCATTAACAAATGAATGATATAGTATATTCAATATTGAAGACGTACATCAATATGATGTACCGTCAACTGGGGCAACATGCAACAATTTTCAACTTCAGTGGCTTCTTAAATCTTAATGCTTACCCGAGCAGACTTTGATGCCTGAATCGATAGCAAACAGTAACCAAAATAAGGCATCAATGCCAAAATGATAGCAGAATTAAGTGTCTCATTTTTTTTTGATAGCAAAATTAGGTTTCATTGAAGCATCAATATATATAAAGATGATGCCTAACCAAAACCTAAATAAGGCATCGAGACCAAAATGAAGGCATTATTTGGTTTTGTTTTTCCTAGATAACAAAACAAGGCATCATTAAGGTTTCATTTATACTGGTAGATAATAAAGAAAATGAGATCAAAATGATAGGCTTTGAAAATCTTAATGCTTACAGATAATCATACCTCTTGTACATCAAAAGTTTTAAGGTTGATGAGACATGAAACTGACGTTGTCAGAAAAATAATTGGTTTAACCAGTTATTTTTAAATTCACAAAACATGCGATTTTCACCCTTCTAAGAAAAAGGGGTAAGTTACAACAAACTCTGTAATTAATGAAAAATCAAATGAAGACGTTTGAAAATTTAAAGTTTTTGATACATTTGTGATGTCATAACACATAAAGCGCCAATTGCAGTAATTTTTTGTTTTGTTCGAATTAAATTTTACATTTTTTCTGTCAAAAATGTTTTTAAGAAAAAAGTGTTAATCTGCTGCATACATTTAGGGGTAAAAAATACTACAAAATATTCTATTATCGCAAATCATGTAAATTAAACTTAGGATGGGTAAAATTTTAATGTTAACAAATGCATAATGCAAAACAATCATATCCCAGCATATGAAATAAAAAAAATTGGTGATTGTCCGAAAAATATTTATACACCAACAGTGTTGGTATTGGATAATGAAAGCAATATAAAGTTTGTAGGTGATATCATTAAGCCAATTCGTCATACGATGTAAAGTTTTTTACGGCATCGAAAAATGTAGAAAATTGAACATTTATTACTCGATTTTTTAAATTTTTTATGAGAATCAAAAAACTTTAAAAAACTCTTTCACGATGTTAAAAACTATGTCATCATCAATTTGTTATCATTCAATGATAACTTTATTACAGTATATAGAAATTAAAAATTGAATGAGTGTTGGTATATAAATGTTGCATCTAACCCTGCTTTTGCATGATGCCCCGTTTGACGGTATCATACTTATTAAAGTTTTGAGCTTGACTTCTATTTAGAAGATTATTTTCCAAATTTTCAGGCGTTTTCATTTGAGTCAAAATTTAGAAGGTTTTCACTAACATTGTCCACTATTTTGAAGTTTTAATAGTTAACGGCTTAGGCAGCCATATTTTTGAAAATCAAAACGAATGATTTAAAAAATATGACAGACTAAGTCGTTAACGATTGAAACTTCAAAATAAAAATCATCGAGTCGCAAATCAATTGCAAAAAATGGTCGACAATATTTATAATTTATATTTTTTTATCATGCACAAACGAATGCGTGTCGCCGGTTTCCTTCTACAAGCTCTTCTCGAAAATACCCTCGTCATCTTCGGCGAAAATCCGTTCCGGTTCGTGGAAAACTGGGCCCTCCCACACTCAAAAACCTGCCACCATACAGTTAAGTATTTAGCCCAATTTGCGTATGGGGACAAATTTTCCCCCAGAAGCGTAAGCCCTTAATGAGACACAATGTTTGACAGTATGGCGATAAGATATATGAATGGGGAAGTTTTTCGTGTGAGAAGAATGTGTGTCTCAGTCTCAGTTTTCGGGACGCACCAATGTTCTCCTCCAGGGATAATCCCACCGGTTCCGGCATGGCACATGCAGAAGATAAAGTTTTTAGCAAGCTTTTTCTTAATGAACCCCGGGACGCGAATTCTGGCGTTTTGTTTCTTTTTTTTATTTGGCAAGGAGAGAGATAACTCATTTACGGAAAGAATTAAGTGTTTTTTCCTACTTGGGAGAACAAATAGTTTGGCTTCGGAGGATGAGAACTCCAAAAATTCTTATAAATGGGTGGAGTAAAAGAAAACTGTTTCTTCGGGATTCATCAAACAAAAAAGCAGGGTTTTTTTTGGTAAGATGTAAGATTTGAATAGTTTTAAGTATACCTTATACTTTTAAGTTTTATCAGTATCTGTAAGGTAACTTGTCAAGCAAAATGCACTGTAATAATCGACTGAGTCGACTTGGAGTCATTTTTTATTTTTTAATACCCTGGGGTTAAAAAACTGATCCATGATTTTTTGCAGAATTTTTAGGTAACTTTTACAAGAGTAAATTTGAAATTTTAGGTTTGTATGGGAAAATTGAATATTTTGTACTGAAAAAATCAACATCATTTTTGTTTCTTCTGTTACGATCTTAGACAAAGTTGTTCATTGGAAAATTTTCTTTAGAGAATTTTTAATTTGGCACAAAAATCATTAGCAGGCTCGGTTCCACAGAAGAAAAAAAAATTGATGTTGATTTTTCAGTACAAAATATTCAATTTTCCCATACAAACCTCAAAGTTCAAATTTACTAATGTAAACATCATTTAAAAATTCTGTTAAAAATCATGGATAAGTTTTGAACCAAAACGAAGCTTTTAAGACCCCAGGGTTTGAGAAATTCAAAAATGACCTCAAATCGACTCAGTCTAATACATTAAGCATAGATGTGTAATTCGAAGCGCCGATTCTTATATAAAGTTAGATTTATATACTTAGAGTAAGGTGGGGTAAAAGTACGAGTCGGGTAAAAGTACGTTTTGAGATTATCACAAACCGAGAACAGTAAAATTCAAAACTCTGGCGTGGATCGATAGTGATTTGGACTGCAAACAACCAGCCATAATTTTTTTTTCGTAGAAATTGAAAATTCTTCGAAAAATGAGGAACAGTAGCTTTTTTTGCTTGAATGATGTAATATTTCAAATAACGGCAAACATGATTGTGCAATCAAAAGTCTAGCTTTCAATGAAAGTTTTAATGTGTCTTTTTAGTTGTTTTTAAACACTATCAAATGCCGAAGAAAGAATTTAATTACTATGTCTCTGTTCTGCACAATATACCGTGAATCGTAAGAAATCTTGAAGGGGCAAAAGTACGAACTATGAATGGGGCAAAAGTACGCATGATATACAGGGTTTACTGAAGTAAATCTGAACGGAAAGTTTTAACTTCTTTCTAAAATTCACTGGGATTATCAGCGCATATTTTTGTTTCTACAAAGACTTGCTCGTGGAAAAAATAGCTCAAATAAGATGAGAATTGGATTATGTAAATCTGTTGAATATGGACAATTAGTGGAGAACTCCAAATTCACGCAGGTTATTCCCTCATGTATAGGATTTGTATCAGAAGTGAACACAGAAGTTACTACTGTAGGCAAGGATTGATAAAAAAAATTTCCCTCTTGACTTCATGCAGAATTGTGTAATTTTGAATGGTCGTACTTTTACCCCACATTATTCGAATTTTTACCCCGGCGGTGGGGTAAAAGTACGTTTCGATAGCAGTGAGGCATTTTCCCTACTGCTATCAAATGCGTCGATCGATTATCTTAGTAATTTTTTAGAATAGAGGCAAAAGTCTAAGGAATCCAATGCTGTTCTTGGTTTTTTGAAAAAGCATCTGTAAAATTTTCTAAAAATAGGATTGTACTAAGGTCGTACTCTTACCCCACCATACTCTATTACATAAACTATTATTTATTCGTAAAATTATTTATATTTTTGTACAGATTTGACGCCTAAAAAGTGGTTTTCAGTAGATAGGTTTAAGCTTATAAATTCTGAATTCTTATACCTATCTGTATTATCCTTAAAGTTCAGTATGCGTACCCTGCGAAAGAACAACTTTTTTCAGCAGCTACTCCCTGAGTCTTTTCGGTAGCAAAGCAAGCAAACTCATCTCCACATAGGTAACACATTCCCAAACCCCGCGGAAACCCCGAAACTTTTAATGAGGAACGGTGTCATTTGGTATATGGTACTAGCACCAGTAGCACTTGATTACGATATTCCAAAATGGGGTAGTGGTAATACCAGCAGCTGCTGGTGTTCTCCCGTTTCGGTTCCAGCAAGAAGCTCCGGGTTTTTGTTTGCTCTGGAAACAAAATTCTACCCCTCGATTTTGGGGAAAGGATAGGTGTTCCATTTCACTGAACTACGTGGCTAGAGATGGGGATGCTTCATACAGGCTCGAGGTGTACCCCTATCCAGAAACATTATTCTATTTGCCATTTTAATTAGCGGGATGAACATTTTTTTTCTCCAGAATTATCCAAGCCTAGACACAGGGTGGATTCCTGGATGGATTTTTTGAGCGTATGTACCTACCTATGTTATTATAATTCCACATGAGCTGGAATTTTGAGGGTGAATGACAAGGATTGCCATCACAGAATTTCTCCCTTAGCGAAAAAAATCGCTACTAACGAAAGAAAAAGTTTGTTTCAATTAGATAGTCGAACCTAGAAAATTTTTTGGAACAAAATCGATCAATCTACCCTACTTGAAGAGAGGCCCGCGAAACTTTTTGTCATTTTACAAAATGATGAACTAATTTGGGACTGATTATGAGCTTCTGGTACGGCTACCAGCTCCCTCTTTCATTT
The DNA here is from genome assembly GCF_029784155.1 of Uranotaenia lowii. Lineage (NCBI taxonomy): Eukaryota > Metazoa > Arthropoda > Insecta > Diptera > Culicidae > Uranotaenia > Uranotaenia lowii. The sequence goes on along the minus strand of NC_073693.1, from coordinate 204,360,887 downwards.
GCGCTCAACAGCGATGGTTATCGTAGGACAAATATTGTAAATGTTGCAGGGTGATTGCGTAATGAATCCACCCACACCGTTGCGCTACCTTCATACGCATTACTCTACCTTGTGACATCCTCACCGCCATTAAGTTTTAGTATCGCTACGGCACACGGGCTGGTGTGAAGCTTGCCTATATTTGCTTACCAAATAAGACCAGTTGCTGATAATTTCGATTGATGCTGCGAGGTGGTTGTTTTGGGAGTAAACATTCGCCGCCCTAATTCGACCAAATTGTTTGATGAATATTCCAGATAATTAGATTGCATTTAGGATCACGAGTCTAATCAACTTTTTAATAATATATTTTTTTCTTTTCTATTTTCAGGTAAATTTCAACGGTCTAATTATTCAAACAACGAATGGCCCATGTTCGGATAAGTGGCCGAAACTAATTTTTTGTAGCAGATCGGGTGTATATCAGCTCAAAACTAAAAGAACATTTTATTAGTATTAATTATAAGGGTAATAATCATGAAGAACTTACAATTTTAGTTTCTGACTCGTATTTACATCAAGCCACGCGTGTGCGGATTTTTGGAGACGTTGTAAGCCTGAGAGATCTGTATTTGCTCGACTTTAGTTTAGGGAAGATAATTTGATAATTGAACATTTGATAACTTACATTTTAATCTCGTAGATTGGTTATCTTTTAGTTTCAGGTTTAGCGAACCGTAACTCGAAAGAAGATAATCAGCTTATTTTAAGCTGCTCGTATTCCTTTTATAGGAAGAACCTGAGAATCTGGTGTTAAACTTGATTTAGATATTAAAGAATATTTCTAATCCACGAGAAACTTACTTTTCCACTTGATGTTGATAACTAAACACAGGTTTTAGCAACCGATTTATAATTTTTAGCGATATCAAATAAACGTGGTAAATTCTTTTCCCGGAAACTTTTTCTATTCTACTTTTTTCCTCCTACTTATTCTTTCTTCTCCTACTTGTTCTTTCGTTTTACTTCTTCCTTTATCTTTCTTTCTTTCTCCTATCTTCTGTCAGATTTCTTGTCAAGATAGTTCTACTCATCAGGTATGCTCAATTTTGGCGACTACACTGAGCGATTTTAACAGTCCAGTTCCACAAGAAATGGAACAAGGTAAACTTTATTAAATTTTAAAGGTTCAACAATGTTTTTTCTGCATATAAAACTCGTCAAACATACCTGAAAATACTGTTCAATTAGGTGGTTCGTAGATGATTTTTACTATATTCAAAAGATTTCTGTCAAATGCAGCTTTTTCAGCTGCTGATGTGATCATGTTGAACTAAAAAAAAAAGAAATAAAAACAGTAGTAAGAGATTTTACCATCAATTTTTAAACAGCAATGATTTGGTCAACTTCCAATTGGGTTGCATTGGGACAATGGCTTATTAGTAGAGAAACCCGTTAATTTTGTAACTGTTGAACAACGGCAAAAAAAAGTTCATTTATACTTTCATTATTTTAAACGCAAATCAGTGCGCTTGACAGATATGTTTTTTTTTTTTAAATTTTTTACAATTTCCAGTAATCGCATTTTTTATCTCCCACGCTCATATACGATGAAATGTAAACAATGGTGCCTAGGAGGGGATTTTTTTTATTGTCTGACAATTTTCGCCGGTGTTCTTCAGATCTTCCCCAAAATTGACAATTTGGTTCATTTTTACGACTTAAAAATACATGTATTTTTTCAGATTACTTACGTTTTTATTTTTCTAATTAGATGTGGTTAGATTTTTTGTAAAGACAATTAATACATTTTACTAAGCTTCATAACTCTGATATTTTTCAACGGAAATCATTAAACAGCACATCAAAACGCACTGAAATTTTATCAGCTTTCCAAATGAAATATGCAAAAAAAGTAATGACCTTAAACAAGAAAAGTTGTAAATAAACTTTAAATGTTGTCTAAAAGTATTGTCTGCATCACAGAATATTCGGCAAAAAATACCATTGTAAAGCCCAATTTATGATGCAACTTTTATCAAACGACATCAAAGTGGGCCAAAAACTCCTTCAAGAGTTACGAAAGAAAAAATGACAACAAATCCCTTATTTTGCATCGAAAAAAAAAACAATTGCGATCACTTTTCAAAACATGGGAACCAAACTACTTATCAAAGCAGGTAAAACACTATTTTTTCGTGCTTTGTAGAGTGTTTGCAGCAAAACTGACTTCAAGTTTCATCCAATAATATAATAGCGTATTCGTTTTTGCCCAGTTTTGCACCGGGTTTTACACATTTTGCTGTCATTTTGCTGCCATGGGGAAACGTGGGCCACTTTTAATATTTCAGATGTGTGTTGAGATAAAAATCTCAAACCAACTGTCATCGACGTCGCTTTGCCTGAGCATATATTTCTATATGTTGTTGACTGAAATACGCATCATATGCTTCTTTTATTTATCAAGTAAAAAAAAGTTAGAAAAAATTATTTTCATGATTAAAAAAACACCCGCTTATTTCATCGATGGGGAACCTAAAGTGCATATCAAAAATATGCTCATACGCTTATGATCTTAGTTATGTCATGATCTTTCACGTGGAAAAGGAATTTCTGATGAAACATCAATAAGTCACACAAACGCAACCAATTTGCAAATCATAGCTTGTGGGGAATCGTGGGCCACACATCTTGAACCATCTATATTTTTCAGTTTTTATACACATTCAGAACTTAAAATACGTTTTTTTCTGTCTGTAGAGTTTTCTTTTGCCAAATGAAGAGTTATGAAACATATTTTGTCCATCCTATATAAGAAATTTTGACAAAACGTTCGCGAACCAGATTTTGGAATCTATGCGATCATACACAGCTCTCTTTTTTATTTCATCATCTGAAATTGCTTTTAAATAACGAAATTAATTAGGAAATCACAGTTTTGGGTCAACTCATAAACTTTGCATGTTATTTGGTCAATTTGGATTTGGTGGCCCACGATTCCCCACTATTTTTCAAAATCCAAAAAATATTGCTTTTTTTCAAACAGGCAGAATTTGGGGAAAATAACTTATTGAAAATTTAAAAAAATACCTTGTGATACCTTGAAAATGTAGAAAACCATACCATTTTTTATTTTCATTTTATCTTTTATAGTAAAGAAGTTATGGAACAACGAAAAAAAGTGGCCCATAATTCCCCACTCTCCCATACCTTTGTTAGTTTGTTGTTCGAAGAGTGAGAGCAATTGTTTGTTTTTGATGCAAAAAAAGAGATTTACTGCCATTATTTCTTTCATAACTCTTGAAGTAGATTTTGGCTACAGTATTTTTTGCCGAATATTCAGTGATGCAGACGGTATTTTAAGACACCATTTAAAGTTTATTTAGAACTTTTCATGATTGTGTGGGTAAAAATTAATTTATTCTAATTAATTTTATATTTTATGGAATTTTTCAATCGGTGTTTGAAATAATAGCGGCGCAGAATGAAAAGTCAACAAAAATGCCGATTTTTTTATTCATAACATCACGCAAATTTTCGTTTTCGTATGGAAAATTTATTTATTTTAAATTCATTTTTTCTCTTTACTTTACGTTTTGCTGAATTTTTTTCATAAGTTGTGATCAATTTGATATTCTAGTTTTAATATTTCTTTTAACAATTAATTTAAATTTTTTTAAATATTTTATTTGGAAAGTTGATAAAATTTCAATGCGTTGTTCTATTTTTTTTTAGTTTACGTTAAAAAAAACAGAATTATGAAGCTTTGAAAAATGATTTATTTTATTAACAAAAAAAAAGTAACCACATCTAGCTAGATAAATAAAAATGTAAGAAATCTGAAATATTACATATGTTTTGAAGTCGTAAAAATGAATCAAATTTCCAATTTGGGGAAGATCAGAAGAAAAACAATCCCAAAGAGCAGAAATAGTTATTTCAAGCTAATGCTGAAAGCTGTTGAAGGATCAACTTAAATGTAAATTTAGTAAATTTAGCTCGTATATCTTGGAAACCCGAAAAAACGAGGTTCTAGTGTATATTGCCCTTTTTATTATTAAAACTATTTATTATCAAGTGGATTAAACTAAACAAGTTAAGTTTTTCGGAAAAAATGGAAGTTTGAAAAAAAAAAATCAACTCAAATTATCTTAAAATATAAAATATGAAAAATCTGCATTCAAATACAATGTTTTAAAGTTGCTTTCATGAAGAAGTTTTGTAAGTTCAAGGTAAATATTCCATATACAGTAGACTGGCCCATAACAAAAAAACAATCCTCATATTCCACGCGGCACCCATTCCGCATATCAATGAAATGCGAAAAAAATCACTCATTCTATTGCGGTTAACTCGTATAGCAGTCAACTCGTATCGCGTCATAATCTTCTACAAACCTGTTTGTCATTGTTTGAACTACAATTCTTGAAATTATGAGCTTTCTAGCATGCTGGGAACATATTTTAGAACACAAAGAGTGAAAGTATGTCCATTTTTCATTCATTTTGCCGAAAATCTCCTTACAAATTTCAAGTCCTTTGCGCCAGCTCGTGCTTTTGTCAAATGACCTGAAACTTTAAGAAAGTTATTTTTTCACCTAAATATACCAATCAAGGAGGTGCCGCCTGGAAAAAATGTTGTAAAAATCATCCCATACAAATTTAGGCCAGTCTAATATACAGCGGTGTGCGAAAGATCTGATGCATGCATCTCAGCAATGCCAAGAGATAGCTTTATTTGGTGTTTTTTACCGATGCCAAAATATTGAAATATGATAAAAACCAGTACCAAAGTAAAAAAAAATTACCAGCAATATAATAGCATAATTAGGTGTTAATTTTCAATAACAGTTAATCAGGCATCATTCCTGGATTCATTCACTTTACCGTTAAAAAAATGTGATCAAAATGACAGCCAGATTTAGTTTCTTATTTTCTGCGACGGAAAATCAGGGTTATTAAGGTGTTTGAATTTAAATCGAACTGAAAGCAAACCATGCAAAATGTGGTGTCATTTTGTCAGAATAAAAGTTGTAATATGCCAAAAATTTTGGCACATGTGCCAAAATCGAATGGATTTTAGAAACGACATTACCTTTTAGTTTTCGTTATAACAGGACCAATTTAATTTAGACAAACACCAAAAATACGTTTTTATGTTCTCAAATGGTGATAAAATGCAACAATAAAACAAAAGATTTTCAAAAAATTTATAAAGTACTCAAAAATGACAAAAAGATGGAAAATTCAAAAAGTTAAAAAACAAATTCAAACAAAAGACTGAAATTGAAAAATTACAACTAAAAAATGATGAAGAATGACAAAAACAGCAAATATGACAAATGAAAACCAACATTATCAACAAAAAAAAGAGAAGTGGAAAATACATCAAAAACATAATGAAAAACATAAAAAATGACTACAAATGGTTGGAAATTGACTAAAAATAACGTTTTTGATAATAATAATAATTATTTTGTAAAAAATAACTGAAAAAAAGTTGAGAAAAAAAACCGTTCGATTTTGGCAACATTCGATTTTGGCAACACAAAATATACGGGCATGTTGCCAAAATCGAACGGGGTCTGTACCTCTTTAAGTCAGCTTTTTTTCCTAGAATTGTTGAAAGAAAAGCTATGCCACCATAGCGATACATTTTGAAACGATGATTAAACGAGGTATCATCAAAAAATCAGTAGAACCTGCATTTGATATGAGTGAGGTATACGTATATGGAAATTGAGAACAAAATTTTAACATTGTAATGTACCATCTTTATTCTCGACAGTTTAACCAAAACTTACTCTGTAGCCTGAGGTTGCCAGAATTTTTTTAGCACGTATCCAGGCCGGACAATCCGGGCAATTTTTTATAAAAACCTGGCGAAATCCGGGCATTTCATTTCTAAATTGACGACCAAAAATCCGGGCAATATCCTGGTAAATATTGTCAAAATCTCAAAAATTACTCAACAAAAATCAAAATGAAATAAATTGAAAAAAATATTTTTTTTCTTCAAAATTCATTAAAAGATTTTAAATCGTATTTTAGGCTTAGAAAAAACCTTTCATGGATATTTTCGCAAAATCTGCTCAAAAAAATTCTGTTTTGGAGGTTAAATAAAAATATAATTTCAACACAATTTGATTTGAGAAATAAAGTGAAAAAATTCGGGCAAAATCCGAGAATTTTTCAATAAAATACGGGCAACCGGGCCGGCCCGGACTCTTCCCAAATTTTGTATCAAATATCCGGGCCAACCCGGATGAAACCGCACAATCTGGTAACCTTACTGGCATGATAGTGAGATTTGGCATTATTTTGCCATAAAAGCCATTATATGGCATTATTTTGCCATATCCACGCGTTATCGAGTTAATTTGATACTAGTTTCTGTTGTAGGTACCTACACGTATAACACTTTGCATCAGAGAGTTACTCGAGCATTTATTTTTTTTAAATTGTATCATATTTCGAAATGTCCTGTGAGCAAAGTTTGGTATCAGGTTGCCGAATAAAGTTGGTGGAATATGACAAATTAGATTATCAAAATTTTTCATAAGCGAACCGCTCAGTTCGGCCAAATTTTGCTTTCATCAATATCTCGTTGATACCTCGTTGAAGAAGCTTTATGAAAGGAATTTTCAAACCCCAACGATACCAAATTTTGATTCTTTTCGAAGCCAACCAAAACCAACCGAATTTTGGTTGCCCTCAAAACACATTTTGAAACGTTGGCTATACGAGGCATTATTAAGGTTTCACTTAAGCCTACACTTGGCATATATGTGGTATCCATATATGGAAAATGTGACAGAAATTTTGACATTGTACCACCTTTATTCAGACAAAATAACACCGAATTTTGTTCACAGGGCATGGGTAATAAAGCTTAGTTCTTTTAGAAATGGGACACTTTCATTTGCTAATAGCTCGTTTACTATTAATCGGCCATTCCAAATTTTGACTGCATTTTGCTACCTATGAAAAGCACTACCCGCCCTATTTTTTTCAAAATTTAAAATTTACACGTTTTTTAGATATTTACGATGCAATAGAAAAAGAAAAAAATAATTTTGCACAGTTTCCTTTTAAATCCATAATTATCAAAATGATAGCAAACAAAACCGTCGATTATTCAATGAATTACTGTGTGTGAGAGGTGGAAAAGTATGCAAATACTGTCAAAAGTGTCTACAAAGTTCATAACAAGCATTGGAGTGAAGCACATGATCGGCAACTACGGTTAAGGGTCATCAGGGAGGTCAAGTCCCATACCAGCATTTTTAATTTTTAATAAGCGAAAAACTAAGGATATATCGCTGCAATGTCCGAAATTTTTTCTCCGATAAGCTAAAAGTGTTGCCTAGTAATGAGTCATTCATTCCAAATCTCAAACAACAATTTTTTGCTAGTTCCGGAGCTCGTAAACTGTATAGCCGGTACCGAGGCAATGGGTCAGATGATTTCTGATGAAAGACAAAACTTATGAAATACCCTATTTCAAACCAATTCTAGCGTTTGAATTCTATACCATCTCTGCTTGTGGCAAGGTCCCGAGCATATTAAAGTATGAATCTACTGGATGTTTTGTATAAAATAATGATTTGCCAAAATTCTGCTCCTGTGGAAAAAAACAACAATTTTCAAAACGAAAACTTTGGATTTCGTTGTTTTTTAAGCCCAAAAAGAGTAATCATGTATGTACCTTTCGCAACCTACGATCTATACTAACCGATTATACTTTAAGTTTCATCTCGGGATGGTTTTAATTCGTTATTGTCAGATTTTGCCAGCAGAAATTCCATTCAAAACGCTTGAAAGTGGCTCAAAAATAATCAAGTTTTGTTAATTTTGAAACACCTGTATCCACTAAATTGCCCTCAGTTTCTTTTAAAATGGAAATATTAGACCAAAAAGTATCAGAAATTGAAGATAGAGGATGAAGCTACCTAAAATACAGATTTGACGAAGCGTAACTTTGATCAATGTCAGGACTGGAAAAAGTGTGCGCTGGCCGATAGGAGGTACCAAGAATAAAGCAGATTTTTTTCTTACAAAAACGATAAATATTTTTTTTCAAATTTTTTCATGAATTATCATAAAATTACCTTCATTTCCTTCATATAAAGTATTTGGATCAAACGAATGGTTTTTGAGATACACGCATTCGTAACTGTCCCATTTCTAAAAGAACTAAGCTTTAGCCGAATTCGGTTTAATTTTCAAAAAAAGAAAACGTTTTGTTAACCTTGGGAGCTGTATTGCGCATTCGCCACAAGCAAAAAACGAGATATCTCGTATGTGTTAATATAAAAATATAGTGCTTTGATATCATCAGATATAGTTTAAACGATAAACACCACTTAACGAGAACACGGGAGACACGAATAGCGCTATCTGGCGACACTGTGAATTTTTTCGAAGCTTTTTCAGAGGTGCCAGGTGTTCTGATTTTAAAGGATTTGTTCTTATTTTCTGTTTGATTTGTTTTTTTATTAAGGATTTTAAGCTACTCAGGTTTATTCACCCCATACACACAGTTCCTTACAAAAAACAGTTCTGATTATCTTAGGCAATTGAATTCTAAATTACTTGTTCCGAATTTGAAATTACATCGCAAGCAAAATCTTCAAATCAAATCAAATCATCAAACCTCATTAGAAATTTATCAAAAACAATTGCCCTGATACACATTTCTAGGGCATCTTTTTTAAAATGAATATAAAATAGTTTTATCAATTATTAATTAAAAAATAGGGTAAGAACACTATATATTGAACACCATCTTTGGGATTCATCGAATATGTGATCCACAAAAAATAACGAATGGTATTTTGGATGAAATTTTGATAGTGCATTTAAAGCTTGCTCCACAGCTTAGAATCGATACGATTTTATAGCGGAAATATGATTTAAAACCACTTGAAATGAAATGAAAAATGGTTTTGGTCCCAATTACTGAACACGATGATTCAAATATTGAACAGTCAGTGTTTCAATTATTGAACACGTGAACATTGGAAATCATTGTATACATTTGGGGGTATTTAAATTAATAGAATTCCTTGCCGGGGCCATTTTGAGTTGAGCTAGCAAACAAGAAACAGTTTATTTATATTTCCAAGTACCCAACTGATGTTTGTTCAATAATTGGTACAGGTATTGTCGTTTTCGGTGATCTAATGATTGAACACTTTAATTTGTAAAATTTTAAGAAAATACATATGTATAGTAGAGGCTGCCACTCTTCCAGAAATTAATAAAGAAGACTTAACGGAAAATAGTCATTTGTATTTTTACTTCATCTGACAGTATTGTCTTCATGAATTTAAAAACTAGTTGTAACTCTACATTATATAAAACAATTTATGTTTACTCAAAAGTCGCAAGACGACTTAGGTAGATACTTTTTCTAATTCTTGTTTTAAAAATATTAGTTGAAATATGGAATTCAAACAAGTTGTAGAAACTGTTGAACACTTCGAACATTGCACGCAGAGGTTCTTGTTAGCCGTAGTTGGTTCGCTGAAAATCAATTCGTAGGAATTTACTTCCTCTGAAGAGTTGGGGTCTGATGTTCATAAGGACTTGCCGCAGCAACGCTGGACAATCGATGTCACCGTCGATGAGTTTCTTCGCGAAGATGGCTCTTGCGATTATGCGTCTTTCAGATAGTCACCCTTATTCTTGTTTACGGCGTATCTGTCGTTCGTTCGAACGGATACTTTCGATCGAATTCGAAAAAGCTATTCTTGTTTTCGTTCGAATGCGATACGTTCGATGATGGTGTTACCAGATGAACTTCGAAACATCTAAGCAATGTTGCCACAAAAATCTGTATCCATCAGTGTATCTCTTTCTGTTCCATTGGGATTCTTATGGAAAAGAATGCGATAACTGAGGATAAAAAAATTTGTTGACCTCGCTGCTTCAAAATGACAGCTCTTGGTGTAAACAAATGCATTTGAACTGTTGTGAAAAATAAATTTCGTTGGCCCGCGACGCGGAATACGTATTCGATGTATCCGATAACACGATTAAAAATTAGAAGTTTCGGTGTGCTGAGGGTGCTGATGAGTGGTTCTAGGTTGTGTTCATCCGGTGAATTTTGGAAATGCTGTCTAAGATACCTAGGAAGGAACAGAAGTGGCTGGGCCAGAATGATCTCGGCAACGAATTTAGCAACTATACCGTGGCCAGCAGCAACAACACAGTTCCATGTAAAAGGATGTAAACATGTACCCCTGATGGTCGACGGTAAAAAAAACCCCGAAAGCCAGCAGGTGATAACGAAAGTGATTGGTGCTATTAGTGCTGTGAAAAAGCGCCCCCGCCGAAGTGTTTAATCATGAAAAATATAGTAAATTTTGAATATCAAATTTTGTTTTCATTTCTATTCATTTCTATGGTTTTTTGAAGAATAAAAAGAAGTTTTACCCCCCAGCATTTCTGTTATTTTGAACCAAAACTTTCTCAACTTCACAAACGCTTCCGATTCGCGGCATCAGACTCGCGTTTGCGTTGCTGTTGTTCCTCTAGGAGAAAGATGTATTTACATAAGTTTCGGAATTCGGTTTCAATATACAAATGGTATAAATAATTCTTCTAATTAAAAAGCTGACATATTAAAATTATTTTTAGAAGTAAACAACTTTTTTTACCCCGCGAAACTAGAATAAATTATACATCCTTGGCACTCCACAATCGGTCTTATTAAATGGCAAAAATTCCCACCAACTGTTGGCTAGTTCGTTTAAAATCGAAATTTTTCTATGTTCAGTTTGTTCTCCTTTTTCTTTGTAATTTTTCACAAAGTATGTTTGCATCGTGTGAGTTTTTCAATCAAACGCAAGCGGTTCGCAACGTTTGACTTGCGTTTGTCAGGCGGTAGAAGAAATACGTTCGATCGAAAACGAGAATGCATCCATTCGTTCGAACGAACGATGTTCGAAAGATCAAACTGTTTTTATACGTTCGAACGAAAACAAGAATACTAATTGGGGAAACTTTCGAACGAATTCGATTCGATCGAAAACCAGAATAAGGGTGAGTGTCTCCATTCCGATCAGCAAGCAACGATGTTTGTAATCAGGAAGCGTCATGATATAACTACAGACTTTTATTTGTTTCTAATTCAATTTTTCTACCCATCAAAAAACGCCTGTTCTCTTCATCCAGTCAAAAAATATGTCAAAATTTGAACAAATATTCTAGTTTCAGAGATTGTAGCTCAAGGAGTCCGAAATTTGAGCAGAGGTCGAAAATGCTTCAACAGTGGCATAGCGATTTTTGTTGAATTTTTCTACTGTATATCATTGTTTTAATTGATTAATGTTTTACTGGTTTTTGATCACTGGTACCCTTGCAATAACTAATGTCTCTACCCTATTTAATTTTAAACTAAAAATACATTAATAAATTTAAAAGTGGAGCAAACTTGTTAATATCCAACCTTAACAATCCGTGAGGTGTGCGATTACATTCAATTCAGGTATTCGATTACCAAATACCTTTGTAGATAAAATTGTTTGCTTTAGATTGAATGAACATGCTTTGTTCCTTCTGTAAACAATGTATCATTTCAATCCGAAAAAGCAATCTCAAATTACAACAATGGCCCATCTTTGGAAACGCTTCACTTTCACGCCGATCTCTGGACCAAAATGCTCCATCAAATGCACACTCAAGATACATATAACTCTTCTCTCGGTTTCTTTCATTGAGGGGTATTTGGGGTTAAAGTGCCCCGTTTCTGTTATGTGGAACAAGATTGTTGTGGGTTATTTCTTCTTGTCTCTATCTTGGTAAATTCGGTTACTTTTGGGTGAAAAAAAGTTTCAGCAAAGCAAGAGTTTCATATCCAAATCCACCTCATACATACTGTCTGATGGATGATGTATGTATGTATGTATGTATAATCCATCCAACGACCCCCTGAGCTGGCAGGTATGTTATGCAAAAGAGCCAATATTAATCCATTTGATTAAAATTGTTCAATCGCGGGTGCTGGTGGTGTTAGCTCTATTGAAATTCCAGTAACCCATTTCAGAATGGCACCTGCACATCCCGAGGCTACTTTCATTGCCAATAAGCCCCGCCCAATCATAGCCGCATGACCAAATGGGTCATGTAATTATGATTAGTCTTTCCATCTTTTATTGTTGACATATCTAGGAGCTTCATAAATATAATCGCCAAATTATATAAACTTAGCACCCTAATACGTCCAATAAAGGAAGGACATGTATTTAGTTTATGATTTCAGTTATAGTTACTATTATGGTATAGATGAAGATAAAGAATAAGTATTAAAAAATAATTTAACAATGGTCGTAAGAGTTGGAAATTGGAATATAGCCATCGTATCTTTCTGGAAAAAACATGGTTAATAAATTTTGGACTTGCATCCCTCTGATCCTGAGGGCCTCAATTAAAACAAGTATTTCAAGATGCCGCTAGGTAACCTGAAAAAAAATCTGTTTACTCAAATTCTATAAATTCTATTTTTGATTTCTAGCGTATATTTATCTACCCTTTTGTGAAAAACCTGAGCAGTGCCTGTATACATATTTGGAATACAATGTAGTAGCCCGCTCTCAAAACTGACAAAATATCAAAGTTTAGTGAATAGAGTTTAGGTTCAAATCAGAATACTTGAAATTAAAACTAGATGAAAAAGTTATTTAAATTATAAATTTACCAATTTGGTAGTAAACAAAAGGAAAACAGTATTAAATTTTGTACTGGTTTGAGATCACCATGCTTCAATAATGGTCATTTTGTATTCAAGCGTCATCTGGAAATCTGATAAAAACAAATATTTAATTCAAAACACTCACTTTTGTAACAAAATTGTCAAAATATCAAGGACCAACTACAAACATATGATACAATTAATAACGACAATAAATAAAGAAATCAATATGAATAACTATTATTCAAACAATCTGATGAGATGCTCGTTCTGGCGATGATACTGAAAAAATTGTTTGTCAATTTTATTTCAAAATCGTCTATATGATGATAATGAGAGAATTTTTTTAGAGTTTCTTCGTAATTTAATTTATTTATTTATGATGACACTGAAATAAATTATATTGAAATGTTTTTATATAAACTTATCATTTAGTATTAAGACTAGATGTTTTTATTGTGGTTGAAGTAAAGATGAATATAAGGATAAAAATGAAAATCACAGAAAGCATAAAAAATAATTAATCAAATTCTGGTCGAAGTGTTTGGAAGCTGAAATAAGATTAAAAATAATTAATAGACGCCGATGTACAGTTCTCCAAAAAATTTACTTTCAAAATGTTACGCCGTTCAGGTTCTGCTTATTTAAATCTTGTCGGCGGGATCCAACTAAGAATCATTTACTTCAAAAATAAATTTAATTTAGGTCCATAACCGATGATTGAAATCGAAGATAACTGAAAACAACACCTAGATACATATATGTAGGGGAGAGTGGGGTATCGTGGGCCATGGGGAAACGTGGGCCACTTTCAATATCTCAGATGTGTGTTGAGATAAAAATCTCAAACCAACTGTCATCGTCGTCGCTTTGCGTGAGCATATATTCCTATATGTTGTTGTCTGAAGTACGCATCATTTGCTTCTTTTATTTATCAAGCTAAAAAAAGTTAGAAAAATTTATTGACATAATTAAAAAAACACCCGCTAATTTCATCGATAGGGAACCTAAAGTGCATAACAAAAATATGCTCATACGCTTATGATCTTAGTTTTGTCATGATCTTTCACGTGGAAAAGGAATTTTGGATGAAACATCAATAAGTCACACAAACGCAACCAATTTGCAAATCATAGCTTGTGGGGAATCGTGGGCCACACATCTTTAACCACCTATATTTTTATGTTTTTATACACATTCAGAACTTAAAATGCGTTTTCCCTATCTGTAAAGTTTTATTATGCCAAATGAAGAGTTTTGAAAAATATTTTGTCCATCCTATATAAGGAATTTTGCCAAAACGTTCGCGAGCCAGGTTTTGGAATCTATTCGATCATACACAGCTCTCTTTTTTATTTCATCATCTGAAATTGCTTTAAAATAACGAAATGAATTAGTAAATCACAATTTTGGGTCAACTCATTAACTTTGCATGTTGTTTGGTCAATTTGGATTTGGTGGACCACGATTCCCCACCATTTTTCAAAATACAAAAAATATTGCTTTTTTTCAAACAGTCAGAATTTGGGGAAAATAACTAATAAAAAATTTCAAAAAATACCTTATGATACCTTGAAAATGTAGAAAACCATACCATTTTTTATTTTCATTTTATCTTTTATAATAAAGAAGTTATGGAACAACGAAAAAAAGTGGCCCATGATTCCCCACTCTCCCATATGTTATTGGTAGATTGCGGTGGTACATAGTACCTTGAAGTGTTTATCCTAAATAATAAAAATACAATCAAATAGATTTGTAATAACCTCGAACATAGTGTTAAATAAAGTATGGGAATATTATATTATAGTATGAAGCATTTTAATACAGCAAACGTAGAATTTGAATCTATATATGATAAATGGTGAGTTAGTTCTTGAAATATGTTATTAATTTGTTTTTCTTAGAGACATAAATAATGGTGATGACATTTTACCTAGTGATAAGATACTATAATATTTTAAACAGTTCATACATGCACGCAGCGACATGAAAATTAGTTTTAAAGGAAAGTGCCACAAAAACAAAGTACTTTTTTTCTATCACTCTCTGCTTTTCCTACGACTGAAACGCTTTAATATATACCAAATCAATTTCTTCGAAATAAGAATGCAACTTGAGCTTTTTTGGTAACTTCTATGCTATTTGAATCAGTTCATGGCATGCTATGAACAAAAATATTATTCCCTGTCTGTCTAAGAATTGTGCTCAACATGACTCAACTATCTGTGTTATTTTACAAATTGAAGTCCAAAATTATCCAAGATATTATGACGACTCTTAATCAATTTATTAAATTTTATATTTGAACATTTTATTTCTTTTTTGTTGTTTTGTTAATCAATATAAAAAAATATTGAAATCATTTAAAAAGTACATTTTTCTATTAATAGTGTCACAAAAACCAAAATACACCACTGTAATCGAGAAAGCTTTCTCAGTCATTTTTGCTGACAGCGCTTACATGAGCTTTTTCTAGCACGGTATTGCATACAAGTTTGCATAATACAAATGCTCTGGCTGAAATATTTCGTTTTTGGTGAAATATTTCATTGAATTCCTGGAAGCGCTTGAAAATTTAGATTATATGAATTCTAGACTAAAGGCAAATTTATGATAAAAAAAGCTAAATTAATCTACTAAAATAAAAATAGTTATCACTTATCTTGAAATCCATTCCGATACTTCTTCGCTGGTTCCATGTCAATCTTATATCAGAGGAATTGTCCGGAGGGCGTAGTCCCAGCTTCATTATAGTCGGTCATGTTTGCAAATCGTGCTTAATCATTTTCTATCAATTTTTATCACTGAACTTCACTTTGTAGCTATGAAAACTTAGAAGAACTATGCAAAAATCCAGCACTAGCTATGGAAAAAAGTAATTTTCGGACAAAATTTTGAGAAAAAATCTTCCGTGAAAACAATTTACTACTAAAATTGCCTCAAAACCCACATACTGTCTGATGGATGATGCCCTCAAAAAGAGATGAGCAGACATGCATGGATCGCTCGTTTGCTAGCTGTCTGACTGGCATCACGAAGCTCCCCGAGATCAATAGATCAAAGAGCAAACGAGATTAACCCCACCTCACCCTTTCTTCGTTCATCGGCTCCTTCCGTTCGAACCGAAGGAAGAGTCAACGTCTTATTCCCCAAACAACGAAACGCCTTCAAGCTCCAGAAGTGAGCAATCCACCATCACATCACCGACAATGGAAAATAATAGTGCTGTTGTTGTTGGTTGTTGTTGCTGATGGCGTCTTCTCCAGTTCATTATGCTCGTTTCGGAGAAAGAACCGTTTATTGTCAGCTCAGCATAAGTCAGTACATATTTGGAAAGCGAACAGCAGAAGCAGCGGCATTTTGTTGTCAAGGAAATAAAATCCGACTGAATGGGAAATGAACTTTTGCTATTGCATGCAGACAGATTCAACTCATCTGCATTCCAGTGGTATCAATTACCTACGGGCTTGTGTTTAGGCTTGACATTCTTCATATGTACGTATCAAATACGAAAATGTTGCTCATCCGTGCAAGTAGTTCCTAAGATAGCAATATCAGATTTTGACACTTATAACAGGTCATTCACATTATCATAAACACATGTAGATAGTAGTATACTTTTGATTTCATCATTTTGATTTGCAGATTCTCCAAGCAGAGTTCGACATGAGACCCCTCTTGATGCATTCTCACAAAATAATGTTACAATCCTTTCAAAAAAAAAAAAAAAAAAAACATTAAAAAATCTACAAAACCTGCAAAAATTTCAAAAATTACAAAAATTACAAAAATTACAAAAATTACAAAAATTACAAAAATTTCAAAAATTTCAAAAATTACAAAAAAAAACAAAAATTACAAAATGACGAAAATTACGAAAATCAATAAAACTACAAAAAACACAAAATTACAAAAATGACAAAAATTACAAAAACTACAAAAATAGCAAAAATTACAAAAAATTACAAAAATTACAAAAATTACAAAAATTACAAAAATTACAAAAATTACAAAAATTACAAAAATTACAAAAATTACAAAAATTACAAAAATTACAAAAATTACAAAAATTACAAAATTTCATAAATTTCAAAAATTTCAAAAATTACAAAAATTACAAAAATTACAAAAATTACAGAAATTACAAAAATAACAAAAATTACAAAAATTACAAAAATTACAAAAATTACAAAAATTACAAAAATTACAAAAATTACAAAAATTACAAAAATTACAAAAATTACAAAAATTACAAAAATTACAAAAATTACAAAAATTACAAAAATTACAAAAATTACAAAAATTACAAAAACTACAAAAATTACAAAAATTACAAAAATTACAAAAATTACAAAAATTACAAAAATTACAAAAATTACAAAAATAACAAAAATTAAAAAATTACAAAAATTACAAAAATTACAAAAATTACAAAAATTACAAAAATTACAAAAATTACAAATATTACAAAAATCACAAAAATTACAAAATTTACAAAAATTACAAAAATTACAAAATCTTCTCGTTTTTTGGATTGATTTTTTTCGGTGATTCAATGAAATAACTGCCGTGTAGTTTACGTTTCGGTTTACTTATTTTATTTCAACCATCTTCAGAAACTAATAGCTTTTTTACACCCGCTGGGGCGGTCACATTGATTTTTTCTAGTCACTGTTGATGCTGCTGCTGCTGCGGCTCGCTGTCGACAGCGAGCCGCAGCAGCAGCAGCATCAACAGTGACTAGAAAAAATCAATGTGACCGCCCCAGCGGGTGTAAAAAAGCTATTAGTTTCTGAAGATGGTTGAAATAAAATAAGTAAACCGAAACGTAAACTACACGGCAGTTATTTCATTGAATCACCGAAAAAAATCAATCCAAAAAACGAGAAGATAACAACAACGGTGACTTAAACATTTAAAGATACAAAAATTACAAAAATAACAAAAATAACAAAAATTACAAAAATTACAAAAATTACAAAAATTACAAAAATTACAAAAATTACAAAAATTACAAAAATTACAAAAATTACAAAAATTACAAAAATTACAAAAATTACAAAAATAACAAAAATTACAAAAATTACAAAAATTACAAAAATTACAAAAATTACAAAAATTACAAAATTTACAAAAATTACAAAAATTTCAAAAATTACAAAAATTACAAAAATTACAAAAATGACAAAAATGACAAAAATTACAAAAATTACAAAAATAACAAAAATAACAAAAATTACAAAAATTACAAAAATTACAAAAATTACAAAAATTACAAAAATTACAAAAATTACAAAAATTACAAAAATTACAAAAATTACATAAATAACAAAAATTACATAAATTACAAAAATTACATAAATTGCAAAAATTAAATTACAAAAATCACAAAATTACAAAAATTACATAATTTACAAAAATTACAAAAATTACAAAAATTACAAAAATTACGAAAATTACGAAAATTAGAAAAGTTACAAAAATTACAAAAAGTACAAAAATTACAACAGTTGAAAAAATAAAAAAAAAATTACAAAAATTAAAAAAAATACAAAAAGTTACAAAAATTACAAAAATTACAAAAATTACAAAAATTACAAAAATGACAAAAATGACAAAAATTACAAAAATTACAAAAATAACAAAAGTTACAAAAATTACAAAAATTACAAAAATTACAAAAATTACAAAAATTACAAAAATTACAAAAATTACAAAAATTACAAAAATTACAAAAATTACAAAAATTACAAAAATTACAAAAATTACAAAAATTACAAAAATTACAAAAATTACAAAAATTACAAAAATTACAAAAATTACAAAAATTACAAAAATTACAAAAATTACAAAAATTACAAAAATTACAAAAATTACAAAAATTACAAAAATTACAAAAATTACAAAAATTACAAAAATTACAAAAATTACAAAAATTACAAAAATTACAAAAATTACAAAAATTACAAAAATTACAAAAATTACAAAAATGACAAAAATTACAAAAATTACAAAAATTACAAAAATTACAAAAATTACAAAAATTACAAAAATTACAAAAATTACAAAAATTACAAAAATTACAAAAATTACAAAAATTACAAAAATTACAAAAATTACAAAAATTACAAAAATTACAAAAATTACAAAAATTCCAAAAATTCCAAAAATTCCAAAAATTCCAAAAATTACAAAAATTACAAAAATTACAAAAATTACAAAAATTACAAAAATTACAAAAATTACAAAAATTACAAAAATTACAAAAATTACAAAAATTACAAAAATTACAAAAATTACAAAAATTACAAAAATTACAAAAATTACAAAAATTACAAAAATTACAAAAATTACAAAAATTACAAAAATTACAAAAATTACAAAAATTACAAAAATTACAAAAATTACAAAAATTACAAAAATTACAAAAATTACAAAAATTACAAAAATTACAAAAATTACAAAAATTACAAAAATTACAAAAATTACGAAAATTACAAAAATTACAAAAATTACAAAAATTACAAAAATTACAAAAATTACAAAAATTACAAAAATTACAAAAATTACAAAAATTACAAAAATTACAAAAATTACAAAAATTACAAAAATTCCAAAAATTACAAAAATTACAAAAATTACAAAAATTCCAAAAATTACAAAAATTACAAAAATTACAAAAATTACAAAAATTACACAAATTACAAAAATTACAAAAATTACAAAAATTACAAAAATTACAAAAATTACAAAAATTACAAAAATTACAAAAATTACAAAAATTACAAAAATTACAAAAATTACAAAAATTACAAAAATTACAAAAATTACAAAAATTACAAAAATTACAAAAATTACAAAAATTACAAAAATTACAAAAACTACAAAAATTACAAAAATTACAAAAATTACAAAAATTACAAAAATTACAAAAATTACAAAAATTACAAAAATAACAAAAATTACAAAAATTACAAAAATTACAAAAATTACAAAAATGACAAAAATTACAAAAATTACAAAAATTACAAAAATCACAAAAATTACAAAATTTACAAAAATTACAAAAATTACAAAATCTTCTCGTTTTTTGGATTGATTTTTTTCGGTGATTCAATGAAATAACTGCCGTGTAGTTTACGTTTCGGTTTACTTATTTTATTTCAACCATCTTCAGAAACTAATAGCTTTTTTACACCCGCTGGGGCGGTCACATTGATTTTTTCTAGTCACTGTTGATGCTGCTGCTGCTGCGGCTCGCTGTCGACAGCGAGCCGCAGCAGCAGCAGCATCAACAGTGACTAGAAAAAATCAATGTGACCGCCCCAGCGGGTGTAAAAAAGCTATTAGTTTCTGAAGATGGTTGAAATAAAATAAGTAAACCGAAACGTAAACTACACGGCAGTTATTTCATTGAATCACCGAAAAAAATCAATCCAAAAAACGAGAAGATAACAACAACGGTGACTTAAACATTTAAAGATACAAAAATTACAAAAATAACAAAAATTACAAAAATTACAAAAATTACAAAAATTACAAAAATTACAAAAATTACAAAAATTACAAAAATTACAAAAATTACAAAAATTACAAAAATTACAAAAATTACAAAAATAACAAAAATTACAAAAATTACAAAAATTACAAAAATTACAAAAATTACAAAATTTACAAAAATTACAAAAATTTCAAAAATTACAAAAATTACAAAAATTACAAAAATGACAAAAATGACAAAAATTACAAAAATTACAAAAATAACAAAAATAACAAAAATTACAAAAATTACAAAAATTACAAAAATTACAAAAATTACAAAAATTACAAAAATTACAAAAATTACAAAAATTACATAAATAACAAAAATTACATAAATTACAAAAATTACATAAATTGCAAAAATTAAATTACAAAAATCACAAAATTACAAAAATTACATAATTTACAAAAATTACAAAAATTACAAAAATTACAAAAATTACGAAAATTACGAAAATTACAAAAGTTACAAAAATTACAAAAATTACAAAAATTACAACAGTTGAAAAAATAAAAAAAAAATTACAAAAATTAAAAAAAATACAAAAAGTTACAAAAATTACAAAAATTACAAAAATTACAAAAATTACAAAAATGACAAAAATGACAAAAATTACAAAAAATTACAAAAATTACAAAAATTACAAAAATTACAAAAATTACAAAAATTACAAAAATTACAAAAATTACAAAAATTACAAAAATTACAAAAATTACAAAAATTACAAAAATTACAAAAATTACAAAAATTACAAAAATTACAAAAATTACAAAAATTACAAAAATTACAAAAATTACAAAAATTACAAAAATTACAAAAATTACAAAAATTACAAAAATTACAAAAATTACAAAAATTACAAAAATTACAAAAATTACAAAAATTACAAAAATTACAAAAATTACAAAAATTACAAAAATTACAAAAATTACAAAAATTACAAAAATTCCAAAAATTCCAAAAATTACAAAAATTACAAAAATTACAAAAATTACAAAAATTACAAAAATTACAAAAATTACAAAAATTACAAAAATTACAAAAATTACAAAAATTACAAAAATTACAAAAATTACAAAAATTACAAAAATTACAAAAATTACAAAAATTACAAAAATTACAAAAATTACAAAAATTACAAAAATTACAAAAATTACAAAAATTACAAAAATTACAAAAATTACAAAAATTACAAAAATTACAAAAATTACGAAAATTACAAAAATTACAAAAATTACAAAAATTACAAAAATTACAAAAATTACAAAAATTACAAAAATTACAAAAATTACAAAAATTACAAAAATTACAAAAATTACAAAAATTACAAAAATTCCAAAAATTACAAAAATTACAAAAATTACAAAAATTACAAAAATTACAAAAATTACAAAAATTACAAAAATGACAAAAATTACAAAAATTACAAAAATAACAAAAATAACAAAAATTACAAAAATTACAAAAATTACAAAAATTACAAAAATTACAAAAATTAGAAAAATTACAAAAATTACAAAAATTACAAAAATTACAAAAATTACAAAAATTACAAAAATTACAAAAAATACAAAAATTACAAAAATTACAAAAATTACAAAAATTACAAAAATTACAAAAATTACAAAAATTACAAAAATTACAAGATTACAAAAATTACAAAAATGACAAAGATTAAAAAAATTACAAAAATTATAAAAATTACAAAAATTACAAAAATTACAAAAATTACAAAAATTACAAAAATTACAAAAATTACAAAAATTACAAAAGTTACAAAAATAAAAAAATCACAAAAATTACAAAAATTACAAAAATTACAAAAATTACAAAAATTACAAAAATTACAAAAATTACAAAAATTTCAAAAATTACAAAAATTACAAAAATTACAAAAATTACAAAAATTGCAAAAATTACAAAAATTACAAAAATTACAAAAATTACAAAAATTACAAAAATTACAAAAATTACAAAAATTACAAAAATTACAAAAATTACAAAAATTACAAAAATTACAAAAATTACAAAAATTACAAAAATTACAAAAATTACAAAAATTACAAAAATTACAAAAATTACAAAAATTACAAAAATTACAAAAATTACAAAAATTACAAAAATTACAAAAATTACAAAAATTACAAAAATTACAAAAATACAAAAATTTGCAATGATGAACAATAGATTTTATGAAAGCTGATAATGATTAACACCGTTCCAATTTTGACGTTATCACACGATTATTTGATAGTAATCAAATTAGGTTTGTGGTTACGCAGTATTGTTTCCAGATATTTTGAGTGATTAGCTTAGAATATCACGCAAAGTTGAGTAGATTCCCGAATTTACGGTATATTATATTATACGTTATATGGTTATGACCTTGCACACAAATACAAATAAATGATTAGTGTCTTCCAGTTGAAAATATGTTTCTTTAAATTTCAGATCAGTAGCCTAAAAAGTAGCAAAAAAGTAACAAACATCACAAAACCACGAACAAATTTGTTTTTGTTGAGAACATGCTTACTACATTTATAAAATATGAGAGCTCTCATTGATTGAACCCGGTGTTGGTACTTATTTAGTTTTTAAAATTTTATATATTACTCCATAACCAAGCGAAAAATTGTAAAAAAGTCATGAAAACTTTAAGTTGGGACACTTCTCAATTATAATTTGAAAATTCTTCAACAGAGATTTCAAAAACTTAGAACCTTCAAGTTTTGTCGAAATCAAAAAAAAAATCAACCAAATTTTAACCACAAATACAGTAACAGGCTTTTCTTTAAGCAACGCGCGTTTTGAATACTTTTTAAATGTTGGAATTGCGATATCTTATCATTTTTTTTTCTTCATATTTTGAATACTGCATTAAGGCAGGTACAAATTGGAAATCATTTTCTGTCACTGGTTGTTGAAACATCACGAGGATTGTGGATATTTAAAAATAATCTTTAAAAAAAAACTCATAAAATGGAGCTTTGTATATTTGATTGAGAGTTTGGAAAATTCTTGAATAAAGGGTGATACGATCAAAATTTGGTCAATATCAACTTGACGTATTTCTTTCAATTTTGCATTTAAGAAACCTGAACACCCCTCATTTTGAAGGTGTGTGTGTGTGTGTGTAGAAAGTTGCTCCTATTTTGATTTTGGAATTTACTCTTCAGTTGTCAATATGCCGTCCAAGGAAGAAGAGCAGCGTATCAAAATTTTGCTCGCGCATCGCGAAAATCCGAGCTACTCGCACGCAAAGCTGGCAAAACCGCTAAAAGTTGTCAAATCAACCGTTACAAATGTAATGAAAGTGTTTGGGGAACGTTTGTCGACAGCTGGATTGGAAGGAAATCGAAAACCGGAAGCCGCTGAGACGACAAAGAGAGTTGCCGGTAGTTTCAAGCGAAACCCTAACCTCGACTATCGACCTACAAGAAGGTAATGACTCCAAATCGCGATGATAAACAAAATACGACGGCCATAGCGCGATCCTGGAGGCTGTACACGACGATGCTGACAAAGTTTGACTGCGTGGTAATGGACGACGAAACCTACGTCAAAGCCGACTACAAGCAGCGTGACAGGAGTTTTATACGGCAAAAGGAAGGGGAAAGGTAGCAAATATTTTAAAGCACATGAAACTGTCAAAGTTCGCGAAGAAATATCTGGTTTGGCAAGCCATCTAATGGGGGGCTTAAAATTGATGAGTTTTATTTAAACTAGTGATCGATTTCAGGTCACTTGTTCCCTACTTAACAAAAAATCTCGGTTCAAAAAATAAAAATAATGACAGTCGCCACAGAATGCACTGTTTTTTTCTCTCTTTTGAGGGAAAAACCATCAAAACACTGCCCGGTAATGTTCCTGATCATTTTTTTTAATAACCCCATTTTTACTAACGGTATTTTAAATACTCTGGAATCAGAATAATTTTCAAAAAAGTTCTCATGACTCTCAGCCCATGAGCTCGAAAACTAAACCACCGCTACTTACTCTTGCTTGATTATTCGGTGGCTTGCATGGGGCAGTGTTTTCGTCTTTGATGATAACATCTATACCGCCTGGGCCCCAACTCCAAAACTTAACTTTCAATAACACTTGCAAACAGCACTTAACTACCGGTAAGCTTTGATGGTGCAATTAAAACCAGCAAAACGAGTTTTTACAACCTGGACCAAGCTGAGCGCCACACCTTTTACGGTTCTTGGGAACAAACTGGGGGGAAAAACTGAACCGTATTAGCTTTCCAAACCAGAGTTTACCCGAAAGCCGTGTATCTGCTGTATACTCGAAATGCAAACGAGTAGCTCGTTCAGCACTTCCCATCATCAATCAAATCAAGTACTTACTTCGGGAGCGATTCATTTTCGGCTCAGCTGCTGCAGCAGAATGTTTTCTGGAGGGCGACGGCTCAACCGCCAAAAGCCCACGGAAAAGCGAACCGAAATCATCCCCCCATTCCCGAAACCGAAACCATAACCGAAGTCTTCTGTTCAGATTTCAACAAAGCCAAACAGTTAAGCCTGTTGGCAAAAGTGGATTTCAATTAGGCGGAAACATTTTCACACCAAAAAGCTCTCCACCTGCCGAGGGGGTTTTTCCACCCGAAAAAAACCAACGCCTCTCAGAAGAAGGAACCTTTCAGATTTGCCGTTGGTTTTTCTGAACCTAAGGTCGGAAACTTAACCAGCCCTCCGAGAGTGGGTTATGAGTTATGACCACGGCACTCGTAAAGTCCGATGAAATATGAAGTAAATTTGACCAAGATACTGGATGTTCCGAAAAAAAACCAGGGCCGGTTGACCGAACTACTGAGAAATATGGTGTATGTCTTCTTGGCTTCTTCTGGTCTCGCTGCTGAGATTTGCGTTACCACACACCGGAAGGTTGCGCTTTGCAAAAAATGTAAATTAAATGGCCGGTTGTAACCGAATTAATGGGTAAGGGCGTGATGGGGAATAATTTTTCTTCAACACGGTTAGTTTGCTTCGTTTGTTGACTAACGAGGCTATCAATATTGGGTTGCGCTGACCACAAACAAGCAGGCTCCAGAATAGATGGTTTATTCGGAGAAAGTAAGCTAAGCATATTCCATTATTTTGTACATTTTGTTTTATATTTCACAGAGCAAAACTAAAATTGAAAACAACTTCTCTTTGAAGACACGAATATACAGTGACGAACAAAACTTTGAGACCACTTCTCACCTAAATCAAATCAAACTTTAATACCTACTTTAGGGTTGAAAAATTTATGTTCTTATGCATTAAACAAGCATAGTTATAAACTCCACAAACAACATCATACACTTCGCAAGTTTCTGGGAAATCCTTAAATTGGATTTCCCAAATTGGACCAAAAAAAATGTAAAAAAAATGGCTCGCCAAAATATAAGACCGCTTAAAATTTTGCGTTCATAAACTTTAACAATCGATCATTTTTTATTTATTCGTCTTTTTTGCCATTATGTTCAAATGACAACTCTGCATGCTGTCCATGTGGTTCAGTACCATATCGATGAAATTTGAAAAAAAAAAACCTTCGGAGGTCCTATTACTTTCAATAAGAAGGTACTATATCGATGACTCAAAAATAGTTAAAAAAAGTTGACTCCAGAAAGTGATCTCTAAAATGGTTCACAGTGTTATTGATTTACTAACTTTGACTAATAACTGCATCATAACAATCGAAAACAACAGATCACATACTTATCCGTTCACCTGTTACGCACAATATACTTACACTTTATTAAGCATCAATTATGTCGGTATAGTTTGCATTGTTGATGTACTCAAGCCAAAGCTTTGTTCTGTAATCTGCCGTACAATGAATGAGGAGCGGATAATAATTTGCATTTGAATTTCCAATCACGATTAACCACGCGATTTGGTTCATTGTTTTGTTGCTTCAAATCCGCCACCCTGCCACTTGCTCTATTATCAATTAAATACATCCCTCCCATTTATTGAGTTTACTTAAGCGGCTTCATTGATTGATTATTATTAGCGGGCCTCCCCTTAATTGCTTAGCTTCCAGAAACTAATCAAAATATGCCACCAAGCATCTTCTTCCTCTTCCGGTATCCTTTTCTTGATCCTGAAGCGAAGCAACCCCAAACTTGATCTCGCCACATTGAAACCGCACAAAATTTCCCAACCCGATAATATCCCTGGCAGATGGTTTTCGGGAAAAACTTTGAACAACATATGCTCCCGGAAAAATGTGGAACCGAGCCGGGAAAAACTCGCATTTCGCGAATCGTCTTCCCCATCGTTTTTATGTTCCGGCAACGCCATCGCTAACGTTAGCTCTTCGTAACTTTTACGGTTTCTACCGAGTAAGGGTTGTTTGTTTTTGGTGGGTTGGTACGATAACCAACAACCAAGTCTTGCACTTGCTGTCCTCCGATATTCTTGGAGCTTTTTTTCCGTACTTCTCAAGTTTTTCTGAGTTGTTTGAAGAACCCGAGAAGGTACACCAACCAGCTGGAAATTGGAAGAATCACGTAACTTTGTGCCCTGTTTTCGCCCCACCGCGCGTCGTCGAAAGGCAACGGTAATGGATTTCATTCCCCTCCTCCTGCCACTTGCTAGCAAATATCGAACCGGAAGAAGGTACACAATCGTGCAACAGCTTGTGAATGGATGGCGATGATATTTCATTGATAATTGTTTCTGCGGGGAGATATTATCCGGTTCTTACAAGATGCTGCAGCTGACTTGTGAAACTCTTCAAATATTTCCACTGGTGAGTTAAAACTAATGCTCTTAACTTGAACTTTCATATTTTTTTTTTGTAATTTTTGACTAGAGTCATGAATTTAGACAAGGTTAGAAAGGTTATTTCTTGAGTACCTAACATTTTCTATTAAAAGATTTTTTAAAGCATTGAGTATGTAATCGTTGAAATTTAAAAAATAGTTCATGAAATTAATTTTTTTTTTACAATTATTCTTCATTTATAACATAACGTTGTCAAAAATCTAGCTATGTCAAAAAAATTATTGCAAAATAATGGTAGAAAAGGCATCTTTTAAGAATGATATAAGATAAATAATAGTCACTGCAAGTTTACGCTCTAGAATTGTTGATAAAGGTATTTCTTTTTAAGCGTTGTGACATCACGATAATTCTACTGTTTTTCAATTTATGATTTACTGAAATTCTACATATTGTCGAAAATTGAAGGTCTCTTCAAACTTTTTTAGTGGAATTTATAGCAATTTTTAGATTGAAAATCGGTTTAGAAGGTTGTGAGTTGCACCCGGGTAAATTTATTTACTTTTTTCGAAACATTCAAAACTTTTTACTTCAACACTATTATAGTATTACTTCAAAACAAGTTAAACATAACAATGCGCTTCAATAAACGAATTCTATTATCAATTTTTTTTCGAAACTAAATTTTTTTTGTATTAACTCGGTTGTTTTTAAATATCTCTAATCAAACATATCAAATTGCTTTTATAAACACTTGATTCGAGAATAAACAAACTATCAAAAGAAAAAAAAATAAAATCCTCATCGATTTTGCAAAAGAATATTAATAATAAGAGATGTACCGAATATTGACCTTTTCAACTATTCGGCCGAACGAATATTCGGCCGAATATTCGGCCGAATATTTGGTCGAATATTCTGTTGAGTTTTTAATAGAAATTAAAAAGCGAAAATTTTATTTTTCTTCTACTTCATCCATCTTAATTCCTTATGTTTTTTAATCGATTATTCTCAACCAGATGTATTATACATCAGATCTTCTTTAAGTAGAGGTCTCTTTGATTTTCAAAATGTCACCAATAGTAAGATGGACATCAGATGAATTGTCGCTTCTAGGACGTTTATCACTAAAGAGATTGGGTTCCAGTGAAATTTGGGACAAAACATGTCAAAACAGGTGCCATTATTTGAAATTGCTTATTTTATATTGAATCGGATGAATGTCGAATTTTTGCTAGATGTTTTCAAAATAGTTGCCAAAAAACGATGATCTTTAGCTTTAAGAATACCATATTTTCTACCAGACAAATCCATAGGGCTGGGTCTGGACGACTCAGGCATTATTCTCTAGCATACAAAAAGATAAATAAAGTAAATCACTTAAAATTTATTTTTTTCATCGAAGGGTTAAAGAATGATTGATGTTTATATTTAAATTTTTTCTAACTAATCGTTTTTGAACACAACATCTAAACATTTTCAAATTGAAACTTAAGTATTTGTTTGATTCAGCAAATAATCTGAATAAGCCCGAGTAAAATCCGAGAAATTTCCAATAATATATGGCCATCTCGGTCAGATTTGACTTTTCTCGAATTCTTTATTGGATTGATGGACAAGCCTAGATATATTAAATAAATTGGAATAAACGACGATACACCTACATAAGATCTTTGACTGAAACCATAAGTTTTTGATGATTTTGTAGCTTTTTCAACATTACTTTTGGATATTGCATAAATTATTTGACATTAGTTGAAAAATTTGACAAGTTTGTTAGTGTATAAAATTTCAAAAAATAAGTATTCGGCCTATTCGGCCTATTCGGCCGAATACTTGGCTCAACTATTCGGTGGGCCGAATATTCGGCTTCGGTACATCTCTATTAATAATCTTTTTTGATAGATATTTTTCGGTGAGCGCAAGACGAAATAAAAATGCTGTTTTTAACGTTTTCGGCCTACTTAGCTTTCGGCCATCCTCAGAAAAACTATATTTATTAAATAAAATTAAAGGATGAAATTAATTATAAACTAGATTTTATCTTTGAGTTTATCAATGCATTGTGCACTCGGAAACAGAAACTTACAACTTTTTTGCCGCGTGTTTTCTCAACGGCCGTCTCACGATTTTTGAAATCAACTTCAGCTAATTGCTCCTGGTCAGCCGTCGTCCAGTGATGATGTCATCGAGTGCGTTCCTGATTGGTTAGTCGTCGGTTGTGTTTTGGGTTTGTTCGCTCTTTTAAATTGTGGTGTCTCTCTCAGCTTTCTTAATTAGCGCGTTGTATATCGAGGAAATTTCTATTGCGTCTCTCTATATGTTGACTGCCTTCTCTCCTCTCAATTTTATATGCAGAGTTTCCGCAGTTTTCCTCTTGTTGTCATCGCTCACTTTTTATTTTGCGGTGATTAAAACTGAACCACAAAAGAATATTAATGAATCATAAAGCAGGTAGTTATCTGTGATTTGAATAAAAATATTGCAAAAAGATCAAGTTTTTAATATATTTATGTTAGAATGAAAAACACCGCTAGTAGCTTCTATTACTTTCTGGCATTATGTTAAAACAAAATAAGTTCCACGAAATAAATTTAATGAGATTCAAGAAATCTTTGAACGTTTTAAGCTCAATGGATTAACTTTTCATATCAAAAAAATTCATAAGACTTTCATAGAAAACTAGTTAATAAAATTAATATAATGACTCAAAAAAAACTGTACTTAATTGAAATTTCCACCTCAAAGAATGTCACTAGAAAATCCAAATCGAACCCCGTGTTCACGCAAAATCTCACAAAAAAATACTTTTAACTGAATTACAAAATTAAATAAATTAAAATATGTACTAGCATAAGATCTGATGCGAAATTTGGGCCAGATTATGCTAAGGGAAGGGGTCGCGCAATGCACCTGAATTTAGTATGGAACTATGTGAACTATGTTCGGCATGAACAAAAAAAAAAAGAGTTTTTCGCCAATAATTTAGATCTTTATCAACCAATTTTTCTTTCATTTTAAGTGTTTTAAAGCTTTAATTATGAAAATATTTCATCTGATGAACGCATTTCGATAAGAGTTATCATAAAACAGCTATAACGTTCAAAACGAGTTTTTTTTTGTTTGTTTCGATTATAGTCGTTTTACCATCTTTATGGCATTCGCGACTTTATCAACGTTACAGTTGGCGGATCGTTATTGAAAAACTTATCCGGTACAACTGTGTTCGATGTTTACTCTTGGGCTCGAACTCGTGGACATCGGCTCAGGAGACAACAGACTTGCCAACTGAGCTATATCACAAGCCCTTGTTCAAAACGAGTATATAAGCGTCGATTAACGATCATTCAAGTTTTTTTTATTTTTATTTTTATTTTTTTTTATTTTTATTTTTTTTTCAAGTTTTTTTTAATTGACCCGTCTGAAGTTAATTTTTGAAACTCAATATCTTTTTTACCAAACCATTATCGAAATGGGACCTTGAGATAAACTTATTATCATAATGAATTTTTTGTGAATGACTATAGTGAAAACAAATCAATTGATTGGGATTTCAGAAATTGGTGCAAAACTTGGTTTTCATGTTCCTTCCATGGGCTTGTGCTATAGCTCAGTTGACAAGTCTGTTGTCTTCTGAGCCGATGTCCACGAGTTCGAGCCCAAGAGTAAACATCGAACACAGTTGTACCGGATAAGTTTTTCAATAAAGATGCGCCAACTGCAACGTTGATAAAGTCGCGAATGCCATAAAGATGGTAAAACGACTATAATAGAAACAAAAAAAAGATGTTCCTTCCAAACCCAATTTCTCATAATTCCATACAAATTTTAGGCTCATTGTGCCATCTATTTTCGTGGACCAATCTTCAAATTTGGCACTGGACTTTGTGCTAGGCATAGGATCTATTTAAGCTTGCAACAAGTATTGCATGAAAAATAATCATGCAATACCTCACTAGGCACCCAGCAGTGATGTCAAATGAATTTATTGTTTATCAATGCGAAAAGATTCAACACCTTAGAACTTTTTTGTCTAATAAGATACGAAGTTACGGTCCCCGACGAAGTTGTTCAGCGGAAAACTTCCTTAAGTAATTTCATAAATTGGCACAAAAGCCATCAGCTGGCTCGGTTCCACAGACGAAAGAAAAATGTTGTTGATTTTTCAGTACAAAATATTCAATTTTTCCATACAAACCTAAAAGTTCAAATTTACTCATGTAAACGTTACTTAAAAATTCTGCAAAAAATCATGGATGAGTTTTGGACCAAGACGAAGCTTTTTAGACACCAGGGTTCGAGAAATTCTAAAATGACCCTAAATCGACTCAGTCTAGTGTCCATGTCATTTATGAGGGGTTTCATTGTTTTTTTTTTATTCAGGATACTTTTAAAATAAAAAGAGAATTATTAAGAGCAACGACAAATTAAAGGGGTAAGGTCTTTTTTCGGCACCACAGTAATTTTTGTTTCGTTACATGAATCTCTTTTTGGTCAGGACATTGTTTTGCTCATACTTGTTTTTTTTTTTGTAATGGCAGGTTATGTAAATATTTTTATCTCGTTCCGTACATCGAGTTTCCGTCTGGCAATAATCAGTAAAATTCAAATTTGTTCTAAAAAATAATCAAAGTCCCTGCTTGTGCATCATGTAAACGACTCGCTCAAAATAAAAGGAACAATTTTCTAAAGAGATCCAGCAATATTTAGTATCACTATGTTAAGGCTGTCAGATTGCCCGGTTTTATCTGGGTTTGCCCAGATATTGAATACAAAACTTGGGAAAAGTGCAGTCCGGCTCGGTTGTCCGGATTCCATTGAAAAAAAAAACGAGTTTGCCGGATTTATTTACTTTATTCGCAAAATCAAACAAAAAAAATGTGCTGTTAATTTTTTTTATATTTATGTATCCTAAACAAATTTTGTTAAGCAAGTTTTATGAAAATACTCATGAAAGATTTTTAAGAAGCCTAAAATATGATTTAAAATCTGCTGATGAGTTATCATGAAAAAACGTTTTTTCAAGTTTTTTTTTTCTTGATTTATGTTGAGTAAATCTTGGGGTCCCAAATATTGCACAAATTTTTTATCGACAATTTCGGAATGCTCGGGTTTTGCAAGGTTGCAACCTTAAAATATGTGCTTGAGGATTATAACCGAACCCATTTTTAGATCTTGTAGGATCTTATTAGGTATAATTACATACCTTCTAGTTTAAGCTTGTTGTTAAGTACCTTAGTAGTGTTACTTATATAAGACATTACTCATTATACTAATGAGTAGAAGACTAAATCTATATCATCAATCCTTCAAATAATAAAAACAATTTAATCATCGCAAATGAAGTAAGGGTTAATAAGCTAAGTTCTATGACCAAATCTATGAATTATCTTTTAGATATATGAGTTCGGTTCACTTCAACAGAGGACGAATGACTGTTAAAATCCTTTCTAAATAAATCAAAATAGAATTAGAATTAGAATTAGGTTCACTTCAACGAACGTACGGATCGATCTTCATATCTGTTGATTTCCAACCATTTCTACGCATTTCATGAGACGACAAAAATTATTGTTTCACTTATAAATTAAATACGGTAAAGGACTTGTTTTGGACCTGGGGACTTATTTTGGACCACTGTTTCTTGATTAGTTGTTTTCTACGAGAGCTAGACAAGGTGGTCCATAATAAGTCCCCTGGTCCAAAATAAGTCCTTTACCTTATGTAGATTATAAGTGAAACAATGATTTTTGTCGTCTCATGAAATACGTAGAAACGGTGCTTATAGTTTTTTCTTCAAATCTACGGACTTAGGTGGTGTGTTACCTGTAAACACTGGTCCCGAAAAATGTCCAATTCGTGAATTTTCGTGGAAAGAAAAAAATCTGTCAGCGAAACCCTGAGCCAAACGTTTATTTAATCTCAAAAACAGGCAATAGAACACCTTATTTCATATCTGAGCAGCAGCGGTTTTTGGTCATCTGATTATCAAGTTGGGTTTTAAATATTTACACGTTCATTTGACTTTATAATTGTCAAATAGATACAGTAGGAACAACAGAAATGTAACGCATTGAAGGTATTTCTAGAAAATGCATACTTTGAAATACTTAGATGTGTATATCTTTTTCCATGTGCTTGGAGCAAGTTCACTGGTGTTGGGAAAAACAGGTAGAAATTTTGACATTTTGAAAATTTTACCATGCAAAAATGCTTTCAAGATCTTTGGGTGTTGTATCACAGCATTCGAAACTACAACATGTGTTGTTAAAAAAACTTGAAGGCCAGAGATCATGAAAATCTTTTTGCATGACAAGATTTTCAAAATGTGCTAAGAGTGACAAAATTTCTACCATTTTTTCCCAACACCAGTGAACTTGCTCTTATACTCCTATTTCCCATATTTTTTGGAATGAATGAAATACTCCACCGTTTCTATACAAAGAATTTTTGGAAAGATTGCTCCCTAAAAATCGAGCGTGTCTCAGTAGAAGAGTTTTTACCTCTCATTCCAACGCCTATGATTCAAATCTCTGAGTCAGCAGAATTCTGAGTAAGTAAATAATTAAAAAAGTAGGCTCATCAATATTGATAGCAAAAATGTTCGTTTTTGCCAGCCTACTTTTTTATCTTGATTATACACTTAATCTTGTTTACCGTGGTCGGATTGTTTTCGTCCTGTTATTTCAACAGCTAAAAATTACCGGACGATCTCAGGACAAAAAAAAACACTACAGGAAATCAAATATCAAAATCGCATGTAGTTTCCAAACAGTTTTCTCCTATTTCGAAATTTTTCTGTACGTTCGAAACTGTATCATATTCAGATTTACGTGAAAATCGAGGATTTACATGAAAATAAATGTTTTTCATTTATTAGAAAAAAATCAGTTATTTGTTTTATACACTATTGGATTTTGTTCCGATACGGAAGTGCCACCAGAAAAAATAATACAAAAAATTTTTTAAACAAAAATTTGTTTTTTATATCCACATCAGGCATCTGAACAGAGACATCTGATGAGCGATAAATATCCGGCATTTGACAATCTATAAATTTTAATTTTGTCACTTTCGGAAAAAAGGCGAGGCTTTCCACAACTTTTCGCATTTCCAACTGAACGACTATCAAGTTACCGGAAACTCTTCGGAACATCACGCATAAAATAGAAAAGGATAAACTATCAAAAAAAAAAAAAAAAATCGCGACAGCATGCGGCTGACAGATGAGTTTTTCCTGTGACACAGGACGATTGTACGAGTACCTTTGGATTCGTGGAAATTTTGTCCTGAGTTTCAGGAGAAATGAAGCGTCCCGAGGTTCGGGAGGTTTCCCTTACAAACCTAGAATAAATTCAGAAATTTCCTTGTGGTTCGGAGAGTCATTATTCCTAGGGAAAAATTTGCAAGTGTTTGCGAGACTTAAAAGTAAGTAGTTGTGTACAAAGCTAAATATAAACATGGTTTGATAGACTAAGGAAAGTTTATAGAAATGCATTTGTGACAATCATTGCGAGTGTATCTCAAGATTTTTGTTTATGATGCTATTAGATCTAACTAATCGCAAAATACACTTTTTTGCTCTAAATTTTACGCAAATGCATCGATTAGTCTAAAAAATTGAGTTCAAAAATGACACTTTTTTGCTCTAAATTTTACGCAAATGCATCGATTAGTCTAAAAAATTGAGTTGAAAAATGAGACAATATTTCACATCTTTTTTTTTTGGAAGACCGTGAGATTATACGAGCTGCGACTAAACATTTGTTGAGAGTATTAGAGTGGCATGCTTTTTCGAACTTTTCTCATCTTTATTTTAATCTTAATCATCTGGTTTTTTTTTTAATTTTGAAATCGTTTTGGAAATATTGATACGTTGTTTAATTGTGTTGCGACTTTTGTTTATTTATACAATTTGATTGGCTTATTGTCGAATTTAGACGCTCTAATGGCTTTAAATTGAAGGCTTCCAACCATTTTAAGCGAGCAGAATTGATTCCACAACCGAACCGGGAGACGATTGACGATTGATGAATGTTTGCTAAAACCTCCCTCACCCGGTCAGACAGGAATGTCACCGAAATGAACATGAAGACCACAACACTATTGCTGCTCGGGCAAACGGTTGTTTTAAATAAACAGTCCACCATCCATTGATCAGTCTCCGGAAATCTAATCAAGATAATTACCTACCGCGCGAATGCTCTGACGGTTTTTCCCGAACTAATGAGCCCTCACGTGTTTCGGCAGCTGTCCTCCTTTTTCCAACTTTCCTTCCACTGTTGGACGTATCCTAACCTCACACAATTTACCACCATCGAAAATGTGCACCGGAATGATGAGACAGTTTGTTTAAATTTTAGATTCGCGCCGTTGAATGGTGAGAGGGCATCATCTAGTTACAAAAAATTAGACGGAAGCCGTGTCGGTTCCTGGAATTTTTTTGAAAATTAGTTTTTTCAAACTATCGTGGATTAAAACTAAATGGCAGAACCAATAGATTTAATATGATATGAAACTCATATTTCGAAATGTTGTTGTAGAGCTACGAGAAACTAATCAACTGAAAGGTTTGACAGCATCTGTTTCGTATCACAAAATTTTCTTAAACCACCAATAACAAACGACATCCTCTCATTCTGAAAAATCGGTCTCGGACATCGGAACGAACCAGCTAGACAACAACAACAACAACAGGCCCATCATCGGGACCAGACGGCCGGCTTTGTCCAATCAATGAATTGAGTCATTAT
Source organism: Uranotaenia lowii (assembly GCF_029784155.1). NCBI lineage: Eukaryota > Metazoa > Arthropoda > Insecta > Diptera > Culicidae > Uranotaenia > Uranotaenia lowii. Next base: position 204,325,191 of record NC_073693.1, on the reverse strand, counting down.
TTATTTTAATTGAGAGCGTTTCCCATTCATGAAGCTGCTGCCTTGATGAAGATGAGTGTTGGGTGGTTTTTCTGGCTGACGGTCGAAGCTGTTGGAGCAAATGATCTAATCCTTGCCTTGTTTGCGTAAACAAAAGCGAGCACAGCATCCAATCATTAGGGACGGTTGATTTACATTTGTTAACTTTTATAGACTGTTATGTTGATTATGTTAGTTTGATAAAGTAAACTTTTGACAGCTGTTCTCATTAGTGGGGAACCTCCCAAAAATCGATTCTTAAATAAATTTAAAATTTAACCGTATTGAAATCTCCAATTTCAATCTTTCATAATGATTTCAAATAAGATACTTTTTTTTATTCACAACAAACCAATTCAATGGTGTCCTGAATTTACCAGACAAATAGTGCCATTTACAAACATGGACATTCACATACACTCATTTCGTGGTTCAGTGAACTCTTAGGTTATATTTAACGATTCTAAAATTTACAGTTGGAAGATTTCCACTCTCCCTTGGGAGGATACCTACTTGAAAAGTATTTTCAAAAACTCATGTAAGTATGCACATTTCATTGCTTTATCCCTCATTAAACGATTCCCCACAAAATGTCGGAGAAGGATTATAAAAGTGCAGACAATTCCCCGAGCAGAATCCCGTTGAGTCAATTCCGGCCAGCCCATTCATTCAACCCGAAGCTAGCATTCGAGAATGGGATTTTAATTTTCTCCAGACCAATTAAGACACCCGAAACGATTCCGACGGGGCTTCCGACGACAAGACAACTTGAGCTTCTCCAAAAGTGGTCCGGGGAGTTGCCCGGAAAATGTGACAATTTCGGGCACGATTTTGCCGGTTCCCCGTCGGAATGGAGTGGTAAAATTTTCGGTAAGTTTTTCCGGCCATTACCCCAAAGAGGAGCCATTCCGGAGTGGTTGGTTCCCGAAAAATGTATGTGTATGGAATTTCTATCTACCTATTTCATTCCGTATTCCATTGAAAATTGCATTTGGCCTCATATCTTTTTGAGCAGCATATTTGAATAGCAACAAAGGTAAAAGTTCAACCATTTGTTTGGGGTCAATTTTGGGATTATCGCAGTTCATCTGAATGGAGTTCTGCAAAACTTGAATGAACCTTTTCAATCAAATTTTCAAGTTCATCCAAACATTTGGAAAAAAAAACAATCAATACAAACTATAAAAACGAATTTTCGTCATGGTTCGAACTAGTTTGATTTAAGAGAACTCCGATCAATGACTATATCATTCAAATAATTGATAAATGTATCACAATGGAGCGTGAAATTAGTTATTCAACCTTTACATGAAAGAGAATCCAACTGATTACCTGGTGTAATTTCGATCAGAAACAATCAATTGAAGAGAGGAGACCACAATTGGAATTATTTTCCAATTTATCCAGCTCATTTCAGTACAAGTTCCATGCAAAACAGGTAAAACAATTAAACAAAGTTGAAACTAAAAAACATATACCGTAAACTGGGGGAACATTGATCACTTTTTTCATTCATTTTTGAATATTTTGGAAGGGGTTACTTTTTTGTAACACTAAAAAGTTTTAAAATACTTACTGAGGTAAGGAGTATAAGGCATGATCATTGATAGCAGAATATTCAAACGACATTTAGTGGCTTTAACTAAATGTTTGTTACAAAACCAGATTTCATGTTTCGGGGTAACTTTAATCACTATCGTTTTAACGTTTCTCAACATCTTCAAAATTATTGTGATGATGACAATTGGCACAGAAGGCTTAAAACATTATGAACAGTAAGTTTTTGTTTGGACTCAATTCAATTTTTCAACGTTTTCTTTCATTAATTAATAAATATAATTAAAAGATTGACAATGTTGCTGCATACATTTAGGGGCAAAAATAATTAACATTTCTCAATGTTTTTTAGCCTCAAAAACAATTGACTTCATGCAATCCCCTAGGTCCTCCCACTGTTCCTGTGTTCTTTTTTTTTTATTCAAACTCAAACTTAACCATTTGATGGGGTTTTTAGCCATTTGTTCTATACAGACTTATTGATAGAAAATGTCCGATTTTCTAAATATCCAAAAATTATCATAGAATGATCATAAATAACTCTTAAACTATACCAATACGAAGGAAAAAAGTTAAACTTTTATATTAAACAACCCATTTGCTTCTTAATGCTATCATTTTATCGGGAGAGGTGTATGTTTGTGAATTATAGAAGAAACAGATATTTTAAAACTTTAAAACTACATTTTAATTAATATAAAAAAATCTCCATCTACAAACCAAATTGACCCTATCTGAAACTCAATTTAAAGGCTTTCAAACGTAAAAAAAAGTTTTCAGATATTTTAACTTCAGACTTAGTTAAATATGATTATCTGCAAAATTTTCAGGTTGATCATGATTACACGGAATCTTTAATAATAAGTCCATTAGTGCACTGCTTAAATTTACTTTTTGCATCCGTTTTTTCGATGGTCACCAGGAATCAGTGTAAAATTTGAAATGATTTGAAAGATTCCTGAATAAGCGCAACGCATCCAATTTCATATGAAAATTAAAAAAAAAGGTCCCCATGAAGATATTGTGTCCACTTAAAATTCCCAATTTTCAAGAGTGACATTCCTGGCTCAGAACTGATACCAAAACCATCAAAAACTAAGTCTTGATTCAGAATTCGGCCTAAAAATTTCAAAACATTCTCACATATTGATTAGAATTCAGTTATTAATAGTAAATTCAAATTTTGGAATTTGTATCCAGTTTAGGATTTTCAATTTGAATCATTAGCAGAAATAAGAAACAGAAAGCTCACATCAAATTTGATTTCGCATTTCGAAAAAAATTTGATTTATGATTTTCGAAACGCAGAAACCATCCCGAGTGTTTATATATCACAATCAGATTCGAAGTTCTTAAAATTTATCCTTATGCAGAATTCAGTATAATTAATTAGGTAATAATCGAAATGACGATCAAGAAATGAAGGTTCATCACCCAAAATTTATATTTAAAGCCAGTAAGGATTGAAACCCAAAACATCAAAATTTGAATCAAAACTTAATGATTGAATATTCTGAAACAAAAATATCATATTTTGAATTTTGGTCTTGAATTTAGGTTCAGAAACTGTAAAGAGATTTGGAAACAGATTCAAAATTGAAATTTTGGAAGAAGGATCAGGATACCGTCGTGCGGGATGAGAATTGGCCAAATGGTGATGTTTGAGTTGTTTTCTGAATAACTATTGTAATTTAGCGTATTTAGAAAATAAAAGAAGGCAGATCTGTTTTTGAATAGCATATAAACAACTACACAAAATTTGGTTGAAATAAATTATTTTTTGAAAAAGTTACAAGACAAATAAAATTGGCCCATTCTCACCCCTTAGAGGGGGTGACTATCGGCCGGGGAAAATATGTTAACAAAAATTAAAAAATATGAATCCATATGTTTAAGTGAAGAATGATCCCGTAGTGTGTAAAAATTTCATCTGTCATGGATTTTGGCTAAGGGGGCATCCATAAATTACGTAACGCTCTTAGGGTGGGAGGGAGTAAGCTCTAGCGTTACGAATTGTGACATAGGGGAGGGGGGAGGTATGCTCATCGTTACGTAACGATTTTTTTCCTTCAAAATTTCAGTTTATTTAATCGCAGCTATTTTGATGTCATGCCATTTTCGTAGAATGATAGGCATACCAAAATCTGCTTAAAATTTGTAGGCTTCAACATGATTGAAATTGGTTTGTAACCTTTCCCCTTTAAAGATTCTGAGATAGACTCCGACAAAGGCGGATTGAATATCCGTGAAATAACCGCTGGAAAACCGAATATTAGGTTCATTTACTCCCAAGAACTCAGTTCAAACTTAAGACGGAAATTTTATCTTTTTTTTTCTCAATTGATTTAAAAAAATGCAATTTTGATTATTGTGACAAATATTACTAAGTGGAATATATTTTGCATAACAAGTTATACTCCTTAAACAAACTAAAGTAAACATGGTAGATCATCAGTGAACAAGCACAGAGCAACTCGGATTAAGACAATCAATTTATTTTATCAAAGAGTTATCATCATTGAGTACTAAGAAGCGATTTGGATAGATATAAATTCCGTTTTGCAAAACGTTAAAAAAAATTATGTTGAAATCTTTTTTTGATCTTCGAAAATCAGTATTTAAAAACATGAGAAGAGAGGGGGGGGGGGGGTAATTATCAGCGTTACGAAATTTTCGAAGGGGGGTACGTCGTAGCGTTACGATTTATGACATACGGGGGAGAGGGGGTCAAAAAATTGCATTTTTTGCGTTACGTAATTTATGGATGCCGCCTAACAGTTTCATATAATGATTATCAATAAATATTAATCAGTCAGTCCCTTTACTTCGACCGAGGTTATTCATTCAGTAGAAGTAGATAAAATAATTCTTCGTTCTCTATCTTATATTCTAATCCGTTGTATTTTTATTTGAATGATGGTAAACATGTGCTTCCTGTAACAATTTGTTAACGTGGTAGATATATGGATGGCCCTTTTTAATGTTCTCTTACGTCGGTCCTTGCGGATATTGGTTTGTCTAAAAAAACAATTTTCTCGAAACATATATTTTATTGAAACTCCTTATTCTTAAAAAAAACTGACAGTTAAAAAACGTTTATTTTTATTTGAATTTTCCTTTCTTACGCTTGATATTTTTCTATTTCTTTTTTTCGGTTTTTTTTCTATCACTGTTTGCAATTTTTTCAGCAGTAGTGCTGGTTCCGGCTGCGATATTGATCTTCTTTCTTCGCTTCGTAGAACCTTCTACAAAAATGGCTCGTTTAGTGTTGATAAAATCCTGGAAGGTATCTTCATTTTTTTCAGTCCAATTCGGCGCATACGAAATTTATCTTGTTGGAAAGAAACCACATTTTAAAACCAAAAATCAAGTTTTCTCTCTTATTCTCCTACAGACTTTCCATCAAAGTTTTTAACAGCGCTGGGAAATGTGGCTTCTTTAGAGTTGTAGCTTATTTATCTCTTATTTCGATCATGGGACGAAAAAAGGCAACGTCTAAAGCATGGGTGGCCAACGTTTTCAACAGGCGGGCCAAATTTATGAAATGAGATTGGCTGGCGGGACAAAAAAAAAACAAATTGTTGTGGAGTATTCAATAAAAAACAAATTATAACAGATTTTTGAAAAAAAAAAATCATAAATTTTGCTCCATTTTAAAAATAGTAGAAATATTTCGCCATACGAACTGAATTATTCCTCCCAACTTGTGTATGTATTTACGCCAATCTTTTCAAGGAATTTAAAACCTTCTCGGTGTATCCATCCCAGAAATGTTAAATTGCGTGACTACAATGGACATTGGATAAATTTTATGTTCTTCAAATATTGAAAAATGACCGCCCATTTTCCAAAGTTCTAAAGTTCACCGTTCTCCTTAGAAAATTTTATGAACAAATTAAATAAAAACCGCAGATTCGAATTATTGAAACAAAAGTTACGTTCTTAAGCTTTTGGCATTTAAAGGAATAATTGTATAACGAACTTTAGTTATACCTATCCAAAATAATAAAAATATTTCAAAATTTGGACCTCTAGCTTAACTCAATCAAACCCTTTTCAAATTTGCCAGCATCCCGATTAGAAAAGTGTATTGAGAAAACATTCTATTAACAGGATGAAGACGAATTTGATTGGTCTATTTTAACCAATTATCAAATTGAAAAAAAACTACAGAGTAAGCTTTCGGAATTTTCCATAATTTACAAAAGTTATTAAATTTTAATGGATGAACGAAGTTGTTGAAATAGGATACAAGTTACAAATGGTTGAAGTTGTGGAAAAAGTATAATTTTAATTGTGATGATGATATGATTCGGTGATTTTTTTTCGATTTTTAAACGATCTTTCTATCTTCCTGGGGCTATCCAAATTCCTCAATATTAAAACTAGAGTCCGCTTGAAAGCTCTTCATACCAATAATGATATGTAGTCACCAAAACCTAATTATCAGATGACGTGTCAAATACCGTTCAATTTTGATTATTTAAAAATTGTTTTTGAAATTTGTTTTTCAGTGACGGTAACTTTTTTGTAAAATTATATGAGGCCCTTAGAGCCAAAGGGGTATTAGTGCAAATATGATTGATTATGAGTAAATAATGCCAAACGATTTGCCATGTTTCAAATTATATTTGTTGATTTTTTTTCAGATTACATTATATTCACAAACTTTTACGTTCGAAAGAAAATTGCAATTGTTCGAAAAATATATGGAAAATGGCCAAACACAACAATTTGAAAGCGTGTTTTCTCGAAATTTGTTTTTATACACCTTTACCTCTTTGACTTATGTCAATTCAAAGAGATTTTCAGATCTTCGTTTTGAATTTAGTTAGTGTAGATGCAGATATATTTATCCTAATGATAGGTATATGCAAACCAGGAAAAACGTTCAATTCTCGCATTTGGTTTTTCCAAAAAGAGCTTCGCTGGCCACAAAAAGTTGGTCGGGGGCCATGGTTTGGCCACCCATGGTCTAAAGTCTGCATAATATGTGTTGAGTTCGAAAGGAGACATTTAAAAGAAATGTTGTGTAGTTCACATAGTTATGATATCGTGTAGAAAAATACGAAGTAACACTACCTCCGATTTCTGCACAACAATAAATTAAATATTTATTTTTTGGAGTTAAAAAAGTAGCTTCAAGGATGTGGAAACCACGATTTTAGCCTGGTCCATTTTACCCACATTTGTACATTTTGAACACTGCTAAAAAAAAAAATAGATTAATTCTTAACATTTTCAACCAATTTGCAGAAGAAACACTGATTCTGGTTAAGGAGATTCTAATGAAAGTATTTATCAGGAATAGAGCGATGAATTTTGCTGGTGTTAGTTTACACATGACAAATTTATGGGTTGTAGTTTGTTTGTCATTATAACACTGAATTAAGACGATTTTCTAGAATAAAAATAAAATATTTATGAGACAGTTTTTAAAGCAAAAGAAGAAATAATATGGCGTTTATCATGTGTAAAAATTTGAAAACGATATCTCTGATACTTATGAAGATATTTCAAAAACAAACACTTTTCGTTTTGGCCGATACTCACCCCACACGACGGTATTTAAAATCCAAGTACGGATTCAGCTGGTAGATGAGTATTAAAATCAAGAGAGAAATGTCAAGAAACGTATTTCGTTGAAGAATTCAAAAAGCGAAAGATTGCAAACTTTTGATATTGATTTGAAATTTTAAATTTTCAGCTGAAAATCTTAAATGTAAAGTGAAATTTGAGTTCATTTTTCAAGTTTCGTTTTATAAGCGCACAGTATTGCTCTCAATCCATGCAAATCGTTGCCAGCGACAATATTTGCTACTTCTCTCATTGCAAAATTTTTCCAAATGAACCTTCTGATTTTAAGAATCTGGTTGCACTGTTTATCGCAGAGTGTAAAATGAAATTGTTTTCTCACGTGAATTCCGCGCTGGAGAACAAATTGGCAAACATGGCGGACTTTTTATCTTATCCGATTTATACCGACTTTAATTAACCATTTTTACGATCGTTTACTTATTTGGTAGGAATAAGATTCGCATTAATATTGTTAACGATTTGAGCCATTATTTCTAATGCGATTTTATGTTTGCTGGGCGTCACTGGCATAAAGACTCGAGCTCTCGGACAAAATGATGCAGGACCACTACAAGCAAACATTCAAGCAAAACATTTTATGGAATTTTCATCCTATTGAATAATTGATCCCTGAAATAAGAAAATACAAAAAAAGATGCCGTCTGTGAGAATCGAACTCAGCAAGTTTCTGCATTTATCTTGACTATCCGACAGCTTGACCAGTGTACTAACTTTGCCAGATTAAGAATGAAGGTTAATTATCTTAGTCTGCCACATCCAAACAACAAAAAATGCACAGTGCTGGATTTCTGTCATTTGGCCGGGGGTTTGCTAGTATTGTCTCATGGTGGGAAAGAATATTGGAAACTAGAAACTGTTTTTTGCTTTCCTAAAGCTTGCTTCAGATAGAATTGGAACAAAAACAATTGCCTGTATTTCACTTATTTATTATTGAATTCAAGATCTCTTTTTTTTAAACAAATGAAGCGTTTTCTTCATACTGGATGGAGAGTTTTGGCAACCCTGTTAAGATGGTGTTATTGTCTTGAGCTGTGAAGAAAATATTTCAATTGTTCGGTGAAAATGACGAAAATTTGTGCAATTTTGTTATATTGTGAATAACGAAGATGTTCTTAATTGAAAGTGTCTAAAAGTTAATTCCGAAGCTTCTTGAAAGTGGAAAAATCAATGATTCGAATTCAAGGGGAAAGCATTTTCATTGTTCCATTTCCGAAGTGTTCCTTAGCGAAAGGAAAAAAAGTGCTCCCAAAGTTTAAAAATCATCTTTCGGTTTTTTCGCCTTTGTCTCATTATTTCGGTGAAGCGTTACGCAAATCCAGAAAATGAAACGTAACGCCTTCGACACTCGGACGTCAATGCGAATGCGGGTCAAAACAAAGGCGAAATCATATGTTTACAAATGTGCCGGAATGCAAGTAAGAAGTTGCTCCAGATTTTTCAGGATTCGGAATGGTCTGAACGGAAATTGGATCGAAGCTAAGTATCAATTTATTTATCTTTTTGTACTCTACCCTAATATGTGATTTCTATTGGAACTTTCATGTTCATTGCGGAAGAATTCCTGGATTTTGGTGTGGGTTTTGAATCTGGGGTGGTTTTTTTTTTGTGATTTGCTATTTCTACGGAGAAATGGAAAGGTAGGGGTGAGATTGCTTTGGAGATACGGTACCTACTTTGTGTGTGTGTGTGTGTGTGTGTGTGTGTGTGTGTGTGTGTGTGTGTGTGTGTGTGTGTGTGTGTGTGTGTGTGTGTGTGTGTGTGTGTGTGTGTGTGCGTGTGTGCGTGTGTTTGGTGTGTGAGAGAGAGAGAGAGAGAGAGAGAGGGAGTGAGTGTGTCAAATTGAAAACTTCTTTCGACCTACCACAACAGATAGTTTGCCCGAACGTTTGCCAGAACGTATTCATTAAAGTGTGCACTGTTTTAATTAGCTTAAAAATAAATTCGCACAATTTTAAGGAAGTTTCCTCACTCCTAAAATGTACGCTAAACATAATAATAAATTTTTTAAACATAACATCAACGAAATTGAAGCTTCCATAATTCCACATAAAATAATCAATTATTATTATACCATCGGAACTTTGATAAAAAAAAAACTAATGATTTCATTATGTATTTCCAAAATCCAAAATTCAAATAGATATTGCA